>NC_034597.1:48440940-48462631 GCF_900095145.1 Mus pahari | reverse complement strand
AAGGTCCTGAGTTCAAATCCCAGCAACCACATGGTGGCTCACAGCCATCTGAAACGAGATCTGGCGCCCTCTTCTGGAGTGTCTGAAGACACCTACAGTGTACTTACATATAATAAATTAATAAATCTTAAAAAAAAAAAAAAAAGAAATGATGGAGCAGAGTCATTTGTGACCCAATATTTACGGTATTACCTGACAGTGTTGTGGCGTGTGACCACCGCAGGAGGCAGGGGCACCATTAGGTCCAATGTGTGCATCTTGTTTACAGTGGTCCTTATTTTTCATTGTCACACGAGCTCTTAGCCACCGTGAATGACGTTTCTTGTCTCAGAACCTGGAATATAAAGGATTCTAGGTGTTTGTGGGTTTTAGAAGGGTCTTATGCTAATTTCTAGATGACCTAGAACCCATGTAGCCCAGGCTTGCCTCAAAGCAGTTCTTCTCCTAAGATTCCCCGCCTCCACTACAGATGTAAGTAGAAGATGCCTAGTGTCTTAGATCCTCAGAAGGGAGCTCTCCTGGAGACACTTCTTTTCTTTCTTGACTTTTTTTGCTTTGGTAATATTTTTCATAGACCCCTCCCCCAGCCATTTGTCCCACACTGTGATTTGGCTTACTCCCCACATTCTGAGTCTTTCTTTTCTGAGACAGGATCTCATGTAGCCCAGGCTGGCCTTGAACTCTTTATGTACCCATGAAAGTCTCTCTGGTTTTCTGATCCCTAGCCCCATTCTGGAGTCACAGGGGTGTCTCACTGGGCCTGGCTTTCTTCTGAGTTTTCTGAAAATTTTACAGCAGGAAATTACAAGCAGTTCCTGGTGAGCTGGCTCACGGGTTAAGAGCACTTGCAGTTCTTGAAGAACACCTGTGTTCAGAGTGCCCATCTCAGACAGCTGGCAACAGCGTGTAACTCTAGCTCCAGGGCACTCAACTCTTCTTCTGGCCTCTTCAGGAACTTAACACTCACAAAACACACACCACACCACCCACACAGACACAGACATATCACACATATACAACCACACACAAACAGATACATCACACACACACATATACAGACACACACACAATCACACATATACAGACACATCACAGATATACCCCACATCACACATACACACACATAATCACACACACACACACACACACACACACACACACACACCCCATACCCCACACACATAATCATACATACAGATATATCACACACACATACAGACAATAAACACATATCACATACACATACAGACACAAACATATATGTACATATCAGACACACACATATACAGACACATCACAGATACACCCCACATCACACACACACACACACACACACACACACACACACACACACACACCCCTATTTTTGACAGTCTTAGAAAGTCCTATGTATGTTAGATTGACCCTAGGGCAGTGTTACAGAGCTGTATGCTCCCTCTTTATTTTTGGAGATTGTATCTGTTTGTCTCTCAGACTGGCCTTAAACTTGCTGTGTAGCCCAGGCTATCCTGGAATTTACAACCTTCCCACCTCTTTCTATAAAGTCCTGGGATTACAGGTGTGTACTGCCACTCTTGGTAACGAATCTTAAATAGTAGAAATAGTACACATTGAGTTGGAAAGTGTGAAATCAAACGTAGAATAAGAAAATTTGACTTCAAAAATTAAGAAACTAGAAGCCAGGCATAGTGGCTCACATCTGTAACCCCAGAAGAACTTGGAAGCTGAGGCAGGAGGATTGCTGTAAATTCCAGGTTTGTCTGGGCCACAGAATGAGACCCTGGCTCAAAAAAAAAAAAAAAAAAAAAAAAAAAAAAAAAGAGAGAGAGAGAAAACAACAAGTCATTGAAGAAATTATTATCATAACTCATACCATGTGACAGGAACTCTTAGTACATGGGGAAAAAAGTCACCCAAGAGTAACATTTTCCTAGCTGGGAGCACAGTGAGAAACTTGTTCCTGGCCCTGGTGGATGGCAGCATCTAATGGGGAGAGGCCTTGCCCCTTCTGCCCTGCCTCTCCTTTGTGTTGCCTGGAACTCGGCAGGCGTTGATCTCAAAGCCCTTCAGGGCTAAGGGAGCACTTTTTACCTGGTTTGCAGATAAACTGATACCCAGTAAGCAGAGTACCAAGGCTGCCCGTAGCTCTGAGTGTGCTGTTTCTTGGGATTCGTTGCTTGTTGCGTTTCTGTAAGTCCTCCAGAGTCCAGCACACCCTGGTGCAGGCTGTGGGATCATCATCTGACTGCTCACCCCCAGCTCGGGTGTGAACTGGCTCAGGTCCCGGTCTGTGACCGCTATCTTTGGATGACATCTCTGTCACCTGCCTTTCTTGACTCTCTGGTCACCGGCACTCCTATCTCTCCGCAAAATCCTCAGGCTTTTTTTTTTTTTTTTTTTTTTTTTTTTTTAGATGGCTCAGGAGTTAATAAACCACTGGAAGTGGTCCCTGAATCAAGGTAGCTGCCTGTCCTGGCTCCTAGACAGCTGACGTTTCCAAACTCATGCCCTGAAGGTGACCCGGATCGCCTGTTTTTACCTTGACAGCCTCCTTTCTGCCCCGGCTTAAACTTCATCTTAAACTCTGTTTCTACCTGGATTCTTCTGAATTTGTTTGTTCTCCTGCTCGGGAACTGGAGTTTTATTTTTCTCAAACACCTTGGGCCATAACAGCTGGAATAGTGGTGGAGTGTGGCAGTTCATGCCTGTAATCCCAGGGTATGGGAGGTGGAGGCAGGAGGATCAGGAGCTTGAGGTCATGAGACACTGTCATAAAATAAAACAGCAATACAAAACCACCCTTTGGAACAGTGGACAGTAAGTCATCTGGTCTGATGACACCCAGCACCTTCTCTGTTGTTTTGAAGTACTGGGGATTGAACCTGTGGCTCATGGAAGGCAAGCACTCTTATGTTGGTCCCTTGAGGTGTACTTGGTGTTCTGTTTTGAGGCAGAGTCTCACTGTGTAGTCCAGGTGGCATCAGCTTCCCAAGCCCTGGGAATTCATGTGTGCGTCAACCCAGCACAAGGTGGCTCTCCACTCTACCTTGGACTTGGACCTGGCCAGTGGGGCATTACTAACCATGACTCAGCAGAAGCCTGGAAGGCACTGTGCATCAAGAGGCTGTCTCTTGGGGTTGGGAAACCTTCCTCCACAGCTGCTCACTGTGACTCTGGGGCACTCCCCAGCACCAACTGCTACACAGAGGAGGGATGTAGCTTAGACCAGTTAGACCAGCAGCCCCCAAATGGCATGGTCTGAGGGCTGCTGTTTTAGAAAGCCCTGCTGAGTGGATTCAGGGCAGGAGAGCTGACCCTTCCCATTGCCAGCCGTGGCATTGGGTGAGCTAGCCAGGGCAGTGCTGGAGAGCCTTGGTAGTCTGGGTTCGGGAGAGCTGCCAGGCTGACTGACTCAGCTCTCACCCAGACCCAGATGCAGTTTGAACTGGCCCAGCCCCAACACCTAGCCCATCTATGAGCTGCTGGCGCTTGTGAAGGGGGCCGGTCCTGCAGATCCAAAGCCCCAGGATATCCATGACAGTCTGAGAGGAGTCCTGGTTAGGATACAGTACTGATGATGGTGTCACGGAAGCCAGGGTCCTCGAGCTGGACCAATAACTAATTGTAATGAACATTTGCAAGTGACGATGTGTGGGCAGAGGGGTAGACCGTGGGGCACACTGTCACTGACACACTACAGCGTCCTATGATCAGATGTTACCTATGCTTTGTTAATTTTGTTTGCTTGGTTTTTATTTCCTTTTAGGGCGGGGAGGTTGCAAGGGCAGAAGACAGATATGAAGGGACAGGGTGATGAGTGGGATTGGGGTGGGTGATGTGAAACTCACAAAGAATAAATGAAAAGTTAAAACCAAACCAAACCAAAAAACCGTCCTGGTTGGGTTTCTGTGGCCTGTAACTACCACCAACTTCAGGGCTTGGAGACTGCTGGTCTGTGCTCTCAGGCTCTCACTGCCCTAATCTGGGCCACTCGGGGACATTCTGTAAACAGATGGTGTTGTACAGCGCATAGCCCTGCCCACTTATTGCTGCGTTCAGTCTGTAGCTTGTATGCACCCTATGCTTGCAGAGCGTAAAGGGCTACTCCCCCGTCAGGAGAAACAGGCAGAGACGGGAGTGGCTGCTGGGGAGCCGGGACTTCTGGCTTGCAGGTTGCGAGTGTTTGGAAAGGAGACATTTGAACACAGATTTTTGAAGGTAAAACCCTAAGGATGTAGAGAGAATATCATCATGTGACAGAAAAAAAAGGTACTATTTCTATAGATTGTCTATACATAAAAAACATAAAATGTATTGTGCAGCCCTGGCTGTCTTAGAACTTGCTCTGTAGACCAGGCTAGACTCAAGCTCACAGGGATCTGCCTGCCTCTGCCTCTGGAGTGCTGTGACTAAAGGTGTGTGCTACCACTTCCCAAGCCTATATATATATATATATATATTTTAAAGCATAAATGTAAGACATCATGGATGCATTCATGGTGGGATGACATATCTAATTTTATTGATGAATAGTAAATAAAGTGTAAGTCAGTGGAGAGGCAGATGCAGTCTAACCACCTAGAAGGACACAGAGTGCGGGTCCAGGCGTTGTCTAAGGCCTGGTGGTTTGCGGTTCACAGCCCCAGGTTGTGGCTTCAGCTGGGTCATTTACCCCGGTTATCTGGGTGTTCACAGGTTCTGCTGTTACTTGGCTGTCACCACGGCAGTCCAAACAATTGCTTCATTTCCTTTATTTGTTTTCCTACCCAAGCTGAAATAGCTTTAGTTGATGTGATTGACATGTGAGGATTTGCCATCTGAAAGGCCAAGGAGGAGTCAGAATACTGTGTGATTCACTCTAGATGGTAGGGCTGTAAGCGGCTGTCCCTGTGCATCCTGAGGGCAGGGCTTCTGTTCAACCCTATGTGCTGCTTAGGGACATGGCGACAGGTGGGTGTGGCTGAGGGGGCTTAGATGGTGCAGAAGATGTGGGTTCTGCTCGTGTGACTGGGGCGGGGATGCTGGTGCACACCTTCAATCCCAGTGCTTGGGATTGAGGTAGACGAAAGTGCATCTCTGAGTTTGAGGTTAGCCTGGTCTACATGACAAGTCCAGGACAGTTGGGGCTACACAGAAAGATTCCATGTGCCTTGGATTGATGGTTGAGAGAGCTTGCTGTACCATTCTAGCACCCAGACAATAAGCACCATGAACATGTCTGCTGCCCTAGCACCATGGTGGTATAGGGACAGTACTGCAGGGGCTTGCTAGCATAGTTGAAAAAAACCGAGCTCTCGACCCTGCCTCGAAGAAATAAGGCAGAGTGGGAGAAGGATATCGCCAACCCTCTCTGGCCTTCACACACCTGCGTGGATGCACAGGCAAGAATTAGAAAGTCAGAGTTGGAGAGATGGCTCAGCAGTTAAGATCACTGGCTGTTCCAGAGGTCATAAGTTCAATTCCCAGCAACCACAGGGTGGCTCACAACCATCTATAATGGGGTCTGATGCCCTCTTCTGGCATGTGGGTGTACTTGCAGATAGAGCACTCACATAAATAAACAAATCTTTAAAAATTAGAGAATCAGATTTTAGAAATACATTTCAAAAGGAATGATGTGACCCTTGCATCACCATTTTGATTCACATTGCTGTAACAAAACATTAGAGACTGTCTGTGTTATAAAGAGACTCACTGTCTCACACTCTTAATGCTGAAGATCCGGTGCTGGGTAGCTCTATTCATTCAGGCACTGGCAAGGGCCTTTGCCACATTACAAATGGCATCACACAGAAAGAAGACTTGGAAAGAGGAGGGGGTGGTGTGCCGGTTAGAAAGACAGGAACCAGGGAGGGGGTTCTTTTTATAACTTGTTCTCCTTTTTATAACGAGCCCACTCCTGTGAAACCCACACCCATCACTTCATTTGCACGGGACCTCACCCCCCAGGAGGCCATGCTTTCTAAAGGTCCTGCCACCTTTCATCACTATAAAAGTTTCCAGCCCATGAACCCTGTGGGACACAACCAAACTGTAGCAGTCTCCCTGTGTGTCTAACTGACTAGCAAGTGCCACTTTCATGAGTGTGCTGACACCGGACTCTACACTGTACATTCTGGTGAAATTGATTGTCCTAGGACTTAAGCAGAGCTCCCCCTATTTTTCTGGCTTCTGAGCCCCAGAGGTGACACCAGTCTCTAAAGAGGACCCTTTTCAGAGCCCAAGAGGGAAGGGTGGACGTGAGAAGGCCCATTCCTGCCTGTCAGTCGGCCCCGTGGACTTCCTGTGGGCAGCTGAGGCTCTTTCTTGTCTTTTGGAAGCACGTCCAAGCTTAGATGCCTCTTAGAGAGGGTTCCGGATCCCCAGAGCTGGCTGTGTGGTTGGGCAGCAGGTGTGATGACTTGGTGGAAGGCCCTTGGCCAACTGCAGATAGTCTTTGATGGAAGGTTTTAGAAAGCAGTGTGCTGGCAAAGACGTCTGGTGTGTCTCTTGCATTTAATCTTCAAGGAATGGTCATGCCCACAGCAACCTCATTTCTTCCTGTCAGGCAGTCAGTGGGCCAGGGCTCCAGCTTCCCATTGTCCTCTCCTATTTAGACAGGTGCCTTTTGTTTGGTTGAAAACAAAAGCGTCACTATGTAGAGCAGACTGTCTTAAACTTACCACATAGGCTGTCCTGGAACTCACAGAGGTCTGCCTGCTTTTGTCTTCTAAGTACCAGCATTAAAGACCAGAGTCCCTGGTTGATGGTTTGTTTCTTTGTCAAGACAGGGTCTCTCCGTGTAGCCCTGGCTAGCCTGGAACTTGCTCTGTAGACCAGGTTGCCCTTGAACTCAGAGAGATCTGCCTGCTTCTGCCTCCCAAGTGCTGGAACTAAAGGTGTGTGCCACCACTACCTGGCCTTAGTTGATGATTTTTAATACAACGTCTAAAATAGAAATAAGGGGCCAGTGAGATGGCTCAGTGGGTAAAGGTGCGGCCACTGCTTGGTTCCCATGACTCTCATGGCGGAAGGAGGGAACAGGTTTCAGCAAGCCAGCTTCTGACCGCCATATGCCCCAATGGGGCATACATGCACTGTGGCATGTATATATATGCCCACACATGTACACACAAATGCTCACACACACCAGATGAATGAATAAATAACAAGTAAATAAATGTAAATTAAAACGATCTTTAAAAAAGTTTTAAAATTCCACCCTTATTTCGCCTTATAGTGATAATTGTTTACATACCCTTTCCCTTCTAAGCTTTCAGATTTTGTGACAGTCTCCTGTGTCCCAGCCAGGCCTCGAACTTGCTGTGTACTGAAGACAGTCCCGAAGGAATCCTACCTCTGCTTTCCAAGTGTCCGGCCCATACCACAGGTGTCTTGGACAAATCTTTTAATTCTGCATCATAGTGTTAGCCTGACATCTAGCGGTAGGCCCAGTACACTGCAGCCTTTATTAACACTTCTTTAGGGTGACCCTGTGGGAGGTGTGTGGGTTTAATCCCAGTTAGAGTACTATTACTAACAAACAAGTAAGCATTAACGGAGGCTGCGGCATAAAGGGAAAGGGGCTCACACACTGTCAGAGGGAATGTAAATTAATACAGGTTTTGAAAAACGCTTTGGAGGGCTACCATATATACTCCAGGTATCCTGAGCCTCAGAATATATCCAAAGGAAGTGAAGTCAGTACACCAAAGAGTTCCCTGCTTGCCATGTTTCCTGTGGCACCATGCTCAGTAACTATGTTATGGAATGTATGTAGGTGCACACACAATGATGGATGCCTAGGGGAAATTCATGTGCACATTTGATAGAGTATTATACAGTTTATTATTATTATTTTATTATTATTATATCTTTTAGTCAGGGTCTCATACATCCCAGGCTGGCCTCACTATGTAGCTGAGAATGATGTTGAACTCCCGGCTTGCCTTCCTATGTGCTGGAATCACAGGTGTGTCTACTACACCCTGTTCGTGTTGGACTGGGGATTAAACCCTGGGCTTCACGAACGCCAGGTGAGTGAGCACTCTCCCACTGAGCTGCTCAGTATCTCAGCATTGCAGAGACTTCTAACTGAGCAAAGTGAGTTTCTGTTTGGTAGCTCTCTCTGCACAGCTCTTCAGATATATATTTTTTAGTCTGGTTGTATTTCTGGGTTAGGTACTGGCTTTGTCCAGCTTTGTGGAATCCTTAGATTTTGCTGCAGATCAAATTTGCACAAATCATATTGTGAACTCCAGACTGGGTAATTTAGATGTGCCCTGCATTCCCTCAGCCAGGAGGCCTGCCTAACCTCCAGGCAAAACAGGCACAGGGATCTCTGAGGTGACAGGGAATGGAGGTGCCTTGATTTCCTCTACTTGGAAGGACCGGATGTAAGACTGCGAGGGTGCAGGGGAGACCGGAAGCGATCTCTGCAGATGCGTCACTGTGGCAGCAATGGGACATTGTTCAGGGGACACCTGAGCTGTGCTGTCCAATGGCCACTCTGGTAACACAGCGCAGCTCTTAGGCTGGTTGTTCCACTGAGAAGGCTTCCCCCTGCCCCCCAAGTTCACCATCATGTGACTCCCTGCTCTCTGTGCTGCTCCCGTCCTGTGCCCGGTGGGTGGGTTTCAATGCAGACTGCTTGCTTGCCACTTGGCATGAGTTCCCTTGAGATGAGCAGCCTGTAAGAGCTGTCTTTAGGTCAGTTTACGGCTTATTCCCTGAACATGGATGTAGTCCCGTTTTGTTTGTTTGTTTGTTTCTTCCCTTGGGGTGTTCAGGCGCTGCCACACATCAGGTGGGGAAGGATGGAGCGGAACCAAGTCCAGTGGTCTGCTTCTTCCCTTGAGATGTCAGGACCTGATGCACACCGAGTGGGAAAGGGTGAAGGGAAGCCTGATCGGGTGGATTGGCAGGATCCTGGTCCGGCAGTGAGTGCTGTGGGGAGGAAGTCTCCTCTGAAGGTTCCAGCGCTACAGCTCTTCAGTGTTACAGCTCTTTTAGAAAACATCTCTCATAGTCAATCGTCAAGGAAACAGCTTGTGGGCATACATTTTATTCTGGGTGATGTATGGGCTATATATATATAAACCTTAGAGAGTGGGAAGATAGACTTCTTAGGGTCATGTTTCATTGGCTGAGGTTTAAGGTTCTGGGGACACTTCATTTGCATGGAGAGGCATTCCATGAAACTGAACCAGTAATTTCACCAAGGACTGCATGACATTCCTCTGGTAGAAGATTTGGGGGGTCTGGTTTCTCAGATCAGGCAGAAAAGAGGAAGCCCTGCTAAGAAAAGGGAGTTCTTCATTTTGTGCACAGCTCAGGAAAGCTGTCCTGACATTGTAGACTACAACCTTATAGCAAGGTGTAGCCCATGGGTGCTCATGGGACGCGGCATGGCATGTCTGTTGGTGACTGTTATGCTTTGACTATAAAATGCCCTCCACAGAGTCGGGTTTTAAATATTTGGTTCCCGTCTGGTGGCACCATTTTGAGTAGTTTAGGAAACTCTAGAAAGCAAGGCTTAGCTGAAGGAGACAGGTAACTGAGAATGTTTCTCTGGGCATACATACATACGTGGTCATGGTACGAAGTGCGAGATGGATATGTGCCGCGCTTTGACCATTAGACAATGGGTATCCATATCAGAGCATCACATGGCACTCTATAACTTGCACCATTTTGATGTATTTACTTATCAAAAGGTAAAATCTCTGATGTGAAATGAATTAAAAGGTGTTCAACTTGATGTTAAAATAACCTGCAGTATCTTTTTAGGGGGAACAGATGTTGCCTGACAGCTGTACAGATGTTGCCTGACAGCTGTACATGGTTAATGTGGGTGTTCTACCTGTTCGGTGTTTCATGCGTTATAAGCAGTGTTGGCTACATAATTAGATAAATGAGGGTGTGGGCTCCCCATCCAAGCAGCACGGGCCCAGTGTGACTGTCCAGGTACATGGTATGGAGCTGGCTCCCTCCCCCAACCCTCTCTCCTTTTTTGGCAGTGTGTTACTATGTGGTCCAGTCTGGTTTCTTACCCTCATGAGCCTCCTGCCTCAGCTTTCTAAGTGGTGTGATTCTAGTAGGCTCACTATATCTGGCTAAGACAATGTTTTCAGCTAACTCTTTCATGCCAGGGGACTGAGCCAGAAATGATAATGAATGGGTGGTTATGTCCACACCCCGCCATTGAATTAGTGTCACCCTTTATTTTTTTTAGATTTAATTAAAAATTTCAAGATGTGAAAAATATATGCCACAAAATCCGCTGCCTCACCGTTTTAGGTGCATTTGATGCACAAGGCATGGCCTATGCCGTGCAGCATCAGTACCACACGTCTTCAGAAGCTCTTCATCCTCCAGAGCAGAATCTCTGCACTCATCCCCCCTCCCACACACCCAGCCCTGGAGCCAGCCCCCTGCCTTCTCTTCCCAGTTGACTGCCCTTGGCACCTATCCAAGTGGAATCTGTCACACAGTTTGGCTTTTTTTCGGATGACTTATTTCACTTTGCGTGATACCTTTAAGATCAACCGCACCATGTGTGCCAGAGTCTCTTCCCTTTTTAAAGGTTGAATGGTATTCCTTTTGGCCAGATCACATTTACTTACCTATCCACCTCCTTAAGGATGAGTAATACTTTATCGTATGTATATATATGCTCCATCTTACTTTCCTATGAGTCAACCAACAGACTCTTCAATTGCTTCCACAGTGCTCCTGTGAGCATGGTTATGCAGAACACCCTTAAGGTTGTTTTTTGGGGCCTGCGGAGGTAGTTAAGGTTTGTTGTTGTTGCTTGTTTGTTTGTTTTTATTGAGAAAGAGTTTCTCTGTGCAACAGCTCTGGCTGTCCTGGAGCACTCTCTATAGACCAGGCTGGCCTTGAACTCACAAAGATCTGCCTGCCTTTACCTCCCAAATACAGGGATTAAAGGCATGTGCGTTCCATGGGTATTTTGTTCCCCTTTTCTAAGAAGGATCGAAGTATCCACACTTTGGTCTTCCTTCTTCTTGAGTTTCATGTGTTTTGCAAATTGTATCTTGGGTATTCTGAGCTTCTGGGCTAGCATCCACTTATCAGTGAGTACATACCATGTGTGTTCTTTTGGGATTAGGTTACCTCACTCAGAATGATATCCTCCAGATCTGTCCATTTGTCTAAGAATTTCATAAGTTCGGAGCAGAGACTGAAGGAATGACCATCCAGAGACTGCTCCACCTGGGGTTCCATCCCATAAATAACCACCAAACCCAGACACTATTGTGGATGCCAACAAGAGTTTGCTGACAGGAGCCTGATAAAGCTGTCTCCTGAGAGGCTTTGCCAATGCCTGACAAATACAGAAGTGGATGTTTACAGTCATCCATAGGATGGAGCACAGGGTCCCCAATGAAGGAGCTAGAGAAAGGACCCAAGGAGCTGAAGGGGTTTGCAGCCCCATAGGAGGAACAACAATGTGAACTAACCAGTACCCCCAGAGCTCCCTAGGACTAAACCACCAACCAAAGAAAACACATGGTGGGACTCATAGCTCTAGCTGTGTATGTAGCAGAGGATGGCCTAGTTGGTCATCAATGGGAGGAGAGGCCCTTGGCCCTGTGATGGTTCTATGCCTCAGTATAGGGGAATGCCAGGGCCAGGAAGCAGGAGTGAGTGGGTTGGTGAGCAAGGGGAAGGGGGAGTGGATAGGGGATTTTCGGAGGGGAAACTAGCCAAGGGGATAACATTCGAAATGTAAATAAAGAAAATATCTAATAAAAAAAAAAGTAAAGGCATGTGCCACCACCTCCCAGCATGAGGACCAGAGTTCAGCTCTCACATGAACATCCTGGCCTGGTGGTACACGCTTGGAATCCCTACGGCCTGATGCAGGGCACTGATACAGCAGTATCAGTGAGCCCCAGGCTGCAGTTAAAGGACCCTGTCTCAAAAACTGAATAGTTCCTGAGGAATGGAACCCAAGGCTGACCTCTCGATTCCACACACTGTGTACTCTACATGAGCGCCTCTCCTCGCACCCACATATGCACAGATCTGCACACCCCACACACCAAAAAAGGGCTGTCTTCTGTTATTTCGGTTGTTACTTAGAAACGGCTGCATGATCAGATTGTGTGCTGCTTTTTTTTAAGGGTTTGAGGAATCTTCATGCTGACTCCCTGTCTGCTTCCCCAGCAGGGAAGGAAACAAGGGTTTGAGTTTCTTCACAATTTCACCAGTGCCCCCCTCTCCCTCCCTCCCTCCCTCTCTCCTCCCCTCCTTCCTTCTTCCTTCCTTCTTTCTCCTCTTCCTCCTCCTCTTTTGATAGTCACATCCCAAAGGTGTGAGGTTGTACCTCCTGCGCCTTTGCACTGGCTCTGTCCAGCTCTGTCTTTACATTTGTTTTCAGTTGCCATGGTGACTCCTCTCTCCTTTGCAGGAAGGAGATGAAATCCCTGGAGCAGTCTGGTTCTCTCAAAGGCTCCTTGAGCGCAGAGCAGCAGCTGTCTCTCATCGGTGGCTGTGGCAACCTGGCCGAAGCAGTAGAGGGCGCCGTGCACATTCAGGTGAGTCAAAGCCAAGGTCCCAACTTTGAAGAGACCCGGATCTTCCAGCTTCTCTGGAAGCATGTGGCAAGATGCAACCAAGGAAGATGTAGGCGTGTTTTACCTTCAAGGTCAGAATTTTGTTCTGTGTGACAGGAAACAGGGTCATCAAATCATCTCTTGTCTAACTCCTCATCAACTTCTATGAGGATGTGTCTTAAAGTTGTTAAAATATTGTGGAAAATACGATTTTTGGACTGGTGACACTGATTTATTTCGTGGAACTTGCTATATAGACCAGGCTGGACTTGAGCTCACAGAGTTCTGTCTCAGGGGTGCTGAGATTAAAGGCGAGTGCCACCAGGTCTGGCTTTATCACTTTCTTAAGTGGACACATTCTTGCTCTAACACGTAGAAAGCGGAAGAAGTCGCCTGGAAGAAAACCTTTCATAGCATTTAGGGTTTCATAGCTTTTCATAGCCTTTCATAGCCTTCATTTAGGGTTTTGGATAACCTCACCGAAAGAGGGAAAAAGGAGTTCTCACAGACATGGTTTCCTCCGTTTTCCTGGAGAATGGCAGTGGCTGCTTGAGGCACGTAGGGGCTGGGAGGAAGCGTTCCATCTGTCACAGTCTCCACAGCTCATGTGCTCATGACCCCGCCCATCTTAAGTGTAACTGTCACTTTCTGCTGTAAGCTTGGAGTGAGTTTACCCGAAAGGCTATTCCCAACACTCCCCAGCGTTTGTTTTAAGGGGACACTGAGAATGTGGAGAAGCCAGGGAGGCCAGTTGTGTTTCGTGTGTGGCCCCTGTTCCAAGAGGCTGGCTCCTTGTCTCTGTGGCTCCGAGTTCTTCACTTTACCAGACGTAGACAGCATAGTCACCTAACACCTTTCAGTGTGTCATTCTGTGTTTCTTTATTGTTAGTTATTGCTACTAGTCTCTGCAAGTCTCTCACATGATAAATTGAACCTAATCACCTATGTGTATGTTTAGGAAAGACAACATGGATAGTGTTTGGGACCATCTGTGTGGTTTGGGTATCCACAGGGTCCCCAGTGGATGGAGGGATCTCTCCCCCTTCCTTTCCATCTCCCTCCCCACCTCTGCTCCTACGTCTGCTCAAGCTGACCTGAAACTTAGCATGTAGCTCAGGCTGGCTTTGAGCTTGCAGCAGTGCATTTGCCTCTGTCCTGAGTGCTGGGTTTATAGGCACCCATGCCACACTCAGCTCCTCTCTGTCTCTTGGTTTGGTGTAGGTGGTGTGAAATGCAAGGCGCTGTGAGGAGGCAGAGGATGTCTGGGTGAGCCTGCAGATGTCCCACTTCAGCACCAACTCCCCAGGCTTGCTTTTGGAGAGCACGGAGGTCACCCGAGTCTTGGTCTTGGTGGAGGAGCTTCCTTGTGTGGGTTTACCTTAGAAGCGTGTGTACTTCATGTACCGGGATGGCCGGTCTCTTGCCAGGAGGAGGTAGAACAGTTCAGATTGTGGCAAAGACAGGAAGGAGCCTTCTCCTCTGAAGCCTGTGGCTCAGAACAGACTCAGGTCAAACAGGCCTGGGAGCAGTCTTGGTGCACAGTGTCTGGGAAGCTTTGGCATGCAAATGAGAGCTCCACTTCGTCATTTGCACGAAGGTACTAACTCTCTCTGGAGTGGTGTGAGGATTCCTGTTTGGGCTTCTGTGAAAGGTAACTCTCCTGGAAGACAAAGGTCTGCCTCTCTAATGATGGAATTAAAAATCACCTCATTTGGGGGTTGGTCTAGGCCCTCTGTGAGTACGAAATCCAAGCCTGCACAGGTGCCTCATAAAAACAACTGTGTTGTCTTTGCATAGAACTTGTCTCCATCCTGCTGTGGATCTTAAATAATCTCTCCATGACCTATCACACCCAACGCAACAAGTGTGCTGTGTGACTATGCAGTCCAGTTTAGGGGGCGATGTGAGAAAAGTCTGCAGATATCTAGTGTAGGCACTTTTTTTTTTTTCCTTTGTATTTTCAATCTGAAACTGGTTGAATCCCTGGAACTTGCTGATGCAGGGGAATGGCCATATCTATTTAAGTGGCAGAACTGTTATATTATAAATACACACATATCTGATTTAGTTATAGACTGTGATCTGAAATGTGGATATGTTGACATACACTGTAATGTTCCCAGCTTCTCATTTCACAGTGTTTGGGCCCTGTGGCCCGCCTGGTATCTCCTCGTTCCAGCACATTGTCATACCTTGAGTCTGCCTAGCCAGGTACCCAGAGCACAGCATCTTTGCCTCTCCGGAGATGCTCATAAGTATGGCTTTCTAATTCATCCTTGGAATTTTACTCCCCGCGCCCCCCCTCCCCCCAGGCATGGTGGTGCATAGTACTCTGTGCACTTAGAGGAGGAGGTGGGAGGAGGTCAAGGTCATTCTTGGGTAGTTCTTGAGCTCTAAGCCAGCCTGCACCCAGGGATAGTGAATATACCTGTGTTCAAGAACTTTCTTGCTGTGGTGTTCAGGCTGGCCTTGAACTGACAGGTTCAAATAATACTCCGTGGCCTCAGCCTCCCGAGGGCAGGAATATAGGCGGCCCCAACCATGCCTGGGGTTCTTTGACTTGTTTCCCCATTTTTGAAAACCGGTCCAGCAGATAGTTACCACCGCCACCTAAGCTAGCATACTGTGGGGATGCGGAGACAGCAGAGCAGCGAAGGGTACTTGTTAGGGTTGGAGAGGACCCAGGTTCAGTTCCCAGCGTTGACATGGTGGCGCCCAACCAGTGGTAACTCCAGTTGCAGGAAACCAGACACCCTCTATAGACCCACATACACACATGCAAGCAAAACACTCATCCATGTCAAATCAAATAAAAGAAATTTAAAATGGAAATCTTCAATAGCATGAGACACCGTAGTAGCCTGTATATAAAGTCAATCCTTTAAGGGAAAATCTTAAGGGGACATGTGCTACCGTATAAGGTCTGACTCAGCCAATGATAATAAATAATAAACAATAGTTATTTTACAAGTTATATACTGTATAATTTGTGCACATTTTTTTGACAACAAATGAATGGCATGGGGCAAGGGGTAGTGTTTTTCTGTGAAGCTGAGGCCATAGCTGAGGTCTGACTCTGTTTTTCAAGTAATGAATGTGTTTAATGTTGAGCTCTGTCTGTTATGCGGAACAACCAGAGCTGGGAAGTGGGGGAGGGAGGAGACCAGAGAGGGTGATTCAGACCCTGATAGGTTTCATTCCTGTAAGGGACTGCATTGGGAAACTGCCTCCAGGAATCCAGAAATTGGGAGAGAGAATGCACAGGACTGGGGAGATTTGAGGCAGAGGACTTGACAAGTGGAGCTGGGGAGGGGAAGAACGTCACGGTGGGGACTGTACTGAGAACGTATGTCCTAGAAGGTTACTGTGACTGTGACAGGTACAGCGTGGAGGAGAAAGCAGGAAGCAGGGGGTGATTCTGGGTGGCTTAAATGCCAGCTCGAGGTTACTTAGATGAAATGAGCTAACATTTCTAATATGCCAATAATAACACTGGAGCGCTCGGTATTTTCCTTTAGAGAGAGAGCTTGGGTTATAATTTATATCCTGAATAGAATCTCCCAAAGTGGATGTCCAGGAGAGTGAGGCTAACCAGAAGGGAAAGTGGGAGAGAAAGCATGGATATCCCAAGTGCTACGTGGTTGGTTTTCCTGGGTATGTTTGTATGTTGTCTTGCCTTTTCTTCTCCTCCTCCCTTTCTGTCCCTCCCTCGCCCTCCTCTCTCCTTCCTTTCTCCCTCTTCTTCCCTCCCCCCCCCCAGTCTCATTCTGTTCAGTCCAGGGTATCCTGACTATGTAGCCCAGGAACCCAAGTATATCCTCCCGCCTCAGCCTCCTAAGATCCAGGATTATAGTCATGAGCTTGTATTACACCTGGCGTGTAGTTTCTTTACACAGTAATTTTTAAAATTCTTACTTCCTTGTTGTATTGTGGGTGTCAAACGCCAGGGTGTTGTACATGGTGTGCCAGTTGTCCACCTCTGGGCCACAGTACACAAGCTCCCCATTGCTGAGCTACATCTCAAGTGCTTGTTAAGACGGTCTTGCGATGTAGCAAAGGCTGTCCCTGAACTTGTAATCCTCCTGTCACCATGCCAGGCAAATGATAAACTTAGTAATCCAATGTCTATAATTAGTACCTATCAATGTTTCAACTTTGGCTTACCAGGCAAACAAATGAAAGAAACCCCCCACAGAAAAACCATGCGAAGCTATGCAACACGTGCTAAAGACTATGCTAATGTTTTTAATATCCAGGAATGGTAAGTAGTCAACTTGGAGACAGCTGGGTGTGGTGAGTCGTCCCTATAATTACACCATTTAAGAGGTAGAGGCAAAGGGATCGATGCAGACTAGAGGCCAGCAAGTTCACATCTCATAAACAGATAAACAGAAGTTTATGTGTCTACACATATGATACACGCACACGCACACACACACACCACAGAGAACTAAATGTTTTCTTAGATCCATTATCCCCAAACAAATTCACTTCTTGCTATACTTAATTTCTTCAAGACTGCATCAGATAGAAGTGCAGTGTTTGGACTTAATTTTCTATCTACGAATGTCAGGAAAGCTGAGGTTTCAAAAGCCCACTGGTGCCCGTCCACGGCCACACACGACTAGAGAACAGCTCTGTCCGTGAGAGATGTCTACAAACCTCCAGACTTTCAGGTTTTGTTTTTGTTTCTGTTTGGAGACAGGATCTACTGTGGCTTGCTATGTAGCTGAGGCTGGCCTTGAACTTCTGGCCTTCCTGCCTCTTGCTCAGAAGCAATGTCCTCATAGTTGCTTGTTTGCTACTAAGCCTGGCCCACTAGTACTACCTTGGGAGCCGTACCCATTCCCAGTTCCCACAACTCCCTCTTCCTTGAAGAAAATAGGTTGATTGCAGCTCTTTTCTCAAAATTGTTTTTCTAGGGAAACATTCCAAAGAAGGAGGCAGAGCCTGAGGATAAGCAGATATATCCAGGGAGCTCGCCTGCCACAGCTCCTCAACCAAAACCAATCCCCAGCTGGGCGTGATGGCACACGCCTCTAATTCCAGTGCTTGGGAGGCAGAGGCAGGCGAATTTCTGAGTTCGAGGCCAGCCTGGTCTATAGAGTGAGTTCCAGGACAGCCAGGGGCTACACAGAGAAACCCTGTCTCGAAAAACAACAACAACAACAACAACAACAACAACAACAACAACAAAAACCAATCCCCATTGTAGGATTTGCATAGTTCCTGTTGCCAAAGCCCCACTGAGGTGTGCTTAGTCCCCGCCCCACCCCACACATAATCTCTTACACAAATCCAAGATGCTTCTTGGGGGAGCCTCCAAGAAGGAAACCTGAATTTCTAGAATGTACTGCAATTTTGAAATCAAATCCTGCCTGGCAAGAAAGTCTACTGTACTGGAAAACAAGCTGCATCTCAAAAGCCTGTCTGAGAAAGCTGTCCACCAAAGAGTATTCGGGCTTCTTAGCTGCTCGAGCACTCCCCCCTGGGGATCAAGGTGTTGGGTGGGAGCCACGAGGGTAGCTTTATTAACTCAGAAAGTTGAAATGGAGCTTGCTTCCAAAGGCTGAAACCTAGAATCCCTAATCACACACTCCCTGCGGATGAAGGGATGTCCCATCTGGACCTCCCCTTTCTTTGCAGCTTGGACAGTGCTGGTCTCACTTGGAAGGGACTTCCAGAGCCAGGCAGTTGCCAGTTACAGGAAGCTGCACTCTTAGGGGCAGCGTTACTGAAATGTCTGTGTTCAGTTGCAGAATAACAGTTTAGTAGACCTCTGGTCTTAGTCAGCGAGGCTCACAATGGCCCTTTAGTGAGGATGGGGTTGGTTCAGGGAGCACAGCCTGACCAACCGCTGAGAGGGCAGCACTGAGCTGGTAGGGTGTGCACAGTAACTGGAGTGCCGTGGCTCCTCTGTGGCGTGTCTTTTTGCCACAGGCCTCATTAGGCATGTGACACCATGATTTCCATGGCTCCTCTGTGTCATGCCTTTTTGCCACAGGCCTCACTAGGCATGTGACACCTGTTTTCTATGTTAAAATATTTTTTAATATAGGTTTTCGTTGTTTGTTTCATTCCTGTCTAGCGATTGAGTCCAGCGTCTCTTTGTCTACTAGGCAAGTGTTCTACCACTGCATGTAGCTTTTAAACATTTAAGAAATAAAATTGGGTTTACTGAGGTTGTATTTATTTATTTGTCTGTTTGCTTTGTGACAGGGTCTCTTGTAGCCCAAGCTGGCATAAAGCTATCTATGTAGCTAGGGTTGGTCTTGAACTCCCAAGCACTGGGATGACAGATGTGCGTTACTGCACATAGGCAAGGTATCCTAGAGTGGGCTTGTCTCGGTGTTCAGTACTGTGTGCCTGTGACACAGCTGACCTGTGAGCAGCTACACAGGCCAGAGGGGTTGGAACTCATGCTTAATCAGAAGAACTTGAGTTTGGGGAGTGGGGGATAGTACACTTTGTCAAATATGTGTGTTCCACATCTACGGATCCAGCCAATCGTGAACAAGAAACTATTTAGAAAAAAACAATCTGGGGACTGGCGAGGTGGTTTAGCGGGTGAAGGTGCTTGCAGCTTGCCACGGAGCCTGTCAGCCTGAGTTTGATCCCTGGGATCCACAGAGTGGAAGGGAAGAACTGACTCCTGAGAGTTGCCATCTGATCTCCATGTTCCATGGTGTGCACTCACATAGTCAATAAATAAACGTAATAAAAACATATCCCGGGCTGGAGAGGTGGTTCAGGGGTTAAGAGTGCTGGCTGTGTGTGCTTCCAGAGGGCCTGAGTCTGGTTCCCAGCATCTATGTCTAGCAGCTCATGACTGCCCATCACTGCCTTTCTTCAGGTACTAACATCCTCTTCTGGTTTCCATGGCACTGGCACACATGTGGTATGCATATAGACAAGCACACGTGCACATAATAACAAAAATATAAGTACATTAACTCTACTCCATCCACCCACCCCAACAAAACCCCAAACAATACAGTCGAGTGTGGTGGCACGCACCTATGATCGTAGTATTTGTGAAGCTAAGGCAGGGGGATTGCTGTTAGTTCCAGGCCAGCCTGGGTTGGATCCCTGGAAGCATTAGGACCAACTTGCCTGGTCTGTGTGCTGAAGTTCCAAGCCAGTGAGAGATCCGTGTCAGACAAAAGGCGGAAGGGATGTGGTGGTGACCCATGCGTGTTGTCCTCTGACCTTCATCAGAGAAGTGTGCATATGTGTGCCAGCACCCACGTGTGTGCTCTGCCCTACCCAACTCTCATACTGAAAACAAGGAAAGAAACCCCTCTGAGATGACGGCTGGCCTTCGGGTGACAATAGATTAGTATGGAGAACTGGCTTGTGACAAACTTGCCCCTTGGGAGCCATGTACGTGGCATGCCCCTTTAGTTAGTTAGCGGTTAACATTTTCTCTCCTGTGTTTTATAGATTTTAATATCAAATCTGCATGCATTCTCTCAGATATACTTGTAAGAACTTAGTGATTTTGGTTCCATTTCAGTAGCTCCGCCAGAAATAACCCTTCCTGTCACTCTGCTCCTTAGGCTCATGCCCTGGGGGCTTGCTAAACCCCTTCATTGTCTCTCGAAGCTTTTCGGTGTTTTCTTTTTAGGATTTTCTGTTAAGACAGGCAAGGGTCTGAATAACTTTCTATTTGCTGTGTTTTTTTTTTATTGATAGATGACTTTGGTGCTGACTAAGCTGTCTCATCGATCAGGAGTATAAGATCTGATACCCACGCCACTGTGTCATGGTTTTTATTGTGGGGGGGGCATTCTGTTTTTCATGACTAATTGTGGTGTTAGAGTTCCCTTTTAAGTTTATTTTTGGGCCTTTTATCAGGTTGAGGAAATTCCCTTTATTTCCAGTTTGTTGAGTGTTGATAATGAATGATTGTTGAACTCTGAGTTTTGTCAAATGCTGTTCTTTGCTCACGAGGAGAACTGTGTGGTTGTCTTTTTAATTTGTTATTATTGTATCCCCCACCCCTTCCAGGAGAACAAGCCCAGGGCCTTGTTCATATGGTGGATTTTATTGGATTATTTCTGAATTTTGAATCAACCTTGCATGCCTAGAACATTGGTCATTTTTTATTTCCCTTTTTATCTTTTTTGGGTTTATTTGGTTATTCCTTAATTAATTATTAATTAATTAATTATACCATTTGTGTGTGTGTGTGCTCGAGTGCAGTTTTTTCCTTCTTCCACTTGGGTCCCAGGATTTAACTCGGGTAAATCAGTCTTGGCAGGAAGTGCCTTCAGTGGCTGAGTTGTCTCATGGGCCTCAATTGGTTGATATTTATTAAAGATTCTTACATATGTCTTTATGAGGTCTATTAGTTTGAAATTTCATTTCTTCATCTGCATTTGTCTTAGCATAAAATCGGGTTCATAAACTAAAGCAGGGACTGTTCCACTCTCCTCCAACAGACCTACGTGGGAATGAATTCTTTTTAAATGTCCCGTGCATGCATTTCACTGGTAAAGCTATCTAGTGATCTGGTTGTTTGCTGACGTCTAAACAATGGCTCAGTTGTCCTAGGAGATGCAGGATGGGTTACCCACTTCTATTTGAATAGCTTTGGAGGTTGTTGTCTCTTGAGGAATTTGTCTGTTCATCCAAATGTTTGAAAGAATTATTATTAGCAACGTTCTTATTGCCATTTCAGTGCCTTGAGTTGTTCTTAACGTTTCCTCTCTATTGTAGATATCCACACTGAGTGGAGGCTTTTTTTTCCTTAAGCAGATTTTCAGTGTTTTGCATCTTTTCAAAGAACTAGTTTTTAGTTTTATTTTCTCTCTAGTGATTTTTTTTTTTTTTGAGTGTACCAATTTCTGCTGTCAACTTTATTTCCTGCCTTTTGCTTGTTTTGGATTTGATTTGTCTTCCTTTTTCTAAGTGCTTAAATTACAAATGTAGAAAATTGGTAAATTGGATTGAGTCCTAAATTTTTCGATTCTCCTCCTTCTCCCCCTCCTCCTCTTCTTCCCCCTCTCTCTTTCTCTTCCTTTTTTCTCTCATTCTCCCTCCCTCCCTCTCCCTCCCTCTTTCTTTTTCCCTCTCTCTTTCTCTCTCTCTTCCTTTTTTCTCTTTCTCCCTCTCCCTCCCTCCCTCCC
>NC_034597.1:48436546-48440917 GCF_900095145.1 Mus pahari | reverse complement strand
CCCTCCCTCCCTTCCTCCCTCCCTCCCTCCCTCCCTCCCTTTCTGTGATTTCTCCCATTTTCAGCTTTATTGGGTCCTCACTTCTGTAGTCTGCGATGCGCCTGGCTGTGTTATTTATTGCTGCATGCTCCATTAGCTGGAAGGTGTGCAGGTTTAAAGCATATTTGTATTGGAGGTACTTTGTGAAGTGGCTCTGGCTCTGTTCTCTCTTGGCACTGATATTGGCCAGGGCTGCTGTCAGCCAAGCCCGGGGCACCATTTTCAAGACAGACTTCTCACATCTGCCAAGTGAGACTCATCAATGTACTGACTGACTGCCTTCACAATAGAGTGGCACATGGCGAACACTAAGTGTCAGAGGTCATGAGGCCATTCCTTCCCATTCTTTAGGTCACACAGGCCAGACCTGTTCACCATGAGCAGGGACTGCACAAAGGTGTGATTTCCAGTGTCACCAGGGTCCCTTTTGAAGAACAGCCACTATGCGTTAAAGACTGTTTTCTCTGCCATTCTCATCCAACATTTAGTATACTCTGCATTTACTGTGGCCCCTCTCTTGCTCTGTGTAATTTTTGTTACATTTTGTCATTAGTATCTATCAAGAAAACAAGTCAAACCATGAGAGCCTTAGCTTTGACTCACCATGGATGAAGGCACAGAACAAACACACACAGCAGCCTTCTTCCCCTTGGCTCATCACAGATAATTCCCAAGACTTTCAGTGGCTGCCTGAGGCTGTGGAGGCCAGCAAAGCCTGAATATCCCTTTCTCCATACACATACATACCACCGACAAAAGTAACATACAAACTGCTGTCTACATCCCAGGCAGAAGTGGAATTCCAAGGTTTTTCTTTATAAGCTGCATCAGAACACTAGTACTTAACATAAGGAAAGTGGGCTGGACGTGGAGTCACATATCTGTAACTCGCTAGTCACTGGGAGGGCTGAGGCAGGAACATTATCTTGAATTTGGGATGCTTGGGCTATATTAAGTGAGCCTGTGGCCAGCCTTGCTTGTGGTGAGACCCTGTCTCAAGAACAAACAAACAGAACCCCCGTTTATTCAAATACTCTGTGTTAGAATACAATGTTAGAAGTGGGGGTGAGACTCTAACTCAGTTGGTAGAACGGCTTAGATTCCCAAAGCCAAGTCCCATCCCAGGACCAGGGTGATGTCTGTAATCCCAGCACTGGGAGGTGGATGCAGGAGGAACAGGAGGTCAAGGTTGTCCTTGGTTACATATCAAGTTTGACTAAACAGTTGTACTTAGTAATATATCCCCTTTTCCACGTCTTTATCATACTGACCTTCACAGCTATGCATTTGTGTGGGTTGGGAAATCATGCACATGCATACCATTCAATCATTAACTATATTTTTACAATTGAGCATTAATGCCCAGAAAACAATATAGTTTAACACATTGAGGTAATCTTTATGGATCGAGGACTGAAATAGTTAGGACTGTAAATGTGTGTACTATTGATCGACTGCTAAAGGTTTGTGTCTAAAATAACTTAATGGGAGCTCACTGGGTTGCAATGGGCCCCTTGTCCTGGGCTTGTGTAAATGCAGGTTGGTCTTAGCCAATTATAAAGGGCCACTGGGTACTCCTGGGTAACAAGGGATTTTCCATTGGGTGTCAAGTGAGACCACTGCTCAGACTTCAGCCAATCAGGCCATCCCATGCAAGCCTTCTCTACACATCCCAGTGACCTACTTCAGGGATTGTGCTCTGCTCAGAGAAACTGTTAAAAGCTTAACGGGCCTCAGTTTGTCTTTTCAAGTTCTAATGAAGCTTACTCTACTGCAAGGCTCAGCAAACCTTCCCTTTAAGGTCTGGGCCATAAATATTTTAGGGTTTGAGGGCTGGGGGGGAGAGTCTCTATTGCATACTTTTTATTTGTGTTTGTTTGTGTTTTATAATCTTTCATTGTTAGTTTAGAGTGTGGAGGGGCTCCACTGACCCGGGGCCATGTTTGTTGACTCCTGCTGACTCTGCAGAAGGTTCTCGCTGTTGCTCTTACGCCAGGCCCTCTGAGACGGTCCCCAGGCCACCATTTCTAGTCTAGGCTGTTCTTTAAAAAGCATCCTACCTCTGAGATGCATCTTCAGAGCACAAGAACGATTTCTCAAATATGAAATACACAATTTATTTGACTTGTTACTACAAAGCAACAAAACACCCTGTTGGTCTCTTTATGTAGACGTTTGACTCTTATAGGATTGATTTCTAGGTAAAGTTTCCAAGCCATTGTCCCTCAGACACCTTCTGTTAATAGAAGGAAAATTTGCTGCCTGCCGGACCTCTTGAATTTTAATTCCTACAGGTAGGGACCTGGGGTTTGAGCAACAAAGACTTAGTGGCACTGATGTCTGCAGGCTGAGTCCCAGTGCCCTGCCTGGTTTACAAAGGATCGAGGCTGCTAAGAAACCACAGGAAAGTGCCTTCAAGCAGAGATAATTTGTTCAGGAGTGAGAAAAAGGGTTATAATCCAGATGCAAGTGATAGCACAGCATAGGTGTCCCACACAAGGGAAGCTTTGACAGTGTAATGGAGAAATTAAAGTAAATCACTTCCATGCACAGTCCCAGGGCCTTAGGCACTGACCGAGGCAGGGGCTGACATTAGCTGACTGGAGGCGAGGCTACTGGAAGAACCTCCTCCCGTCTGTTCCAGAGAAACCCCGACAGAGAAGTCTGTATGTATAGTGAGGGTGAGCAAGGCATGTGGCCGTGAAGGTTTTCTGGTGGAGCTTTCTAGAGAGCCCTTGAGACAGTTCTTATCTTCTATAAGCAAGGCACCGACTCTCTCCCCCTTGTCTTCTTGGCTCTGAGTTTTGTCTGCACCCAACAAAGAATGACTTTATCTTGGTATCGGCCGTCTTCTCAGAGCTACAAGGCAGGTGGTGATGGGCAGAGATTGTGTGTGGACTGAGGCCCTGGGCAAGGTTTCTGAGGTGTGTCACTATGAAAACCACCTTTGGGGGAAGAAGGTTCATCTGGCTTTGTCACGCATCGAAAGGATGGTGGTTTTGGCTTGAGTCTTTTTTTTTTTTTTTTTTTGGTTTTTCGAGACAGGGTTTCTCTGTAAAGCTCTGGCTGTCCTGGAACTCACTCTGTAGACCAGGCTGGCCTCGAACTCAGAAATCCACCTGCCTCTGCCTCCCGAGTGCTGGGATTAAAGGCCTGCGCCACCAGGCCCGGCTTTGGCTTGAGTCTTAATGGTATCACTGAGTGTGGAGGAGGAAGATGAAGAGAGGGGCTTCCTGGATACTCTTGATCCACTTGGTAATCAGAGAAGTCTGTCATGTCTTAGAGTGCTCATGGCTCCAAACCCCAAGGAGTACAAGCTCCTCAGTGGTCCATGCACAAGCCCCCTCCCCTCGAGGGTCATTTGGAAGAACAGAGCTTCATTATTTGACTTGCAAAATTTGAAAAACATTCTGTCCATCTTTACTTTCACCAGAACCTGTATTTTTCTGCTAATTCCTTCTTGTCCTGTTCACAGTGGCTTCCAGACCCAGGCAGGAGGTCTGGTTTCTTGTTTCTGTGTATTTGCATTCTCTCTCTCTCTCCCTCCCTCCCTCCCTCCCTCCCTCCCTCTCCCTCCCTCTCTTCTTCCCCTCCCCCTTCTCTCTTTCTTCCTCTTTACTGGGGACATGTATAGCTCTCAAGGATAAAATGCAATCAAGGAATAAAATATGTTAGCATATAATATGAGACAGAGGCAAGCTTTTCTTTGTGGTTATGTAGTCAGGTACTGCATGACAAACTGATGGGTCCCATAGACTATTGCCATGGGACTGATAAGATTATATGAGAGCTGAAAGATCTTCATCACCCATCAGTGCTCTAACACCATACAGCAGTGTGTCAGTCATGCCTCTGGTGATGCTGTACAGACTGACAGCAATGTGTCAATCATGCCTCTGGTGATGCTGTACAGACTGACAGCAATGTGTCAATCATGCCTCTGGTGATGCTGTACAGACTGATCTACGCTGCAAGTCTTATGCTAGCATGACAGTTACTTTCAGTACACAATACTTAACCCTCATAACAAGCAATAATGGGAATGTGTGTGTGTTTACTATAGCATACTTCCTTCCTTCCTTCCTTTCTTTCTTTCTTTCTTTCTTTCTTTCTTTCTTTCTTTCTTTCTTTCTTTCTTTCTTTCTTTCTTTCTTTCTTTCTGATGGAATCTTACTGAGTCCAGGCTGGCTTGGAACTTACCAGGTAGCTTGGCCTCAAACTTGTAGTAGTAATTCTCCTGCTTCAGCCTCCATGGTGTGAGGGCTTCAGGAATGCCCCACCCCACCGTACCCAGCTAATACTATACTTTTTTTTTTTGTTTTTTTTTTTTTT
>NC_034597.1:48426062-48436321 GCF_900095145.1 Mus pahari | reverse complement strand
TACCACCACGCCCGGCTTATACTATACTTTTAAATTATTATTTTGGAATATAGATTTATAGATATATGTATATATCATATAATATATAACATTATCTCTCTCTCTCTATATATATATATAGATATATATAGATATCTATCTATCTATCTATCTATCTATCTATCTATCTATCTATCTATCTATATATCTATATATATATCTATATCTTGCTTTGGTGGTTAATCCTGTAATACTAAGGTAGAAGGGCCAAGAATTTGAGATCAGCCTCAGTTGCTTGTGTAGTTGGAGACCAGTCTAGGCTACATGAGACCTTGTTGTACAGAACACACACACACACACACACACACACACACACACACACACACACACACACACAATTTTAGTACAAAGCAGTACGTGTGATGCCGGCAGCAATCTTATACACCTCTGACTTATTACCACGTCTTGTTTTCACATGTGGTGCTAGGGATGGGTGAAATCCAGGTGTATCAGGCTTCTTCTCTCCCACCGAATCACTGCCTCAGCTGCCACCATGCCTCATGAGGGACTACGTGCAGCCTCCAATCGGGACTAGCTCTAGCTTTGAGCAGCTACATTCCAGTGTGTTTACACAACGACAAAATAACCCCCTCACGCAGCTCTCAGAAGTATGCCTGCCATCAAGTAACACATGACTGTATTAGGTTTTGTGACCAAATCAGGGCCTGAGAAAGCGATTAGTCAGGGACTGAACAAAGGGACATTAAAGTCACAGGCCGGCAGGGTACCTGCTTTGCATTCCATCTGATTGCAGGAAGGCCTGAAAATGGCCAGCATGACTGCCCTCCAGCAACTGTTTACCCCGCAAGCCCCTTGGTGACGAAGGAGCTGCAGCAATGACCTGTGTCTTAGATTGTGTGATCTGCAGGGTCAGAAGGAAACTCTTCCATGGAGCTAGCGACAGTTGTGAGCCACCATGTGGGTGTTGGGGGTTCAAACCCAGGCCCTCTGGAAGAACAGCCAGGGCTCTTAAGCCATCTCTCCATCCCTGAAAGTAATGTTCTTATGGCTACTTCAATACCTGCTTTAGGGCTGCAGCTCAGAGGGAGAGTGTTTGCCTATTGTGGGTGACACCCTGGGTTTGATCCCCAGTTCCTCTGATTCCTAACAACAACCAAACCAAGTCAGACCAGACCAGACCAGACCAGACCAGAGCTATGCTTTAAGCAATAGGACACTTGTCTCCTTATCTCCCCACAGCATCCCTCCATGCTGCCAGTTACTGTTTAAAAGGGAATTTCATTAAAAACAGAATTTCCAGGTGAACACTCTTGTCTGGCTGACTCTCTATTCACGTTGTTTGGTAATATTTTATCTTCCTCTTCCCCTTTTAAAATTATTTATTTTGTTTTTATTGTATGTGTATGTATGCTTTGCTTGCATGTATACCATGTGTGTGCCTCATGCTGAAGGAAGCCAGAAGAGGGCATCAGACCCTCTGGATTTCAGATGGCTGTGAGCAACCGTCTGGGTGCTGGGAAATGAAACAGGGTCCTCTGTAAGAGCAACAAGTGCTCTTAACTGCTGCGCCATCTCTTGAGCCCAAATTTTTATTGTTAAAGATTGTATTTATTTTATGTGGATCAGTGTTTGCCTGCATGTATATAACAATGCTGCACGCATGCCTGGTACCTATGGAGGCCAGAAGAGGGTGCCAGATCCCCTGGACCTGGAAGTATGGATAGTTGTGAGCCACCATGCTGATACTGGGACCTTGGATCCTCTGCAAGAGCAAGTGCTCTTAACCACTGATCTATTTCTCCTGACCCTTCCCTCCTTTTTAGGAACAATCTGTTAGTGTGGCTTGATTTCAAGTTTTCCAGTATTGTACATAATGCTTTCTAAGTGGATTAAATAAGATACTGTCCCAACATTGCCTCTCCCCCTCCCCTCCCCTCCCCCTCCTCTCCTCTCCTCAATAGAGTCTCATGTAGGCCAGGTAGGCCTCAAACTTGTAATATACCTGAGGGTGACCTTGAACTCCTGATCCTTGTGTTTCTACATCCCAAGTGCTGATATTACAGGTGGGTGCCACCACACGCAACCCAACATTGATATTCTTGTTTGCCTAATTTGCTCGCACACATCTGTAATCCCAACACTTGGGAAGCTAAGGTTGGAGGATCACCATTTTGAGGCCAGCCTGCTCTACATAGTAGGACTGTGTATCAAAAGCAAAAGAAAAATAGAAACATGCCTAATGAACTTGCTGTCCTCTGAGTTTAAAAAAATCTCTGAAAAAAAAATCCCACAGAACAGTTTCAGAAGGATAGAACAGTGAATTTCTGGTGTAGGCTTTTGACTTTGTGCTAATTATATCTTATTCATTATGGTCTACAGATTATAGGTTGTTCAGCTAGTACTTAAGGTAAGAGTAAATGGCATCTAAGTTTTTATTTTATTTTATTTTTATAAAAGTATGTTATGTGGAGTAAACAAATTCAAGCTAGGAAAATAGTTGATTTTATCATCAGGCTAGAACACACAGGATGCCATCAAGGGTGGTCACGCCACGCTCGTGCAAGTGTGCGTGTGCAAGCATATACACACACACACACATTCACACACACACACACACACACACACACACACACACGTTCAATGCTGAAGACCAATCCCAGGGCCTCATGAATGCTAAGCAAGCACTCGGTCTGGAGGCACCCGTAGTTAAAGCTGCATAAACACGGAGGGATTTAACAACGGCCACATTTGCTTCTGTGTATTTTTCCCTAAGTGTTCTCATTCATGGTTCTTGCTGTGTGGCTGCCGATTGCCAAGACCCTTAGATCCCATGTTCTGTGCTGAACACAACAGGGACTCTGCCTGTTTAGAAGGCGGATGAGGAACCCTTTCCGGCAACTTAATATTGATAAGGGACCTGGGGCAGACCTCCCTGCTGGGCTGAGACCGCCGGACTCTGGAGTTTGGGTGGCTCGTGAGAAGTCGTCCACCTTCGTTTGTTTGGTTTTCCTGGCTCTCGGGCTTCCTGCCCTCACCCTGTTGCTTTAGCCTCTTGGGGACTCCATCTGCTGACTTTGCACCGCTCTGGCTGTTTATTTTCATTTGAAAGTTTATGTCCACAGACTGAAGTGCTGTGGGTGGGTGAGACCAAAAAGACTTCTTTCGTTGATGGCTTCCCTTTTGGAGTGGAGTTGTGCTGTACGGTTTCCTTGTCCCAAGCAGAGGCCTTCCTATCACTCAGAAGCCATGGCAGTTGGTATCAGTGAGTCGCTCACACCTGGGACATGAGGCACAGAGATGGAGTGTGAACCCTGCCTTCTCCTTGCCCACAGTGGGCAATGCCGTGTGTACAGGAACTTCAGAGAAATCTCCGTGCACTTGGTGGAAGGTTGGGACGAATTCTACTGAGGGCAGCTTTAAGTCCTTCTTCAGTTCCTTTAGTTAGTTTAACTCCTTTAATTGAATGTACTCAGCGTGTCAAGGCACAGTACTTTGTGTATCATTGTTTGAACTCAACAGTAGCCTAATCTGGAGTTGCTGGGAACTGAAAAATAAAATTTCATCTGGGGCTAGGGGGACAAAGATGGTACTGGTGTAGGAAAAGGGCCAGGAACACTTGCTTCCTCCTAAGTTTTCCTGTTATCCTTTTCCTTCCTCAGGCTAAACCTTGAGATACATGTTTTAGTTGTAAAAAAAAAATCCTAATTATAGTCACTTACACAAATGAGGATTCCTTCCATGCATTGATGGTATATATTGTTCCTGGGGCTGGGTCAAACTGTGGACCACAGAACTTTGTCTCCCCCAACCCTTCTGCTTTAATTAATCAAGGGTGGAATGTGTACTGTCTTCGATCTTTGCTATCCTAGCGGAGTTCACTGTTGCCCCTGCAGCTGAAGAAAACAGGGACCCTGGGCACCGTGTAATCACTTCTGGATCCTCAGCTGAGCCTGGAGTCACCACATGAGGACTTGAATAGACAGAGTTATGGCAGAAGGCGGACGTAGAAAAATAGCATCAGTTCCTTACAGTTCTATTATGCCAGGCGTGGCTGTGGTGTGTGCCCATAAGCCTGGCACTTGGGAGGCTGAGGCAGGAGGATCTCGAATTCAGAGTCATCCTGGGCCGTATGGTAAGCTAGGCAGGGCTACAGACTGAGACACTGTCTTAAAAACAAAACAAAACACCCCCCCCCCCCCAGAAAAAAGCAACTCTCTAAACTGCATTGTCTGTCTCAGCCCTTCACTGGGACAGTTTCTGGTAGCAACTGTCACATCCGACTGATGTCAGGACCATAACTCTGTCTATTCAAGTCCTCAAGCGGTGCTGTCCTCTTTGTGCTGCATGCTTTTGTAGATGTCTTCCCACAGGCAGGGAATTCCCTTAATCTCTAGATTAAGGAAATGCACGGAAACCAAGGCCTTTCATTAGTGTCACCAAGAGTGAGTGGCAAGAAGTCTCTCTTTCTTACGTACAATGAACCTGGTTGTGGTACTTTCCTGAGAAGACATTAGACTGTGTGGGAGTCATTGTTCTGCTGACTAAACAGCGATAAAATGAGAAATGAAATAACAGTTCCCTTAGGACAGCTACCTCACATGCCGCCCTGGTATGCCTTTCTTCTTCAGTCTCTGCGTTATTTATTTCATGGGAGTTCCTCCTAGCAGCCCCGTAACCAGGGTTTCTTGTTCCTTGTTCACATGGTGCTGTATTTAGAAGTCAGGCCTGGACCCATGGCTTTGACATCTGGATGGGATCTTTGCTTCCTGGTGGGCTCTGATTCCATCCTCCATGGCTCCAGGCGGCTCTCTGAGAACCCCAGGACTCTATGAATGCTTCCAGCTGAAGGCTAGTCCAGAGGCTCAGGCAGCAGAGAGCAGGTGCCAACTGGCCACTCCGAGGTTTGACCTGTGTGCCCTGTCTGCTGACTCTTTGGTCCATGGTCACGTATCACCAGTTCTGCATGATCTTCCTTCACATGGTGAAGAAAATAGAATATTTGTTTCCATACCTCAGGCAGTAGGAGTGAGAGAAGTAGCCTGAAGGTTGTCATAATTTCTTTCTGTCCCAAACCCAAACGTCCATGTCTACCAGCACAGGAAGAAGCTGAGTTGTGAAAACAGACAGACTACCCCCCTATCCCCAAATGAGCAGTTGGTTCCCATTCTCTTTTGCAGCCCAGGTTCCTTTTAGCTGACCCCACCCCAGAGTCCTGAGGTTCCCTAGGGCCTGCCATACTTCCTGACAACCCAGAAGCCACACATTTCACTGGCTGCGAGGACCTAGGATGCACAGGTGTCCTGGTAGGGTGTCCTTTCTCCACTACACCCCTCTGCAGGGGTTGCCTTAGTGAGTGAGGCAGGAACGTGCTTGAGGGAAGCTTCTATGGGACTTGAACCCCAAGTTTCCCCAGGTCTGACCTTTCTGTGAGGTGAGCCAATTCATTTCTTCATTGTTCAAGGCAGATCGGATTAGGTGTTTGATTGCTTTTGTCTGAAAGCACTTGCCTGGCACATAACTGTAAGTTACATGCTGACCCAGACTTGACCTTCTAGAAGGCTGCCTGGTCACTTTAGAAGTTCGATGGCAGGACTGGAAGTGTGAAATATTGCTTGTTTGTCTACTGGTGCATATAAGGAAGATTAAAGTCAGGTTGTGTTTATAAACCACTATTGGGCTTGGATTTGAATGGTGTGGATGGATATATTGAAAAGAAAGCTTCTAAATTTATGCTTGTTTTTTTTTTCTTCTACCTGATACTGCGCTTCATTTCCTGGAAGAAATGCCCTTTATGCATTAAGATTTCTGAGGTCCCCAAAGCTCCAGAAAATTGGCTATTGCTGTATTTCCAGCAGATACTGTGGAGTAGGGTGAGCACCCTGGCTGTGCACGTGGATTGTGATGCCAGTGTTGTCCATGGCAGAACTTGACGTCAGCTCTCTCCATGTTCTACTGTCACACACAAGTGTCTGGAAGCCTCATGGCTTGCCTCTCACCCAGCACACTAGGAACTGGGTGACAAGGTACAGCAAAGAAGGAGGCACTTCTAGAACAAAGCCTTGTGCAACAGCTTCTAGTATGTTCCACGGATGGCTAAGGCTGCGAGTTCCTACCAGGGGTCATGGGTTCATACCAAAGAGAGCTGAGTAGCTGAGGCATGGTTTCAACATGAAAAGTAAGTTCTGAGGAGATGTGGGATTGGGAGAAGCCCACTGATTGCAACACTGGAAAAATTTCAGCAATTTAGCTTCTTTTGTGAAATTCAAGTAGTTAGCATGTTTTAGTGCAGATAAAGGAGCATCCCTGTCAAGGCAGTGCCGTCTGTTGCTCCAGGTATTTTAAGGTGAGGCTGGTAGCATTCTAATGAGAGAATCTAGACATGCAAAAAGGGTATAGAATCATATAATGGGAACATCAGGTTTAAAAGCTAAACAAAGCAAAACAAAAAAACCAACGCTGTCTGCTGAGATGGCTCAGCAGCTAAGGGCACTTGCTTGTGGCCAAGCCTGATGAACAGTTTGATCCCTAGGATTCAAGAGAGATCTGACTCCCACAGATTGCCCTCTAACTTCCACATGTGCATCATGGTATGTTTGCATACATGGGAACACACATTCAATGTAATTTAAAAATTAAAAACCCAACTTCACAGATATGTTTCCTCAAAGAATCACTACATGATGTTAAATCAAAATTAAAGGGATTTTTTTTTAATAGGTTCAGTAGAAGGGTGGTGGAGACAAATTACCCTTCCAAAGAGCGTTGCTAGGACAGTTAACAGTCTCACTGCCACGGTCTCTTGGCGCCTTGGATGGGGAGAAAAGCTTTGTTAGACAGAGCCAGCACAAATTGCAAGCCAGAGTCCTGAAGGCGAAGGGCATTCTGTTCTGAAGGACAAATGAGTTTGTTCCTGTAGGTTTCAGGGGAAGGTTCATATATGGGACCTTCCTACCTGCTAGGTGTCACAAGGCACAAAGGCACTAGATAAAAGTAAAGTTTAATTTAAGACTATCTTGGGTCTGTGTATGAGGAGGCACTGGGCCAGCAACTGCTGGGGAAAGGAGAGCCACAGAAGGCTAGCTTTTCAACCAGCCGGTGAGCAGCATCTTGGAGTGGCTTGGATTTCTGAGCTAAGACAGCAGCAGCTAGAGGGACTTAGCCATATGTGAAACCTGTCATTTGGGGTGGTTTTTGTTGTTGTTGTTGTTTGTTTTGTTTTCATTTTTGTTTTTGAGACAGGTCTTTCTCTTAGGCAGGCCTGCAACTCACTAGGAAGCCTGTGTTGGCCTTGAACTTATATCAGTCCCCATGGTTCAGCCACCTAAGTGTTGGGATTGCTGGCATGAGACACAGTGGCTACTTACACACACACACACACACACACACACACACACACACACACACGTGCATGTGATATGAGGTTCATATCATGCCTTGTTCATGAGAGCTATACACTGATGCGTACTTCCAATCCCAATGTTTATTTCATTACAGGTAAACGCAGCCCTAGTTTTGTACTGGATGATTCCGAATTTTATATGAATGTTCTCCTTCTGTGTTATTCTGCCACTTGTCTTCATCCATTGCCATGCTTAAATATTGCACACGTAGCTAGTCTCTGTTGACAGGCCCTCAGCATCCTTAGCTTATAATAAGCTGAATTATAAAGAACGCCCAAAGCCAGGGGTGGCAGCACCTGACTGTAATGGAGAGGTAGGGACAGGTAGGAGGATCAGAAGTTCAGGCTAGCCTGGGCTACACGAGACCCTGCCTTTTTTCTTTTTCTTTTTTTAGATTTATTTATTATTATACATAAGTACACTGTAGCTGACTTCAGATGCACCAGAAGAGGGCATCAGATCTCATTATGGATGGTTGTGAACTACCATGTGGTTGCTGGGATTTGAACTCAGGACTTTTGGAAGAGCAGTCAGTGCTCTTAACCACTGAGCCATCATCTCTCCATCCCAAGACCCTATCTTAAAAAAAAAAAAACAAAAACTAAAAACCAAAAACAGTGTATACATTTATGAAATTCTCAAAAAATTAATGAAGTATTATCTTTAATAAAAAGGAACACTTTAGTGAGCATTCACACATTTATATACACACATATAAATGTTTATATATGTATGAATAATTAAGTACACATGAGAACAACTTACACACACACACACCATACACACACAATTTTTTTGGAGCATACCAATTCATTTTCTCACTAGAATTACATGAGAGATGTAAATGTTTGCCACTCTGATGATGATACGTAGTAACCTGTTCTTCCTTTATCTGAAAGCCTGATTATTTGAGGCACTTTTAAAATTCTTCTTTGCCTATAGCTCAGAACCCGTTTTGTTCTTTTAAGCGAAATCTTTTAACTCTTCTTAATGATTCATACTAAATTCATGTAAACTGTACATACTGACTCCTTTGTCTTAAGGGTGCTCTGCCCTGTTCTTGATTATATATATCTCATCATTTCCAATATGGGCTACATTTATCAACATTTTTCTTTTATCTCTCGTGCCTTTTAATGTTTGTTTAAGAATTTCTTGTCAACTCTGCCAGTAGGACAGCTGGAAGCCTTTGAGATCCTGACTCCAGGAGGCATGTAGATTGTAGCTGCCGATATTCTGGAAAGCTCGTTATGGGCGAGTGCCAGGCCTCTCCTGAGAAGAGATGCCCAGACTCATGGGCAAGTAGGAGTGTGTGAGCCACCTGCCTGGGAGCGACTGAGCCACAGTGTGAGCTGTGCCTGTCTTATCTTCCTCTGACTTTCTCAAGGGCTGAACTGCCCTCGCCAAGGCCCAGGGGAGGTGTCCCAAGGCTTGCTCAGGGCTCTCCTCTTTCTTAAGGGAGAACATGAAACCCACCCTCCCAGTTTGTCCACTCCAGAGGGGTTCCTAGGAACTCTTTACCCCAGCCCAGCCCCAGGAAACCTTGCACTCTGGGGTGCTCCAGCTCATGGCTGAAGCTGCTGTGTCTTTGTTTCTCCGAGGTTGAGTGACTGGCCTGAGTCCACACAGCAGGTCAGCAGGCCGGGGAGTGGCTGTGGAACTCTGGAGTTCCTAGCTGGGTTTTCTGGCCCTGGTCAAGCTACTCCCTGCCGTGAAACTTGTGTTTATTCGTCCTTTAGCCCCCCCCCCCCCCCCCGCTAAACTTGGCGAATAGTTGGGATGTTTAAAAGTCTGAAGCCTTTAAATTGTGGCTATTATCCAACCTTAGAATGTTTGGGAAGGGCTGATAAAGAAAGACATTATTTTGTCTTTCTACATAAATTGTTGTTGTTGGTCCAGGTTGGACATAACTAATCTGAAAATCTAAAATCCAGAATATTCTGAAACCCCAAGCTTCTTGAGTATGGACGTGATGGAAAATTTTACAATACTTTTTCATAAAACACAATTCCATTCACACGAATGCTCAGTACTTTCAGGGTATGTGTAGAAGGCACACAGGAGTGGCTTCTGTCACGGGGACAGCGTGCTTGAGACTGTCAGTGGAGGAGGGGGAGGTCTTAGTTTAGCTCAGTCTCAGAGGTTTTGGTTTGTGCCTTTTAGAGCCAAAGATGTTACAGTGGTTCCCAGAAGGGAAGGGGGCATGAGATTGCCCTGTAGGTGAGCTTTATCAGGGTAGGTCCATGGCCCCAGGCAGTCAGGATCTGGCCTGGAGATGGAGAACCTTGGGGGAGACAGGCTGTGTGATGAAGGTCCTGAGGGGAAAGGGCTGTCAAGTCCCAGAACGTGAGAAGAGCTATGGCCTTACACCACAGGTAGCACCAGGCGTCCTAAAGGAGAGGGAACCTTCAATTTTACAGAACAGGAACTGTGTAGTGTTGGGGCTTACAGGACGCAGCGGGGTCGTGAAGAAATAGTGAGCACACCTTCAGTTCTAACAGTTCCCTTCAAATCTCAGGGAACAAGGAGGGCGGCATGACCTTACACATGTCTTAGAAGTTCCAAGGCATCAATAAGAGTAAAGTTATGGGAGTGGAGACATGGTTAGGAGGTTAAGAACACTTGCCACTCTTGCAAAGAACCCCAGTTCAGGTCACAATGAGCTCCAGGGCATCTGATGCCCTCTTCTGGTCTCTGCAGGGTCCTCCACCCACACAGACAGACACAGAGACAGAGGCACACATCCCACAGAGACATACATAGACACATAGAGACACCCCCACACAGAGACCCCCCCACATACACATTCCACACATATCACACTACACCACACCACACCACACCACACCACACCACACC
>NC_034597.1:48422631-48425972 GCF_900095145.1 Mus pahari | reverse complement strand
CACCACACCACACCACACCACACCACACCACACCACAGATAAGTCAAGTTTGTATTGAGTTTGAGCAGTGGCGGAAGGGTGCTGTGGTTGTTGGAGGAGGGAGAGAGCCCCACAGGAGCTGCAGGCTCACAGCATGCCCAGCTCTCCTTGGGGAGGGAGTTCACAGCATGCCCAGCTCTCCTTGGGGGAGGGAGTTACTGATTTTTGACAGAGAGGGGGACAACTAGAAGGTCTAATGATATACAATGCCCACTTGACCCTGATGCTTTGGGCCTGCTGCTTCTCAGCCAGTCACTTCTGGAGTGTGTAGCAGGGATTTGTTCTCTTCATAGCAGCCAGGAAAAAGTATTGGGGTACCAGAGTCCCCATACCCTTCCAGGGGACCAGTGCCACTGGCTAATTCCTTCCAAATATCCCACCTCTTTAAGTGTTGTGTAGCATTTTCTTCCTGAAGCATAGCAGACATGTTTGTGTCTTTCCACACTTTCAGAATGTATTGAATAACAATAAAGTCACAAGGTACTTCATGTCTGTGATTTGACAAGTAGTCTTGATAGCCCTTTATAGCTGGCCAACAGCAAACATAGATTCTTTTACTATAATCTTAATTACTAGAATAAATACTAAGATCACCTCACTCACACAGTATTATCTATCTACATACGTATGTAGATTAAAGAATGGCAGCAAAGGGGTGAAAGAAGTTGGAAGCGGTCAAAGAAGGCTTACTGGGGGCAGAAGCAGAGCTGACACAAAGTGCAGAGAGTCATTTTGGTGCTTCAGTAAGACACAGACAAGCTGTTGGAGTCCTCAGACCTGAGGCATAAGCAGGGGAGACAAGGCATAGGTCTGGGGGGTACTATGATAGGTGAGACCCTGGAACACCTGGGAGCTCTCTGCCTATCCCACCTTTGAGGCACACATTGGTGCTCAGATAACAGGTTGGCTGGGGACATAGCCATCACCTTAGGTGGCTCCCTGTTTGTAGGAGCCAGGTAAAGGTATTTGGTATGTGTAATGAGCTATTGGGCCTTCTCTCCTGATAGGGTTTTATTGCATTCATATGCCCATGTCTCTTCAGTCTACTCGGGTGAGTTTACGTATAGGAATAACTATTTATCAGCCTGTACCTTGGATGGTGTTAAACACCTAATGAGATACAGACAGACTCATCCTGCCTCTGCACTCAAAATGGAGCCAAATGCTGGGTGCAAAATGGAGTTCCCCAAGGCAAGGCACAGCCTGAGAACTGCCGTGCCTCACAACAGGAAGAGCATCTCCATACATTCCTGTATGTAGGAGAAAGAGGTACACAAGGATCACGCATCCCCTAAGACTCACAAAGCCTTTAAGTATGTGGTAAAGAGCTTCAGTGGTGAACCAAGGCATCCCCCCGTGTTGGGGCCGTTGCTGTGCCTGTAGAGAACTGCTGTAAACTTGTTAGTTCAGCAAACTCGACTTGGATGCTGCTCTTTCTGAGATGTGGGATCTGTGAGTACCCTCTCTGTCTGGGGTGAATAGGAAGCCATAGAACATAAAGGTTCTGTAGTGTCCAATGGCTCCACAGACTGGTGGCCAATCTTTGAGGAGACATTCTAGATCTAGACTACATCAGGGAATAAATGAAATAGTAACTGAGTTTTTTGTTTGGCCAGGACTCCCCAGCACCATGGTGTCTCAGTATGTGTTAGTAAATGTTTCAAAATCTGAAAAACACCCATATCCAGAACACTTCCAGTCCCAAGCATTTCAGATATGGGCTTCTCAACTTCTATGACATTAAAAAAAAAAAAAGACTAAATTATATATAAAATAAACATTTGTAAAAAATTTTAATTGACTAAAGGATTTATCTGTAGGGACTTGTGTGCAGAAAGTATCATTGTCATTTTGAAAAGAGCAATGAGTGTTTCAGTGAAGGTGGCCAACTGCTGGTGTTTTTTTTTTTTTTTTTTTTTTTAATTTCCAGTGAAAAGTTCTATTATAGTCTTGAAAGTTGTCTTGGATTCCAAATGTGAAATGGTATCTAGAACAAATGTGACCAGTCTTCATCAGATTAAACTTCTCAGACACCAGACAGTAAATGGTAATTTTGGGAGACCTTTTTTAATAGATAACAAAACACATTTCAAAAAAGGAAATACAGCCGGGCATGGTGGTCCACGCCTTTCCTCCCAGCATTTGAGAGGCAGAGGCAGGAGAATCTCTGTGAGTTCAAGGCCAGCCTGGTCTACACAGTGAGCTCCAAGACAGCCAGGGGTACACAGAGAGATCTTGTCTCAAAAACAAAACAAAACAAACAGAAAGCTAACGCATAAAGAACTGCTCCGAAGTGCAAAAGATCCTAGGAGTGCAGTTGTTGAGATGGCCTGATGCCTTGATAACTGATTCACACATACTGTAAAAGAACTGAAGTCCATGTAGCATTTCTCTCTATCAAATTGGTAAAATTCAAAAATTGTTAAAGCTGCCTTAGAGAGGCTTCTTGGTAGTGATGTACCAGGCTAGAGAGCTTTAGTGGATTCCCCTATATCAGCGCCTTAGGGCCACCATGATAAATCACCACGAACTTGTTTGTGGCTTACAACATTGGAAATGGGGTTTTTCAGTTCTGAAAGGGCCTCTTTGGTCCCAGCGGCTGCTCCCTCTGCAGGCTGTGACCAGCACCACACCTTCTCCTTTCCATCTTTTTCCCTGGAGTCAGCCAGGTGTCACAGGCAGACAGCTCTCCTGCTCTAACCTATGCCTCTGTCTCCACTTGTCCTGCTCCCAGCACCCTACATGCCTCCCCCCACCCGCCTCACTCCGTCTTCTTATGAAAACATAAGACAGTGGATTTATAGAGTTCACTCTAACCCGGAGTCCCATAGGCCCTCAGAAGACCCCATCTTAACTTGGTTCCATCCATAGAAGCCCTGTGCCTAAATAGGGTCACGTTTATAGGTGCCAAGGGTAAGACTTCATCATGCTCTTTCTTTGGTATGTCATCTTGTTTATTTGTTCTAAGTGAGTATACTCTGTAATTTCAGGCCTAGGTTTGGACCCTTTAGAAGCAGTCCCCGTTTGCACAAAAGTTTACATTCTAGTGTTTATCACTGCAGTGTTTGTAGTGTTGAAAACTGAAAGCAGCCTAAATGGTTTTCAAAAGGAGATCACTCTGTGAGAATAGTCACTGTCACGAAGCCCGACAACCCGAGTTTCATTCCTGGGACCTGCGTGGAGGAGGAGGGAGAGAACTGACTTCTGAAAGTTGTCCTTTGTCCTCTGGTTCTTCACCTGCACACTGTGGCATATTCTCTCTCTCTCTCTCTCTCTCTCTCTCTCTCTCTCTCTCTCTCTCT
>NC_034597.1:48414373-48422586 GCF_900095145.1 Mus pahari | reverse complement strand
CACACACACACACACACACACACACACTCTGTAATTTTTAAGAGGTGAGTAGAACTAGTATGGCGGCTCATGACTATAATTGTAGCCTAAAGAGGAGGCTTCCTGCCAGCTCAAGGGCAGCCTGGATTGCACAGAGTTCTGGGTAAGCTTGTCGCAAAAAAGCCAACCAACCAACCAACCAACCAACAAATACACCCCTGCCACCCCACCCCACCCCAAACCCAAAGGAACCCAAAACAAAAAACCAAGTTGGGTGGCAGGTGTGGGGAAGGGGATGGAGATGGGGATAGGGGTGGGGGTGATGGTGGCGGTGGGGTTGTTTCAGAGAATAGAAAGCTTGGGGACCTTAATGTAGCAGTGTGTTTTACAGTTCTCGAGAAGGAAGTAGGTTCATCTGGACTGACTTAGAAAACCCAGAGACCAAGTTGCGGATCCCTTCTCTGTCTCTCTGTTACATCACTGTTTTGTTTTGTAAGATAAGGTCTTGCTGTGTAGCCCAGGCAGGCCTTGGGACTCTTGCCTCAGCCTCAGTGGTGCTAGGGCTGGAATGTGAGCCCTGTTGGTCAATGACCTACATGCTACTGGTTTGTTGTTGTTGTTGTTGTTGTTGTTGTTGGTTTTTTTTTTCTTGCATCACTTGTGACAAATGATAAGCCTTGGAAAAATGCCCCTGGCAGTACTGGCAGTCGTGACCCTGAGGGCAGGTGAGGAACAGGGCTGTCCTGCTGGTGTTCTCTGCCCACCCTGGTCACAGGCCTGTTCTGTAGAATATATGAATGGGTTTTATGTCTTTTGGTGTTTTGCTCTGACATACCGGTTTGTGCCCTTTCTAGGCTGACACAGTCCTGTAAGAGGCTAGCACAGATGGGTAGAGGAAATCTCTATAAACTCAGAAAAGGCGCTGCAAACCTCCAGCCACAGCTAAACCAGGAAAAAGAAATATCAATTTGATATGAAAAGGATGTAGTTTTAGAGATTTAATACTCCCTAATAACAATCCTTTCATCAACCGTGAGAAATTAAAAACAGAAAAGTATGGCGCGTGACCTCATTTACATTCACTGTCACCTTAACATGTCAGGCCAGTGAGTGTTCTTAGCTCATGCATTTCCCTATATTTCTTTCTTCCATGTAGTCCTGGCTGTCCTGGAACTCACACTGAAGACCAGGCTGGCCTCTATTTCAGAAATCCACCTGCCTCTGCCTCCTGAGTGCTAGGATTAAAGCCATGTGCACCATCATAGCCTGACTCATTTATTTCTTAGCAGAAGGGCTCAGTGGGCACTCTTCTCAGTGTCGTTCCCCCTCCCTCCTCCTGAAGGCAGTCATCAGTACAAACTTGATGGGTGCCCTTCCAGATTACACTTTAATATGTGTATACATTTAAGTTTGATTTAAATGTGATATGCTGCATGTAGTTTTTGAACTTTGCTTTTTTTATGTAGCCTCATACTTTTTGCAGTCTGTTCTTACTGGCACATCAGCCCCCTTTTGTTCATTCACAAGTCAGTTGACACGACAGTGTAATAGATTATGTAATCCCCCTTTGATGGGTATTAGGTTTTCTTACTTGTTTGACTTTAGATACAATGGTGTCCCACACAGCTGTGTGTGGCCTCCTGGTGGCCATGTGACTACATTTGTTTCTGTTTGCACGCTCCGTGTTAACGTATCTGGCTTGGAGGACTTCTGTATATCCAGCTCACGTTGTCTTGTGTCATCTCATGCTATCATACTGTCCAAAAACATATGGAAACATAATTTTCCAACTACAGCGAGGAAATCTATCTTGGTTTTGTTTTGTTTTTCAGGTGTGACATGATAAGCATGGACTTAATCTGCATGTCTGTGGTTCACACTAAAAATAAAGACAGGACCAGCCTGTCTCTGCTTAAGGAGATGGCAGGAGGTGGGTTTAGCAAGGTCATAATGACCTCTAAAGCTCCATAGCTCCTCTGGGAAACAATGGGCCAGTGTAACACCTGACTCAGAGGAGGGATACTAAAATGTCTCCAGCCTGCTAGAGGCTGCAAGAAAGTTTTTATAGGACAGATTCACTAGCTGGATGTGGCTGCACAGTCCTGCACTCCAGTGCCGAGGAGGTAAGAGGGTTGACATGAGTTCAAGGCTTGCCTGGGAGACATAGCAGGTTCCAGGCCAGCCATGCTCCACAGCAAGATTCTGACTCAACAAACAAAGAGGGAATGTGGGGGGAGGAAGAGAAGGAAGAAGAGAAGATGAAGAGAGACAGAGGTAGGCAGAGAGAGAGAGGGGAAGGGAGAGGGAGAGGGAGACAGACAGAGACAGGGGAAGAGGGAAGAAGAGAAGGAAGAAGGAAAGAAAGGAAAGAGACAGATACGGATATACAGAGATGGAGAGAGAGAGAGAGAAGGAAGAAGGGAAGGATGAAGAGAGACAGACAGGCACAGACATACAGAGAGAAATACAGACATACAAGGAAAGACAGAGATAGAGGAAGGGAGAGAAGGAAGGAGGGAGAAGGAGAGAAGGAAGAAGTGCGAGGGAAGGGGAGAGAGAGATTAAGTCAAGACCAATTGGCTCCCACTAGAGTGATACAAGGAGAGCCTCATTCACTCCTTTTCCTAAGTAAAATCAAGCGCTAACTGTACATGGCGTGCATGTTCAGGCAGCAGTGACTGGAAAGTCCCATCTCCAACACAGGCTTGTGTGTGTGCTGATCTGTTGTCTCCCCTCTCCCACAAAAGCCCACTTCTTTGCAATTTTTTTTTATTTGAGAGGAGTCCAGTGAGACTTGTCTAAATTCTTTGTAGTGAACACATACTACTTTTTTTTCTTTTTCTTTTTTTTTCAAGACAGGGTTTCTCTGTGTAGCCCTGGCTGTCCTGGAACTCACTTTGTAGACCAGGCTGGCCTAGAACTCAGAAATCCGCCTGCCTCTGCCTCCCAAGTGCTGGGATTAAAGGCATGCGCCACCATGCCCAGCTTCACATACTACTTTTGAAGTGATACAAACATACTTGGTTTTTTAAAAGAGGCTTCGCACACAGGCGTCTCTGGCAATCATGAGTGACGCATGAGTCACTAAGAGGTGGCCTCATGGACGGGAACCTGAGTTTGGTTGTCCTGTTTGTTCAAAGCCTGTGGGCTGGACAGACTTGGCTCCAAGTCCTACTACTGTTTGTTACTTCGCTCCATGAGTGCACGAATGTTTCTCATTTATAAAACGTGGGGAAAACAGGCTGTTTGTATTATCTGTGTCACTGGTCTCTTGGGCTGGTGATGAGGGGAACACACAGTAGTCAGGAAGGAAAGAGGAAGAGGAATGGACCTATCATACAGTTCCCTTTAAAATGGCGCCCCTCCCACTGTGGGGAGCAGTGACCTTTCCCTAGGGTCTACCTCTTAAGGGTTCCATCTCCCAATAGCGCCATAGGCTGGGGACTAAGGCACCGTCGTCATTACATGGACCGATGGGGATCATTTCAAATCCAAACTGTAACAAGGTTACTCTGACATCTGCTTACTTATTTTTGCGTGTCTGTCCGTGTCGTGCATGTCTTGTGCATGTGTATGTTTGTGCATATGTGGGTGTGCTTGCCTGCATGCGTGAGAGACAGCCAGAGCTGACACTGTGCCCACCTTCGTTGTTGAGACTGGGTCTCTCACTGGACATGGACATCAGCTGGCTGATGAGTTCCAGGGTCTGCCTGTCCCTGTGGCTCCAAGGCCCTGGGCTGGGGTTACAGATGCATGTGACCACACTCAGCTTTTATGTGGGTGCTGGGTATACACTCTCAGGTCCTCATGCTTGTGCTGTGGGCACTGTACCCACTAAGACATCTCCGCCTTACTCTGAGGATTAAATGAAATGGCATATAAAGTTCTTGCTGTGTACCAGGTATCCTTTGAAATGCTTGGAAATATTAGTGATAATAACATACGCCAACATTTCTCTGCTTTTTTCACATTTGGGTGCCATGTCATCACCTTTGACTGATATCTGAGTCTGAAGGCGGGCAAAGGCACATTCCTGCAGGTATTAGAAAACAACACCATTTACCCACTGCCTAACCAAGGAGTGAACCTGGTTATCTGCCCCGTGGTTGACCAGAATTAAATGAACTGCTAAGACTGGAGGCTCCCGTGTGATATGAGCCTTGCATAGCCACAGGCCCAGACAAGGCTGAGCAGATGAAGCCTGTGATGTCTTTGAGAATATGGCAAAGAGTCGGGTGACTGCTTGGTTATTATCCTAAGTGTAGGCTGCTGAATGGCTTGTGCTGGTATGTAATGGCTTCCTTGGTGATGGAAGCTGCCAAGGAGATATTCACACTGGCAAGTCACTGAAAGTCTTGTCTGCCTAAGAGGTTGGGAGGGTTCCAGAACGTCCCTTAGGACAGTGCTCAAACCTGTCCTAGTTTATTTTGTTGCCTGGCTCTCACACTGCAGACTCTTGATCATTGCGTTTACCGTGTGAGCGCTGGAAGCACATCCCAGCGTCCACCTACTCCAAGGCCGTCATTTGTATCCTTAGCCCAGAGAGTTCTGCCAAGCCACTCTTCTGCCAACCCACCAAGCCAGATGCCTGGCACAGACCTCAGCTCCAGACCCCCCACACTGTCCACCCGACTTCCTGAGTTCATTTTAGATCCATCTCTTGTTTGTCTCTTCTGCCACTGATTTAGATTTCCCGAGGGTTATTCTGATTGGTTCTCCATCATTTAAAATTCTCCTATCATTTTTTTCCCCCTATCAGTAGGACACAAGGCACACTCCTTACTGTGGCACTCCCTGTGGCTCTTGTGAACTGTGTATCTCTTGTCTTTCACAGCCCTTGGTACTATGGAGGTGTGAGCATGGCTGTGCGCAGGGCCCTGCCGGGTGCATCCTTTGGGGGGGAGGGGTTCCTGGCAAATCCCCTTATTCAGTCAGGGCAAATGGTTCCTAAGCACTGGTCCATACTAGAGAACAGAAATGAAGCTTGCTCTAGAGGATGCCTGTGAGTCTAAGACTAGCATGGGATACATAGTGAGACCCTGTAATGAAGGAAAGGAGAGGGAGGGAGAGAAGCAGGCAGGCAGGAGGCCCTATAATTTGAAGTAGGAGGTCTCAAAAATGAGGTATAGCAGTCTGGGAAGATGGCTCAGTGGTTAAGAGCATTGGCTGCTCTTTCAGAGGACCTGGGTTTGATTCTTAGCATCTATGTGGTAGCTTACAATTGTCTGTAACTCCTGTTTCTGGGGATGTGATGCCCTCTTTTGGCTTCTGTGGGCACCAAGCATGCATGTGGTGCACAGACATACAAGCGGGCAAAACATCCAGACACATAAAATAAAAATGAATACATCTTTTTCTTTTAAAGTGAGCTGTAGTTCTGGGGAGATGTTGAGGTCAGCAGACAGCTTGTCGTACACATACACATAAGGACCTCAGTCTGATCACCAGAATCGACATGATAAATTCCAGCCATGGCTGCAATGTAGAGATAGGTAGACCCCTGGGGCTCTACTGTAGCCAGCCAGGCCAGTCTACTTGGCAAGCTCTAGGCCACGTAGACCCTGTCCGGAAAAAACAAGCAAGCAAGCAAACCAAAAAGCAAAGCCAAGGTGGATTGCACCTGAGGAATGGCATCTGAGATTGGCTTCTGGACCCCACAAGCGCTGGTCCTGATATGCTCCTGCATCCACACACAAGCGAATTATAAAACTCACAGGCTTTGGGACTGGAGAGATGGTTCAGTGGTTAAAAGTACTTCCTACTTGAGCAGAGAATTGAGTTTAGCTCCTAGCACCCATGTCAGGCAGCTTACAACTCCCTGTAAGTCCAGATCCACTACCGTCCTCTGGCCTCACATGGGGCACAGTCACACACATAAAACAAATAAATTACACATTAAAAAAAACCTCACTGCCTGGGCAGTGGCGCCACATGCCTTTAATCTGAGCACGTGGGAGGCAGAGGCAGGTAAATTTCTGTGTTTGAGGCCAACCTGGTCTACAGAATGAGTTCCAGGACAGCCAGGGCTACACAGAAAAACCGTGTCTTGAAAAACCAAAAAAAAAAAAAAAAAAAATTCTGGGGCAGGGATGTAGTAGCTGGTGACTTCTTGTCTAGCATACAGGGTTTGAGGCCCAGCACCACATAAGCCAGGTGTGGTGGCGCATGCATATAAGCCTAGCATTTGAAAATCAGAGTGTGTATTATTTAACTTTGTAAGTTCTCAGAATGATTTGGCTCTTTTGGTCCCTCTGACTTCTCTTTTTGTAAGCTAAAATTTCTCTGTTTGCTTGTTTATTTATTTTGCAGTGTTGGGATGGAGCCTGGAATGCTGGGGACACATGGCCACTGAAAGCTAGTTGGCTAGCCTTTGAATTTTTGAGACCGGGTTTTGCTGTGTAGCTCTGGCTGGTCTCAAACTTGCAGTGTTCCCATCTGTGCCTCTCCAGCTCAATTTATTTATTTTTTAATTGATAGATAAAAATACAAAAATTGTAAGGCTAGGGAGATGGCTTGCTATACAAATGTGAGAACTTGGGTTTGAATCCCCAACACCCATGTAAAGGTCTGTGCATGGCTGTGCACCCTTAAACCCTATTGGAGCCAGAGACAGGTAGATCCTGGGTGTACACTGGCCAGCCAGCCTAGTGCCGGTTGGCCAGCTTCAGGTTCAGTCAGAGACTGTACCTGAGGGAATCAGGCTGAGAGCAACGGAGGAAGACACCTGATATCCTTTCTGGCCTCTGCGTATGCTTCTCTGCGCCTGTGCACCTACACAGCCACACGAGTACAACCTCTCCCACATACAAATGACACGTATTTGTAGGGTGTTTTGTAGTGTTTTGAGACGTGTAGACTTGAGAATGTTGTGTACTGAAGTCTGACCTGTTTCCTCTGTTGATAGTTTTTGTATGATTGGTAAGATTTCTTGATGCCAGGAATTAAACCCAGGCACATGAGAATGCTCAGTAGCCCACAACAGACATGCTCGACTTGGTGTGTCACTTTCAGGAATTAGTTTGCTGAAATCTTGCTTTCCTGCTTGTTTTAGACAGGGAGTCATGCAGTCTAAGCTGGCCTTGAACTTTTTATGTAGCCAAGGATGACCTTGAACTCCTGGTCCCCCTGCCTCTACCTTCCAAGCACAGGCAGGCAGCAGAGGCCCAGTTCCTCTCTTCGGGTCTCTTAAGGGTCGGTCTTGCATTTTAATAAAACTCTGATGTTTGCATAGCAAGCTCTCTCACCCACTGAGCCATCTCCCCAGCCTCAATTTTTGTGTTTTTATGTATCAGTTAAAAAAAAATAAATTGAGCTGGAGAGGCACAGATGGGAACACTGCAAGTCTGAGACCAGCCTGAGCTACACAGCAAAACCCTGTCTCAAAAACTCCAAGGCTGGTCTGCACTTCGGTGGCCATGTGTCCCTAGTACCCCAGGTTCTATCCCAACACTGCAAAATAAACAAACAAGTAAACAGAAATTTTAGCTTACAAAAAGAGAAGTCAGAGGGACCAAAGGGGCCAAAATGATTTAATAATTTTTAAAATAATTTAATATTTTTTCTTCTTACTCACCTTGCACGCATAATACTATAAACTGCCCTTTCAACTCTGTTTTCATCGAAACCAATTATTTTATGCGTTGTTTTCATTTTAGCCAAATTAAAAATGTTCTAATTTCCAGTCTGGCTAGCCCAAGCAGTGTATATAGCTATATAGTGAGTCCCAGGCTAGTCTGGGGTACAGAGCGAGACTTTGTCTCAACAAAACAATGGCAATTTTCCATGATAACTGTAATTTCACTCTGGATTATTAAGATCTGCATTAATTAATTTCTAGATATTTGGATATTTCCCAATTATTTTTCTGTTGTACATTTCTATCTTAATTCGATTTTAATGCAAGAGCATGCCTGGATGATATCTTTAGTTCATGGCCAGAGTAGGCTCCATTTTTGTGACTTATCCATCTGTGCATTTGGGAAGTGTGTGTAGTCTCTCCTGATGGAGGAGTGGCCTATGAATAGTTAAGCAGATCAAGTTGGCTGATACAACCAACCAACAGCTGCTGCAACAATATCTGTTTGTCCTGAGAAGTCATTACTGAGGTCTATAATGGTAGCTATGAATTTGCCTACTTCTCTTTTTAGATCTTAGTTCTTACTTCACATATATATTTTTAAATATAAAGAAATTAGTATTTAATATCCAAAATAGGTTGTCTAATATCTATCTTT
>NC_034597.1:48397693-48414357 GCF_900095145.1 Mus pahari | reverse complement strand
AAGATTTATTTATTTATTATATGTAAGTACACTGTAGCTGTCTTCAGACACTCCAGAAGAGGGCATCAGATCTTGTTACGGATGGTTATGAGCCATCATGTGGTTGCTGGGATTTGAACTCCGGACCTTCAGAAAAGCAGTTGGGTGCTCTTACCCACTGAGCCATCTCACCAGCCCTCTATCTTTATTCTTACTTGAGAAAAGTATTGGCTTGACAGTAAAACGAAGGAGACACAATGATTTCCCATAACCATCCTACCACCCAGCTGCCACCTCCTCCCTTTTCAGCACATACACCAATGAACTCAATTGGTAAACCACACTGAAACACATCGGCAGTTCAAGGTGGGGTTCACTCTGGATGGCGTCTATTCTGTGGGTTTGGACAAGAGCACACTGAGCTGTGTCTGTAACTGTGGTATCAAACAGTCTTCCCACTGTCCTAAAGTCTTCTGAGCTCTCTCCTTGTTCTCCCACCCCATGCTCTGCTGTGAGAGGCACCCCTGCTTAGGATTCCTGTAACTTCTTGCAACATTGCAATCCGCTTTCCAGGGTGTTTGTTCTTCCTTGTCTGCTACTGTTCTCTGTCCTGAGGTCTGCTTCTCAGATATTAACATAGCTCCTTTAACTTACTTTCGTGTTTATACCAGACAGTTTTGCACTTGTTTCCTTTGCTATAACAAAATACCTCAGGTTGGGGACTTCATAAAGAAAAGATATTTCAGGACTGGAGAGATGGTTCAGTGGTTAAGAGCACTGACTGCTCTTCCAGAGGTCCTGAGTTCAATTCCCAGCAACCAATGGTGGCTCACAACCATCTGTAATGGGATCTGAAGCACTCTTCTGGTGTGTCTGAAGACAGCTACAGTGTACTCACATACATAAAATACAAATAAATCTTTAAAAAAAAAGAAAGAAAAGAAAAGATATTTTTCCTACCCATTAGACCCTCGGGGAGGTAAGGAAAGGGATTTGTTCAGCTCATAGTTTTGGAGGCTGGAAGTCTAAACACTGTTATGCATTCTTGAACGAAGGGCCTTTGCTCACATCACTTGAGAGACGAGAGGTGAGAAGGAGACAGAGGTGGTAGGCTTGCTCTTTTGTAACTATTATCTCTCAAGAAGTAACCAGGTTCCCATGAGAATTACATCATTTGGAAGGGAAGTACTCACAGGGGCCTTGACCTAGATCATAGCTCTTTTTAAAACTCATCTCTCATGTTACATCCCAACTCATTATTGTCACATTAATTATTACATTTCTATCCTTTCCACCCTGTCTCAGCTCCCACTTTAGCTTACTTGAGTTGCTAGTGGAGATCTGGGAGGCTCGGCTCTCAGCCTTTCTGCTCGTTTCTTTGGGCGATTTCAGTCAGCCAGACCCATCTTTAAGGACTCTGCCTCCTTTCTCAGCTGACCTGTGTCTACCTGCCAGCTGTCTGGAGACATTCTTCATCTCTGCTGCTTTGTTTCTTTCCTTTCTAGCATTCTCTTACTCACCTTCAGGAGACTTCTGATTCTCTGCTGAAATAACATGTGTGATTTTGTATTTTTCAGGAATGCCTTTAGCATGTTAATTGTAATTATTTAAAATTACTGTCAAATCACCCCCAATATCTGAGCCACATTTGGATCTCCTGATGATCAACTTTGTTTTCTGTATATGCTGGCTTTTAAAAAAATCAGTAGATGATGGCGAAAACAGTCTTTAATGTCTGCATGGGCACATCTTTCCTTCTGCTAGGCTTTTACTATGGGGATTTGAGTTAATCTGGTTAGAAGTTGGGTAAAATTTAAGGTTTGGAGTTTCTATGGTTACCCTTGATGCACTGAAGGTTTCCATTCCTGTCAGTAATACCATATGCTTAAGATGAGGACTAGTTGCCTAGAGGTTTCTATAAAATTTCCTCTCCATGTGTGCTCCACTCTCATCTCTCCATCCTCCCTTTGCGTGTCTTCTATGAAGGTCTGGGTCAATGCTCTCCTCCCCAAAGTCCTCTTCTCTGACTCATGGATTAAGACCTTTCAGGTCTGGGCAAGATTGTGGCTTAGCCATTGTCTCAGGTCTTGTGTCCCTGGGGTTTCCAAGGCTCTTCCTGAGGTGGGCAACATCCCTTTTCGCTCCTCCCCCAGGAATCAGGGCTTTTATTCCTGTTCCCCCTCACTTATCTCACTAATGGGAACCTTAGGGCTCCTGCTTTTAGACTCATCAGTGAGACAAAAGCATATTCATGTCACATTCCAGGAGACACTTGATGTCACAGAAAACCTCAGTTGTTCCTGCTTGTTTCTGTTGGCTATTCATGCCACTCTCATCCAAGCAGGAAGGCCAACAGTTCCCCTACTTTCCTGTGGACATTCATACTGAGGAGTGGATAGCCACTCAGAGTGAGCAGACGTATGTAGATTAGAACGTCTCCTACACTGCAGGGTTTTCTGTCACTCTGCCCCACGGCCAGGAGTAACCTTGTGTATTTATCCTCAGCACCAAAAGCTACTGCAAAGCAGAGTAGAACGTTCTAGCTGCTGATGGAGGTCTGTTCCTTACATGGGCGTATGCAGAGATGTTATGTGCTAACTCTTGATCGGTCCCATCTTTGGGCTTGCTTCTTAGAGATCTTGAGCTAAATAACTGCTCAAAGTGAATATAGAAAACTAACTATATCATAAGTTGCACACAATATGCAGACTATACAATGACAGTGACAATGGCTACTATTTTTTTTTTTTTTTTTAATGACAAGATCTTGTTGTATTGTCCAGACTGCAGTGGCTGCTCCTAGGTACCATCCCACTACTGATCAGAATGGGTAGCCCATGGTTCCCTACTCTTGAGAGGTCACCATAAGGATGCCAAATACTGTGTGGATACTAATCAACATAGCATACTATAGCCCTGGACCCCTGTGCTCAGTGGGGTCTCTTGCCTCAGCCTCTCTAATAACCAGGACTGTGGGTGTTCTCTGCAGTCAGTACCTAGCTAAATGCAGTCTTTTAAGACCAGGGTTTTCAGTAGAATTGTTTTTCAGTCTTAAAGTAGACTGGTTAGGGGGACACGACAACCCCCGTTTATTCTTCAGTCATGCATTTTGTTTTTGAAAGAAGAGGGTTTGCTCTTCATTAGGGAACCCTCCCCCCAACTGTAGTAGACATCGGAGAACTAACTAGACCAGCAGAGACCCTGATAATCCTGGCACCTAAGTGCCCCCTCTCTTGGTCCTTTATTATTTAAGACCAAGACTCACGACTTCAAAAGTTTTATTTTTCTGTAGTATTATTAATCAAGAAGGATTGTTACTCTGTTTATCTGAAGCATTGGCTAATCGTATTCCAGACGGCGGCTAAGTATTCTAATCAGTTCTCTTCCCTGGGCAAATGTTATGTGAAGCAGAGTCTTTGACTTGGTAGTAGTTAATGCTACAGAAACTTTCTACATCTCCATTTGGAAGGGAGCTCTCTTTTCTTAGACTGAAAGTTTAGGTATAGCTTTTTGAAAAAGTGTGAGTGCGTTGGCGTGTGGCTCACTAGGCCAGCCAAGCTGCCCAGTGAGCCCCAGGAATCTTTTCTCTTCCTTCCCAGTGCTGGGATGTCAAGTGCATCCCACCGTGTCCCACAGTCTTACATGTATCTGGGATTAGATTCAGGTTCTCATGTTCTCAAGGCAAAAGTGTTCTACAAAGGAGCCATTTTCCCAAGTGTGGAACTTTAATTAATTCATTTTTAAAATATTAAAAAAAAAGTCTTTATGTGTCAGTGTATGTGATGTGTGTCATGTAATGTGTGATTGTGTGTGTGTACGTGGGGTAGGGTGGATATTCATGTGCTTACAGCACACATGTAGAAGTCAGAAGATAACCTCAAATTGTCAGACCTTGCCTTCTACCTTGTTTGAGACAGTTTTTTGTTTGTTCATGCTTAGTGTGCCAGACTAGCTGGACCATAAACAAAAGTCTTTAAAAAGGGATGAAGAGATGGCTCAGTTCTGGAAGTGACTGCATTGAAAACATAAGAATCCAAGTTCAATCCCCAGGACACTGTTTGTAACCCTAGAACTGGATAGAGGAGACAGGGGAGACAAGATGACGCTTGGGGCTTGCTGGCTAAGCCAGCCCAGGTTAATCAGTGAGTCCCAGGTCCCAGGGAGAGATGCTGTCTCAAAAACCAAAGTGGACTTCTTCATGTGCACATGTACATGTTCATCCCTCCTTACAGATAAATCCTTCAAAACGGATCCTTAGGAACCCAAGCAAACTCATAAAACAACTCCTTTAATCAGGCTCCAAAGTTACCCTTCCTCTTCCTGTGCGATCCCCATCCATCCACAGTCTTTCCTGCTATTCTTCTGGGTACACCTTCCTGTATGTGAGCATCTCTTAGCACTTCTATGCATCTGCCCTGCTTTTTCCTGTATTCTGCATTCTTCAGTTTGGATATTTTTTTGATGTGTCTTTATGTCTTTAGCTAAGTCTGATCTGCTTTGAAGTGCTTTGAAGGTTACTTGAAGTTAATTGTATTTTTCAACTGTTGAATTTCCACTTGATTCTTTATTATGAGAATGTTCAAAACCTTTGAATTTATTACATGTATTATTTATTGTTATGTCAAAGTACAAATCTGAGAATACCTTCTCTGAAAGCCATTTGGCCCTGTTTCTGGTTTCATTTGCTTTTTAGCCAAGGAGTCCCTAGTATTTCTTTTCTTTTTCTTTTTCTTTTTCTTTTTCTTTTTCTTTTTCTTTTTCTTTTTCTTTTTCTTTTTCTTTCTTTCTTTCTTTCTTTTTTTTTTTTTTGGTTTCATTGTGAGACAGCAACAGTGTAAAAGCCACGGCTCGGGCTGGTGCTCTGTCTCTACAGACTTGTTCTTAGAAGACAGAGGGGCTGCAAGCAGGTTTCCTAACATACTGGGGCTGAGTTGAGGCTCACTTTCAGTTCTTAGGGACACTGATCTATCTCTTGTCACTATTATTCCCAGGGAACAACCATATATATATTAGAGTAATTTTGGGAGCAGTTCCTAAGATAGAGGCCTTGAACTCACGAGCCCCCTCTTTAGCTTCCTAAGTTCTGTGATTGAAAGCCTGCCCCACCACATCCAGCTTGTCTGCTAATATTTTTGGTGTTTTGGTGCCAGATGCTGAGTTCAGGTCCTTCTGTTTATGCTAGGCAAGTGCACTACCATTTGACTACACCCTGGGATCTTGACATTTTTATTTTTTTCCTGCAGCAAGGCATAAACTACTTCATGCATTCATTTGTTTATTCACTTATTTATTTTGTGTTAACATGCGTACAATATGTTTGTGTATGTAGGTACACGTGTGTAGGCGTGTTCATGTGTACGATATACATGTGGAGTTAGAGAACAACCCTGGATGGGAGCTGTCTGCCTTGTTTTTGAAGACAGGGTCTCTCACTGACCTGGGTCTTGATGACTGAACCACGGCTTTTAAGCGTGCCTCATCTTTTCAGCCTTTCCAGAAGGTATTTGATTTTTTTTTGTTTGTTTGTTGTCTGGTTTGTTTTGTTTTTTTTTGAGACAGGGTTTCTCTATATCCACATTGCCCTGGATCTTGCTCTGTAGTCCATGGTCTACCTGCCTCTGCCTCCTGAGTGCTGGGATTAAAGGTGTACGTTGACACTGCCCTGATTTTTTTTTTTTAACTTGATGATTTTCTTAACTTTCTGACAGTGAAGTACTTCATTTAAAAGGGCGGTTTGTTTTGTGTAGAATTGTCCAGTATTTGAAAAGGGAGGACTAAATTTCCAGCACATCATAGTTTTAGAATCAGAAGTTTTCACATGTTTGATGGGAGAAAGGTTTATTTCCACTTGGGTCTTCTTTCTTTCTCTGTCTCTCTCTCTCTGTCTCTCTGTCTCTGTCTCTGTCTCTCTGTCTCTGTCTCTGTCTCTGTCTCTCTGTCTCTCTCTCTCTCTCTCCAGAATGAAACTGTCTACCCGTGTTTTCGGGATCATAGAATATTTTTTTTAATTTTTAATAGCTATCTTGGAACCTGTGGGGAACCCTGGTGAGGACTATATTGAGTTATATTCTGTTATAGCCTAAATGTCATAGAGGCAAACCCATAAACGAGCACACATATGCACTTGTATGAAGCATCTCCTTTTCCACTCCTCTGTTGACGGGGGATGATAAAGCATCAAGATTGTGGTTCAACAGAGGTTTGTGTCAGTCACAAGGTGATACTTTCCTTGTGGTCTTACAGTCAACACAGTCTCCAGAAGTGGGTGTGGTCCCCCTACCCCTCACAAAGCAAGCTGTATTGTGTTGTCTAAGTCAGATCTAGAAAGTTCTATCTACCTATCTGGAATCAGAGTCTGACCAGTCTTGTGGATAGTGGACAGAACCCCTAAGGCTGCTCCCCACCCCTACAAGCCTTCCAGAAGTTCCTGGTTTCTTTCTTCTTCTGTTTGTTTGTTTTTGAGACAAGGTGTTGCTCCTGGAACTAGTAGGCCAGGCAGGATTCGACAACTTCCTACCACTGCCTCTCCCTGCTGTGATTTACAGCTGCAGGCCCCCAGGCCTGATCTTTCTCTGCACTTCTTATAAATCAGGATTCCCATAGTCCAACGGATGACTGTGTTCGATTCATTTGTCCTGTCAGATTATAGGGTGCAGACAAAGGACTTTCCTGGTTTATTGTAAAACCCATCATAAAGGCTGCAGATGAGATATCGGGCAGGGACAGAAGACCTTCCCTTGGGCTTGAACCCTCCACAGCTTCCCAGTTTATTGGTGCAGGGTCATCTGAGCAGCCTGTCCTTTGAATTGCTGGGAGACTTGGTGAGTAAGTGTTATGGAAGCAAGTGTCCCAGCAGGCTGCTTGGCAGTCCTTCCTTACGGGCAACACTCTCCTGGAAAGAGGGGTATAACCTCCTATCTGTCAGGAAAGGTCAGAGAATTTCTTTATGACCAGATAAAGGCAGGAGAACATTACAGTTTCTACAGTAGGCCTTGGATAAGGAGTTGTAGATCAATAAACCATGGCCTAAAAACAATACGCACATCCTACCACAACACACAGCCACACGCTAGACTCTTGGTTCTAAGGGACCTTGTGACACAGGTCATCAACATGGGGTCTTTACCCTACGCTCTTGCTACTTTCAAGGAAACTCCATGGCTGCCTCTGCCCTACAGCACATACCATATGACTGGTCAGACACTCATGTTTGACTGTTCATGTTGACAAAGACTAGAATTACATTGGAAATCGAGGGTTAGAGTGTCTATATGTGTGTTAGACACTTCAAATCTTGTTTCATGTTTTAAAAGAAGTCTCATGTGGGCCAGGGTGGCATCAAAGTTCTGATCCAATTGCTTCCAGCTCGCAAGGGCTGGATTTGTGTGTGTTTCCCTTAATGTCTGGTACATAGTAGAAATTTTTGACCCAAATCAGTGTGGTTTCATTTTTTTCAAAAAGAAAACAATTAAAAAAAATGAAACAAGTATTCAATACATAACAGGAAGAATTAGGACTCTCTCTTTACAGAGGTGAGAGAGGGATGTGGTGTGTGTGTCCTCTCAGCATTGAGAGGCAGAGGCAAGAGGATCTCTAAAAGTAGGTGGCCAGGCCAGTACCGGATTCCAGGCCAGTCATGGCTGTCCAGCAAGATCCTATCCCAAATGAAATCACACAACACAAACAGGCTGGGGATGGTAGGTGCCTGCTTAGCTTGCAGAAGGCCAAGTGTCACACAGCACCAAACCCGGTGCTAGGCGACGATAAAACGGGAAATTTAAGGTAATCTTCGGCTCCACAGTGAGGCCAGCCAGGGACACATGAAGTGTCGCCTCAAGCAAAGAGCAGTGTGTGTGTGCTCTTCAGTGCATAGGTGAGGAAAACAGATCAAATGGATAAAGAATCAGGAAGAAAAGCAAGCATGGCATCTGGCTGTCACCGTCAAATAAGACAAATGTTGTGGCTTTAAAGTGAACTTTAAACTTATTGGAAACAGCAGAGTGTCTTCTTTAAAATGTAGCATGGAGGTACAGCCATAGGCAGAGATGGGGTTTGCCTGGGCTGCCTAGTGAATTCTGGACCAGCCTGGGTTACAGAGTGAGAGCCTGGTCTGGTCTACTGTGGTTGGGCAGCTTTTGTTGTTGTTGGTGGTGAAAGTTTAACCAACTTGTAACCAAGTATAGTGGCTCACACATGTACTCCTAACATTTGGGAAGTGGACAGGGGACACAGGAGGGTAAAGTCAAGGCTAGCCTAAGCCACATGAGATCCTGTCTAAACAAACACACAGACCCATAAACACACACACTCACACACACACACACACACACACACACACAAAACACCCTACAAGAACAAAGAAACCTCAGTGACTTGTACTTAAGAATGTCACGTCCCTTGAAGTTCCATCAGTACAATGGCTTAGCACATGGCACTTAGACTGACGTCACCTCTTCCTCCTGGGAAAGACTAGAAATACCCTAGAGCGATGGCATAGGGATCTAAGTGAACTGTTTTCATTCTATTATTTTTTTCATGTCAAGCATTTAAATTCTAAATAAATGATCTCATAAAAGATACAGAAGTATCCCTGGAATGAGGATGGGAGTAGGCGCTCAGAGGGCCGGCGCTGAGCCACGTTTGTTTCTGAGGTGCTGCGAGGTCCCCGGAGGCAGGACTGATGTTTAGAACAGACAGCATTAATCTCTATAAGCAGAACACCTAAGCTCAGGGAACTGACCACTCACCCTCTCTCCTCACCCCATGCCCTCCCCTCCCCCCATGCCCTCCCCCATGCCCTCCCCCATCTCCCGCCTGTCCAGAGGCTCTGCTCTGCTGTTTCCCTTGGGAAAATCTCTGGGTGTGACTTGTTTTGGGTTATTGCAGAAACTTCTAGGCTAGCAGAATGAGCACCTGTAATACCCTCAAAACCAACCAACCAAAACCCAAAAACCACTTTAATTTGATGTTTAGGGGTAAATGAGCTCCTGGTTTGGGCAGAGTACCATCCTCTTGACACCACTTCCACCGGAGCAGGGCAACTCCTTGTTCCTCTCAGGGTTCTCCTCTCCCTCTCTCCCTTTTCAGGAGTGGCAGCCTGAGGATAGCTTTTAAAGATTGCGCTCCTGGGAAAAACACTGAGGAGAAAGTAGAGGCGGGGATTACAAGGCGAGAGCCCCGCAGTCTGCCTGCGCTGTCTGAGTTCTGCTCCCCTCCAGCCCAAGAGTGTCTCCCTGGCCCTCCCAGCGGCTTCCTCCACATTCAAACCCGCTCTTAGAACCACGTTGTGTGTAAAATACTTCAGGCACTGCAGTCATATGTGGGTTTTCCTGGAAAGCACATTGAAGTTTTCATCCACATATTTTACATGAGTCACGGGATGCTATTTAAATTGTGTGGGGTGACTGGGTGAGGCAGGGGTGTGATGGGAGCCATTAAAGAAAAATCAAAACTCAACAAAACCTCATCTTTGCTTTTCATGTCAGCCTTCTGTGGGAATGTGTGTCCTGTGGCCAGCAGGCAGGACTTGAAAAGCACGTATTTGTGCTCTCTCTGGGAACCAGCCAGTGACCTGCCGTGATTGTGCAGTTTCACCCAAGTACAGCCCTGAAAGCTCTCAACCATCTGGGTAGCTTTAACTGCCAATCAGACACTGCCGTTTGCCTGAGATTTACTTTTATAAACGTTAGAGTTAAAAAACGTATACTCATAACTCCGTCATCCAGTTTCTTCTGTTTGAGAAGGGAAGGGGCAAAGGCAGCAGTGTTGACGTTTAGCCTCGTCCACTGTCTGAGTCTGGAGGCTAGTGAGAGTTGGGCAGGGATGTGACTCAATTGTCAGGCCCTGAGTTAGATCCCTAATGCTGCATAAACCAGAGGGGGAGGGGCAGGGGAGGGGGAGAAGAAGAAGAAGAAGAAGAAGAAGAAGAAGAAGAAGAAGAAGAAGAAGAAGAAGAAGAAGAAGAAGAAGAAGAAGAAGAGGATTAATGGGGAAGAGGAGGAGAGGAGGAGAGGAGGGGGAAGAGGAGGGAGAGGGAAACAGGAGGTCAGGCACATCTAGAGTTTCACATCAGCCTTAGTTGCATATCAAGTAGGAGGTCAGCCTTGGCTACCTCAGACACTGCCTCAGACAAACAAACAAACAAACAAAAAAAAGGAGGCTGATGTCGACAGCCATTAAGAATTCTTAATTAACAATTAAGTTTTGTCATAATCTCCTTCCCAAGTTTTCATTGCTTGGTTTTGCTGCCCAAATCTGGGCATGCCTGCGGTGTTGTGTATGACCGTATCATTTGTTAGATGTGGCGTTTGTTCCCACTCCCTCAAAACAAAGCAAATCCAAACAAACAAACAATACAAACCAGCTCTGTAGGGAGATGTGGTCAGACTTTAATTAGTCAGAGGCAAGCTGGTTGCCTGTCGTGGTGATGGCAGCCACCGGAAGTACTTCACACAAAGCAGCTTTTTATAGAAATGCGCCCCTCCAAGGCAGACTGACAGGAGAAGCGGGAGGGTATGGATGAGAGACGAGTGAGTAGCCACACTCCTCTGCCGTAGCTGTCTGACCCATCTAAGCAGCCCTTCAGGGCAAGGTGGGCTGCAGCCTTTGGGGGTCTGAGATCCTGACTAACAGGAGCTACCTTCATGGACAGCAGGGGGCTGAGCCCAGCGTCTGACATGGATTGAAGCCTGAGGTCTGTGACTCCATCCATCTCATGCAACTGGGCTACAACAGCAAGAGCAACCAAATGTCAAGCCAGCAGGCCACTGGGAACCCTTACATAATTGTAGTGGGTTTGGGTTTCCTCTGGTTCAAGTTTTCTTGCCTCTGTCATGATCAAACGATTTGGCGAAAGGCATAGAATTTCAGAGGAGAATCTGCATGACAGCACACAATGAGTCCATTCTTTCCCAGGCTCACAGGAGCTCTGAGTCGGTCTTCACCTCTGGCTTGACTACAAGGCTCCATTTAAACTGAACCCACCTCACAGACTTAACTGATCCAGGAGGGACTCAATAGGAACAGCCAGCTACTGTAGCTCTTTTTCCTTTTTTGATAAGGAGACAGAACACAATGGGCTTTACAGTTCTTAAATGACCCTGTTCTTTGGTTCTGTTTGAGATGTGATGCTTATATGGCCTTTGGATCTTAATAAAATTTCATGTGACCCAATTATACTTTTAAAAAGTTTAAACAAACACAGTGTGGACCACTTCCCTTTTGAATAAAACTTAAATTTTTCTTTAAAAAAATTAATTTTTTGTGATGAGTGTTTTGACCATGTGCATATCTGTACACCTGTGTGTTCCTTGTGCCCATGGAAGCCAGAAGAGGGCACTGAATGCCCCAGAACTGGACCTACTGGTGGCTGTGAGCTACCATGTAGGTGCTGGGAACTGAGCCCAGGTCCTCTACAAGAGCAACAAATGCCATTAACCTTGGAGCCACCTCTCTAGCCTCTATTTTATTTGTTTATTATTTCTTGTGAATATCTATCTATCTATCTATCTATCTATCTATCTATCTATCTATCTGTCTGTCTGTCTGTCATATATTCTTCTGAGACTCAATGCAGCCCTGTTCAATCTCAGCCTGTCCAGCAGAAGATACCCTTGACCATTTTGATCCTCCTGCCTCTGCGTCCCAAATGCTGGGATTATAGGCTTGCTGACATTTTTTATTTGTGAGGACTTATTCTGATGTCACTTTGACACTAAGTTTCTATAGTTGGGCTTTTGGGGTTCTTTTCATTCCCTTAAATGTTACATAAATGAAACCTCCCAGTGAAATTGGCTGGGCAGTTAGAGTTGTAGAAGAGACCAAGGTTGAGGACTCTGTTGGTGTCGGAGAGCAGCTAGGACAACAGTTCTAAACAGACATCCTGCATGTCAGATATTTATATTAGAATTCATAACAGAATCAAGATAATTTTATGGTTGGGGGTCACCACAGCATGGGAAGCTCTATTGAAGGGTTGCAGCATTAGGAATGTTAAATGCTACTGACCTAGGAGGTGGGGGATCCTGACATTGGTAGAATCCCAAATGTGGGACATACTCACTCTTTCTTTTTAAAAGGTCACATTGCTCTTTGGAGCTGAACTTGAGACTAGTTCCAAGCTTTAGGAATCTCCAGGATGCTTGTGAAAAATGCAGGTACCTCAGTCCCACCCGTATCAGGTCAGGGATACGGGCTTGAGTTTTTTTTTTTTTTTTTTTTTTTTAGTTAAGGAACATCTGGTTGATTCCAATCATTGGCTCTTTGGCCATTGTGAAGAGAAAGTGAATGTCATAAAGGGGTGTTGGGGGTACCTTGCCTCCCAGGTACGCAGGGACCCTCAGTGTGGTCCCCATAGGTGCAGGAGGGTGCTTTCTCACACTGTGTTGCTTCCATCTGGAGCAGGCTGTCTTCCTCAACCCAAGTTCCCAGGAACACTCCTTCCCCGTGGCCGGCCTGGGCTGTTGATTGCCATCCCAGGCCCACCCAGTCCTGTAATTAGAATTTCAGAGTGGCTGTTATCAGCAGTAATTAATCCAAATGCACTCCTCTATCTCCTCTGTCCGGCTGCCTACCCCTTTAGGGCTTTGCAATTGTTAGGAACAAAGGTCTTTTTCAAAAAGACTCCCAATTAGAAATGGGTCCCGGGTGCCTCCGGGGAGTTGCAGGTGCAATGTGTTCCTTGGTAGGAGGATGAGATTTTTTTTTTCCTTGAAGATCTTGGATGTGATGGTGGGGGCGGATAGGGGAGGTATCCCTGATGAAAGCACTCGGGTTCAGAGCGGTGTGCCAGAGGAGGGCTCCTGTGAGCTCTGTTGTAGTTGGCAGGTTCCCTGCAGCCCTGGTTCTGGGAAGTGGAATAGGAGTCACCCCCAAGTGCCTTCCTACAGAGCTTCTTAGACCCATCTAAAACCAAGAGTCCCTGCGTTCATCATTCCTAGCCAGGAGTCCCTTCAGCTCTTATATTCCTGCTGTGCTCTGCAGGGGACACTGGGTGATCTTTTCTCCTCTGACAAGGTCTCTAGCTAAGGTTCTATTAACAAAATAGAGCCCTATAAGAACACACATGCACCTTAATAAAGTTTTATGTGGCTTAGGACTGGTCAAAAGTCAGATCCAAAACACCCCATTTGGCTTTACAGCTGGGTTGAAGAGCGAATGTTTGTTCGGGTAAAGGAGTGGACAAAGGGATTCTGATTCAATGGTTATAGACTAGGGAATGAGCAAGGCTTTCTGGGTAGGTTCTTCCCATCTGGGTTCCTGTCTTTAAAGCTAAGATACCTTACCTCAAAGCTAAGATATCTCCTGTGTGACTCAAGATACCTACTGCAGAGGGTCTTGCGACCTGGTTCTAGGAAAGGCAGAAAACTGTTTTATAGCCTTCTTGGAGGGGGAGCAGGGGGAGGCCAGGGAAAAGCCAGGCAAGCCTCCTGCCTCAATTGTTCTCCAGGTACTCTGTGGTGGGATTATGGGTCCCTAGATCCACCATTTCCAAATTGGTTCATTTTAGGAACAAAGCCAACACAGCCCAACTGTTGTCTTGATCAGAAGTAGTCATCTAAATGTGTCCCTTTCAGGAGTGTGTTCCAGAGAACCTAGAACTGAAAAAGAAGATCTTTGCCCAGCTGGACCGCATCGTGGACGACCGGGTCATCCTAAGCAGCTCCAGCTCTTGTCTGCTGCCTTCCAAGCTGTTCACGGGCTTGGCACACGTGAAGCAGTGCATCGTGGCTCATCCTGTGAGTATATTGTTTGTTTGTTCCTTTGTGGTCATGGAGATCAAATCCAGGTCCTGTCACATGCTAGGCAAGTACCAAGGCACACTCCAGCCCCGGGGAGGGTGGGAAGTTTGGCACCTGATCATATCTCATTCTTTTTTAGGGGCAATAAATTGCACCGGATCTACAAGTATCTCAAATCACTTTATTGAGGTATAATCCACATACCACACAATCTGTTAGTCAATATTATACAACTTGGTGGTTTTGTATACATTTAGGATCATGCAATATCATCATTAAAGAAAAGGAATAGGATCCAAAATTCTTGGGAATTTTATCTGTGAGTCTGAGGTGTCAGGGCATAAAACAAACAGTATTTACTGCTTTAACCCTCTGGGTTTTTATCATGTGGTATAGGGCTAGTTGCTGGGTTAGCAGTTATTAGAGCAGAATTGCTGTATTAAATATCCACGTGGGCTGGGGGGAAGGGGGGACATGCTGCATTAAATGTCCACGTGGGCCGGGCTGGGGCGGGGGTGCAGCTGGGTGGACAAGGTGTCTGCTTTGCAAGCATGAAGGCCTGGGTTTGAATCCCTGAGAATAGTCGTGTGTGCTTCTGTAATCCCAGAACTCCTACAGGGAGATAGGAAGTAGAGACAGGTGAACCCTGAAGCCTAAGGGCCACATTGCCCTGTGCACGAAGCTTCAAGCCACAGCACCTTCTTGCAAACAAGGCAAGGACTGACACCCAAGGTTGATCTCTGACCTCCAAATGTGGCCACAGCACAGGTGCATCCACACACAGAGGAACATGCTTGAGCTTACATGTGCATGTGTGTGCACATGTGCACATGCACAGGCACACACACACACACACACAGAGACACACACACACACACAGAGACACACACACACAGACACACACAGATGCACACACAGAGACATACACACACATACACACACACACACACACACGGGGGGGGGGGAGAGATTTTTTAAATGTACACGCCATGCAGGAGTTTGTAGCTATGTCACTTGCTTTGTGTTATTCACAGTAGGATTAGATCTGTTAAGATGTAGATCTGATGGGTGTCACTGTCAAAATTCTGATTTAGGGTGTCTGAGCTGAAACCTTCTTTCTCTGATGCTTCTTTCACCATCCACTGTAACTGACTAAGCACATTTCTTCACCGGAAACACCTTATGTGGTGAGCTGGGCCACAGGTTCTCATTAGCGGGTGAGGGAGGGCTCAGGGAGTCTCTCTGAGGTTAATGTGCCAGTGAGTGATGCTGGAGTCCTGACCATGAACTCAGTGCGACCATGACCATGAAGAACCAGGACAGCCTGTTTGGGTGGGAAAGCTCATTTAGCTCCAGCCATGATAAATATGATGGCCTATTGTGTATCATTACCAGCCAAAAGCTACACAGAAGAACAGGGCCGGCCTGGCTAGATTGCTAAGAACTGTGCTGGGAGCTGACGTATTGCATAAGCCAAGGCCGTAGGGCAGGAGCAAGCAGGACTATGTGGGATGGGGTCATGATGACGTCACTGGGAGAGCCCACACACTGAGGCTGGGGTGCAGGGTTGGGGCGCAGGAGAAGGTTGGAAGATTAGAGGATATAGACTGGACATCTGTGTTAGCCACTTTCCTTGTTGGTTTGGCCAAATACCCAACGGGAAGCAAATAAAGGGAGGATGGGGGAGGACGGGCTCATTTTCGCTCTTGGCTTAAGGGGATAGCTATCGTGGCAGAGAAAGCATGGTGGAGGGAAACAGAAAAGAGCTGGAGGCAGGGTCAGCTACGACCTGCAAGGCCCGTTATACAGTGACCCACTCTCTCCTCTGAGAACAGCACCAGCAAGAGGGGACCAAGTGTTCAAACACACGAGCTAGTTAGTGGCTTTCTTTTTCTTTTTTGATATCATATATAATATATATGTTATATATGCATATATTATATATAAATACATATTTGATATATAAATAAGTATCTGACATACTTCACTTATGCGTTTTGGGTGATTGCTTGAAAGTGTGTCTATGTATTACATGTGTGCCTGGTGTCTGCAGAGACCGGAGGAGGAGTCAGATCCCCCAGAACTGGAGTTACATATGGTTGTGAACCTCCGTGTGGGTGCTGGGAGTCAGACCTGAGTCCTCTGGAAGAGCAGCAAGTGCTCCCAACTGCTGAGCTGCCTATCTGCCTCACAGGACATCTCTCCAAACCACAGCAGTATTCCTTAGCCAAAATGCTTGGGACTAAGAGTACTTCAGAATTTACATAGTTGTTACCAGTTGAACGGTCTTAATGCAAAAAACCCCTGAATCTGAAAAGCTCCAAAATGTAGCTCTTTGAGCACAATGTCGGAGCTCAAAACGTTTCAGATATCCAGAACATTCTGGGGATGGTGAAGCTCCACCGGCCATGTTCTAGAGGATCATGAGAGTTACTCTGAAGAACCGTGTGAGCTTAGATACACAGCAGCATGGCACATTGGAAATGATGCTCTGTGAGAATAATGGTCTCCTGCAGTTTGGACCTCCTCAGTGCAGTACATAGGGCTGTGTTTGAAAGGCTGAGGGGCTCAAGGCTGGGGTGGGGAGCACGGAAAGTTTTCTTCCAAAGAAGAGCAGTAGGGAGGAGGTGCCAGATGGATCAGTGTGAAGAAATGGGGTGATCGGCTGGACACCCACCAGACACATGCAGTCCGCACCCCAAGGTTTGCTCTATTGTGAGGTACAGTGGAAAGAAAGACAATGGATCATCAGAGGCACAGGCACAGAACCAAAAGAACATAGACTAAAAATGGCCACCAAATGGCCACCGTCATGTACAAAACGCACAAGTGACCTTAGAGTCAAGGGGGACACTAACTGAAAGCCCAGGCAGGCACTGAGGCCGTGGCATTCTTTTTTCCTGTTTTCTCTCTCTCTCTCTCTCTCTCTCTCTCTCTCTCTCTCTC
>NC_034597.1:48326090-48397539 GCF_900095145.1 Mus pahari | reverse complement strand
CACACACACACACACACACACACACACACACACACCTCTTTCAACAGACACTGGCTACTGCGGAGGAAGGCATTTGCTTGTATAAAGCCACTGATTTCTAATCAGTTGTTTTGCATTTAAGTTAGATAAAACAGGAACACCACTTAAACCAAAGACTTCAGAAATTACTTTCCCACCTTGTTTAGGCAAAGATGAACAGCATAAGGCAAGTTCAGTTGATAAATGGCTTTCCTAGTACAAATGAGGAGGCCCTGGACTTGATCTCTAACAATGTGTGAAACGTGTGTGTGTGTGTGTGTGTGTGTGTGTGAGAGAGAGAGAGAGAGAGAAACAGAGAGAGATAGACAGAGACAGAGACAGAGACAGAGACTGCGTGCACATATGCACATTCGTGGGTGTGGGTAGAGGGGTGTAGCACAGGCGTGGAACCGGAGGTCACCCTCAGCTGCATGGTGTGTTTGAGGCCTGCCAGGTTTTATGAGACTCTCACTGAAACATAAAATAAATACTGAAGACACAATGTACTCTGGACACAGGACAAGGAGGACCAGAGATGGATCTGGCCTGGAAGTGTCCTCCACGAGGACTGCTTTCATGACACCAAAGCACGACATACAAGACATTAAGGCAGAGAAACAGTCCTACCTGATATCTACCTATGACACGTACCTGTGAACCACAGAAATAACCAGCACTGCGCGACAATCCCAAGGCTGCAGTGGTGGCCCTCAGACGTTGGCAGCAGCCAACAGCTGTCTCATCAGGCACTGACCTGCTCAACGAAAGGGAAACTATGCCTGGTACTGGAAACTCAGGGCAAAGGAAGTCATGGATCCTGGAGGACAACACATTACCACCGCCTTAATAAACCAGCATAATTTCTAGCTACACTCTAAATATTTACCCTGTCTTTGTAGCAGGCAGAGACTCTTCAAGAAAATGCCGATTAAAATGCAGAGGACAAGAGACCACGTGTAGCCCGTCCCAGTGAATCTATCTATAGCACAACTGCACCTAAGGCTTTGGGATCCTCATGGAAGGGGGGCAGCCAGAGAAACAAGAAGTCTGCTGGGACATTGTCTTTCCTAGAAATGTGTGAGACGCTACAGCCAAAAAGTTTTTCAGGACCTAAATATGAACCTTGGCACCCAGAGATATACTAACAGGGAAGGGGAAATCTCACCGAGCCTCAACCCCAGACAAAGAACTGCAGGCAACTAAGGAATGTTGACAGAGGGAGAGTCTTCCCCAAAGAAGTGGCCCCCATTTGATTATCCAACACTAGGTTGTCAGCCCTGAAATATTAATAATTACATACATACGAGTAACATTATATGGACAGAGGATGTTGCATTTAGGAATATAGCAAAACTACACAGAAGAAGAGTCTGTGAAATTGAGTACATGGGAGGGGTTGAAGGGAGGAAAGGGAGAAATGGTGTAATTATATTTTAATTTTTAAAAATAAAAATTATTAAAGAAAAATTTTTTTAGAAAGTCACAAACTAAAGCATAATTCCAAACTTCTAGAATTAGCTATGGTGACTCACCACTGTAATTCCAGGACTAAGAACGCTGAGGCAAGAGGACCATTCGTAAGTTCAAGGCTGACATGAGGCTTCAGAGTAAGACTTTAATCTCAAAAATAAATAAATAAATAAAACAGAAGTCACCCCAAGTTGATCTCTGGGTTCAGGCTGTATCTTAGTGGTAGAGCAATTGCCCAGCTTACAAAAGGTCTCAGTCCTAGCAGGACATAAAAGTGTGAATGCACATGTGCATACACACATACACATACATACACACACACACATACATACATACATACATACACATACACACATACATACATACACACATACATACATACATACACACACATACACACATACATACATACACACATACATACACACATACACATATACACACATACACACATACACACATACATACACACATACACATATACACACATACACACATACATACACACACGTACACACATACATACACACACATACACACAGACATACACAGACATATGTTCATACACACACACACAGAGTTAATTTTTTAAAATAAGGTATTTTTTTTTCTTTTTTTAGCCAAAATTGAGTTAACTAAAGTAGATCAGATCACCAAAGTTGGATCTTTGGATTCTGTCACTGCAGGGTATGCAGGGCAGTAGGTGTAGCATCTTAAATAATTTGGACAGTCCTAAATATTCAAGAGTCCTTCCAAGTCTTTGAGAATCTATATTTTCTCCCAGCCCTGCAGACCAGACCAGAGTGACTGAGCTCTCACCTCCTCAGCCCCATAGTCCTCCGGGATCTTTGCCTGGACAGGAAGCCTGGTCATGCCCCTGCAAGGCCCTGGCTCAGTGGATATTTATCATCGCAATAGGTTATGGCCTCCACCTCCACACAGGGACGCTTGAGTCAGCATGTTAGGACAGCTCCGTGTTCTCAAGCACGGTTTCTGCACGGGCAGGGTAGGATTTCTGCTCACCTCTGTTCCAGGGTGAGTGGAAGGTATTGAGAAGTGGGCGTGTGCTGTTCTCACAGAGGCCTCAGATGGGCTTCAGCACGGGGCTTCCTGGACTGCCTGTCCCTCAGAGGCTGCAGAAGATCTGCTACACGGAACTGCACAGGAAGGGGAGGGGGGTTCATGCGTCCACCTTCCCAGTTATAGCCTTTCTTGCCCTCAGATGTATTTAATATCAACTTTTCTTCTTGTAGGGAGGAAGCCAGAGTTGGTGTGTGTGTGTGTGTGTGTGTGTGTGTGTGTGTGTGTGTGGCTTTAGAGAGACTCGCATGGAGGGGCGGGGCACAGAGGCAATCTCTGTTCCACCGTACAGTATCAACTGTCCCACCTAAGCAACAGAACATTGTACCAATTTTGGCCCCACACTTTTTAAAAACGTAGCCTCCGTTTTCTTTCTTGATCTGTGAAGGAATCAAGGTGTCTGGTGGAACCTGTGGTGCTTCTCGGTGCTTTGTTCTGTAGGCCAGGTGGCTTAGATGGGGGCCACAGATGCTGGGGCGGACACAGGTTCCTTATCAGCTGCTGGGCATCTCTTTCTCTCTTTCTGGAAGTAGATAAGGGCCTGCTTTCTTGCATAGTGTCTGTGGTCACTGCCACCATGTTTCCTCCTGTATGTTAGGAAAGAGCTGTACCAATGAGCTCCACACCCAACCCTCTTGTTCTGCAGGGTCTTGCCAAAAAGTCCAAGTTGTTCTCAAGCTTGAGACCTCCTGCCTCAGCCTGTTGGGAGCTGGGAGGAAAGGCCAGTCCCTGTGCCTTTTCTTGGGAGGGGGGTACTTTCTGTTTGGACACTAAATTAGTCCCATTGATTTACACTCTTGGCTGAGGGAGCCCTGGTGTGCCGCACACACGTGCTTCCGGACATCCTGGCACCTGGCTGAGGAGGGCTGGAATCAGGACATGTTTATGCGAGGGTCTTCAACTTGCTTCCCAGGAAGCTTGAGAGGAGGGACCCCTATGGCCTGTGGGTGAATGACTGCCCTGCAGCGTCTCGAGAACCATGGCGCCATTACCTAGGAGGGGAAGTTACCAGGATCATCAGGAGACGCATGTCTGCTTCTCTGCTTGTGCTGCAGAGACCTGGAGCCCAGCTTCTCCAGTCTACACTGAAGTACAGGTCATCTGATGTGGGTGTGCTTCCAGTGTTTGATGACCCTGATGTTCTTATTTGAGTAATTTTATATTTATGTGCTTGGTGCATGTGTGTTCATACATGCTGAGGTCGGTCGTAAGACAGCTTGCAGGAGTTGATTCTCTTCTCTCAATCTGTGGGTCCTTGGGATCGAATCCTGGTTGTCAAGCTTGGCAGCAAGGACATTTACCCCCGACCCATCTTACTAACCCCTATAACCTTGACTTTTAAAAAGGTCATAAGTAGTTTTTACAAGAATCTGGCAGGAGACAGCTGATTAGACTGGGACATTGGTTTATATAAATGATTCATTTATAGTTGAGCCAGGGATATAGCTCAGTGGTAGAGTGTTTGCCTAGCATGAGTGAAGCTATGGGTTCAGTCCCCAGCACTAAAAACAAAAACAACAACAACAAAAAAAACATGTGGGGCAGTGACAGCACACACCTTTAATCTTAGCTGTCACGAGGCAGGCAGATCTCTGAGAGTCAGGGGCCAGCCTGGTTTACAGAGCAAGTTTCAGGACAGCCAAGGTTACACAGAAAAATCCTGCTTTAAAAACCCAACCAACCAACCAACCAACCAACCAACCAACCAATCAAAGCAAAACAAAAAACCATAGACCCATCCTTGTAATCCCAGACCCAGGAAGTTGAGAAGGGGGAAATCTCTGTTAGCTCGAGACCAGTGTGAACTACATAGTGAGTTTCATATCAACAGTTGATTTTTAAAACCAAATAAAATAAAATACAATTTAACATTAAAACCATAAAGCGTATCTTTGAGTAAACCAGTTGCCTTTTTGAAGTGGCACCTTTCATACACACACGCACACGCACACGCACACACAAGTGTGCTCATGCACGAGCACAAGTACACATACACACATACTCACACATACATGCACACAAGCATGCACACACAGCATAGGCACACACACACACACACACACACACACACACACACACACACTATTAGAAGTCATTGTGGAGGATAGCTGTGTGACCATCTACAGTCATCACTGTGTACAGAGTAAAAACCATTGAGAGACTTTCTTCATGGACCAGAATGGCATAGTACAGGCTCATTAGGTTCTACTAAGCCTGTGTTTTCTGGGATGTTTGGTACTTCTTCATGGGAAATAGCCAAGGAACCAAGTGTGAACTGAGAAAATCAGAGCTGGGGGCCACACCACTGAGTTTCTCCTGCCTCTAGCCACTCCAAGGTGTAAGGCTGCTGAGATGCTGTGTGGCCTTCTGATTTCCAGAACAGAATGGGACACTTGGTTGCCAAAGTAGGTGAGGTATACCAGGAGGAACCAGGGAAGCGCTAGGCTTTGGTAGGTTCTGTCTATGGAGTGGTTTTGCTTACTTGGTTGGGAACTCACAACTCAAGCTAGTGTCTGTCCTCTGCCTCAGCTTCCCAGGCTTTGGAGTGACAAGCAAGAGCCACCACACCTGGCTTTTCTGTTCTTGTTCTTAACACAGGCACAGGAGAATGGCTGAGTCTGAGAAGACCAGCAAGGGAAAGTGGTTCCAGAGGGTGGGAAAGGGTAAAGCGATGTCAGTTACTGATGGAGAAACCTTGTCCTGAGGAGGCCGATGCACTTGGGGTTCTCCATAAATGTATACAGGATGGCAAGGGGCAACTTGTATGTTCTTTTCAAAAGCAAAACCATCCAATTCTGTGTATGCATTCCTTTCTCAAGTCCTATCTTTGGATGTAGAATCTAGGGAGCTTTCCAAAGCTGCCCACCCTTGTGTCACCTGACGTAGGTGGATAGAGGGAGCCAGAGCAAAACCTGGCCGTTGGCCATGGCCTTGACCCTCTCTTACTCTTCTCCCCCCTCCTAAGGTCAATCCACCGTATTATGTCCCGCTGGTTGAGCTAATCCCCCACCCAGAGACAGCTCCAGCCACAATGGACAGGACCTATGCCTTGATGAAGAAGATTGGACAGTCCCCAGTGAGAGTCCTGAAGGAGATTGACGGCTTTGTCCTCAACCGCCTGCAGTACGCCATCATCAGCGAGGCCTGGAGACTGGTGGAGGTTCGTGCCCTGTGTCCCTCCTTCCTTCCCTGTTCCTCCTGACCTCCATCCCATCTGTCTCCTCCCCTGTGCCCCTCCTTACATCCTCCCTCCCTCCCTCCCTCCCTCCCTCCCCCTCCCTTTTCTCTTCTCCTCCTCCCTTTCTTCCTCCTCCACCTCCACGGCTGGCCGAGTAGGGCAGGGGTCACTTTCTGGGTCTTTGAAAGCTAGAGGACACTCGGGGGTCCTTGCTGTTTTCTGGAGACCCAGGACATTCCATTTGGAGACAGAATACAATATAGCAGTTCACTGTTTGAGAGACTCCTCTTTCTAATTTATTATTTGATAGCAAGGCACAATGAGAAACTCTTTCTAGCCCTTAATACAAAATTACCTGTGTGTGACATGTTGCATTTTCCTACAGACAGATTTTTACTTCCTGGTGTCTAAAATTTTCAGGATGAAAAAGAATTCTTTTTATGCAAAGGAAACTTGTATTCCCTTAAAGGACTCGGTTTTATTTCAAGAACTGGGAAAAACCATGATGAATGCTAAATTTGTTAGTAAAAGGTTTGCCTTATATATGAGTAAGGAACATATATGTATATGTGTGTGTATAATAAAATGTATACATGTGTGTACCATATATATCCATATTCCTAGGATTTGCTCATTCAATTAATCATGGCTTAAAATATTTAAAAAAATGAATCTTTTCTGAAGGCGGGCAGACTTTTGCTCTTATCATCCCCTTAGCAGTACAGTGTAACTATGAACACAGTACTTACATTGTGTTACTATTGCAGGCCATGTAGATTACCTAACATATGTGTACCTAACATATGTGGAGGCCGTGTGTGATGGCACACACCTGTAATCCCATCACTTGTGTGGTGTAAGCAGGGGAGCAGGAATTCAAGGTCATACTTAACTACATTTTGTATTTGAAACCAGCTTGAGCCACATGAGAACCTGTTACAAAACAAACAAGAAAACAAGTATATAGAAGTATACAGAAGGACTACATAGGTTCTTCACAAATATTAAGCCATTTATGTAATAAACTTGACCACCTATCCATTGGTATCTCTGAGGGTCCTAGAACTACCTCATGGGTGTGAAGGGTTCACTGTGTAGATTTGGCCTCATCCTTTAATTATAGTATTTTACATATGAGGACACTCATGGCTGAATATGTTGTCATGACCATTGCTGTAAAGATCTGTCTGTCAGGAGAGAGCACAGAGTGGTCCTGAGGACATGGAAGTAAGGGCCACATACTCTAGGGGTCAGATCTCCAGCTCTTGACAAGTTTTGACGTGGGTCAAGCATATAGCAGCCGCGTCCACAGAGGGGAAGTGTAGGAGGGATGGTCTTGCTCTTGGGTGAGGAGCGCAGCGCTTGGCTCACACAATCCACACTGGGTGTAGCCCCGCAGGTCCTTTCAGAACACCCAGAGCAGGAACCAGGAAGCCAGCTGCACCTCATCTTTTGTGGGTGTTGTATTTCCCTGCAGCATTTCCTCCAGTCTTCAGCAGATGCGGATGATGTGTCTGACTCTCCCTGTTAGAGTCATCGTGGGATCCTACTTACTGTGCACGAGGTGCTGTGCCGTGACTCAGTATTTAAATCTGCCTCCCACTCGACATCCACAAGATACGTGCCAGCATCTCACACTCCTTGCATGCTTTAGAAACCAATCAGTATCGGGATGTTTTTAAAGAAGTCCTGCATTTAAAAATCCCTTCTTGGAGGTCTATTTAAAATCATAGAACAGAGATCTAATAGACTCAAGGGGAAAAAAAAAAAAAAACCAGAACTACAGTGCAGCATAGTAAGGAGCGGTGGTGTGGGCGCTTTAACTTTGGATCTGTCTGGTTGTTACTGCTCTGAGTTAAATCTTGCTTAGTTGACTCTGAAAGTTGTGAACCAACCTCAGAAAGAATGTGTAGACTTATGCAGGAGGCGTGTGTAAAAATCAGTCTGGTTTTGACCACATAGTGAAGCTGATTGTAGATGGGAAGATCTGAGCAGCATTGGTGCGTCTCCTTGCATGGTTAGAGGAAAGCACCCTGGAGAGGATGCTGAGTTCGCAATCCTGGAAGCCCCTACCGGCTTGTTCCTTCTGTCTGCCCCCCCCCCCCTTTCCAGGAGCTCTTGGCAGGCCCAATGCATTTGTTTTATTGGTTGGCAGAGTGACAGGGTTTTGGGTATGACAACCTCCCAAGAAAGCAAGTCTCACGCATGCCTTGCATTGGCTGCTACGGACACTCAAGCCTGGACTGAGTCTTAGGCCTGGCAGGACACAATTGATGTTGACAGGAAGAGGCATGGGAAGGCTGAGGAAGTGGGGCTACCACCCAAAGCCTCTCCTTGCAAGAGAGTCTAGAAGAGAACTTATGCTCAAGTACAAAAGCGACTTGAAGGTTGTTAGGACTAAACTGGAGGTGTGTCTACCCTTTGCAGGTGTGGCCCTGGGCTCTACACATAGGCAGGGAGGCAGAAAGGATGCAGAGGGCAGAGGTGTAAAATCCAGAAGTGTGCTTCCCTTTTCACCATACCAACTTGGCCCTAGCTCCTCAACTCTTCTCCCAGGACTTGAGCAGGCTCAGGGGCTATTGGTGCACTGCTGCAGCAGCGGCTGTCGTGGGCTTCTAGGTGTCCATGTGGATTGGATCCCTTCCTTTCTGCAGGTCTCCAAAGCTGACTGATAGATAGAGCTGAGTGATAGACTCTAGAGAAGTCCTCCCCACAGTCACTGTGCCAGCTAGAGGACCCCAGCGCTGTGCCTGCTGGGGCTGGTCTGGTTAAAGGACCTGACTGTTGCATATATTTATATATAGGAAAGGCCATGCTACCTGTGGCCTGGTTCCTCTTCAAACAGGGCAATCAGCAAGGATTAGGAAAACCTCTCCAGAGCCCCACCCCCTTGCTGCAAATCTGCCTGCTGTGCTCTGAGCCTCCCTGTAGGCAGGAGTTAGGTGACTCCAATTCAACTGGACAGAGCCAGTTGAACTTGAATTTATGTTTTGGGATGTTTCAACTTGATTGGGATTTTCTATGTTTCAAAACTTAAGAACTGAATTGAGGCTAGTCACTAGCCTTGCAAACTCTCACCCATTCCCTAGCACTCCTCTTCCCTTTCCTTCTCTCCCCTCCCCTCCCTTCCCCTTCCCCATCCTTTTCTTCCCTCCCCTTCTTTTTCTCCCCCCTTTTCTTCCCTTCCTTTCCTTTCTCTTCCTTCTCCTCCCTTCCCCTCCCCTCCTCTCCCTTCCCCTACTATCCTTTCCCCTCCTTTTCTTTTCCTTCCCTCCCCTTCCCTTCTCTTCCTTCTCCTCCCCTCCTCTCTACTCTCTCCCTCCCTCCCCTTCTCTTCCTCCTGTCCCCACCCTCCCTCATTGGCTTTTGTAGACAAGGTCATTTAAAGAAGGTCCGTCTGGTCTGGAACTCATCATGCAGCCTGTGTGAGCTTTGACCCACTTGCTCCTCCTTTATAGGCATACACCACAAGACCTGGCTCAGACCTTCTCTTTGCACATAAAACCTGGCTGGCCTCCTCATATGGCTAGACGGAGAGAACAGAATGAACTTTCATATGTGGGAGGCTTTCCTTACCTCCCCAACTCACTGTGGGTTCTCTGTCTCCTTGTTCTCTGGATTCACAAAGCAAGTTGAAAGTGGGAATGGCTCTTCCTTCCCCACACACGTCTGGGGTGTTCATTGGTAGACCTTGGTCCTAGGTGTGAAGGAAGCCTGTGAGAAATGGGCCCTCGGAGCCTTTTGTCCAGGCACCCTGGTGCTAGGCCAGCAGACCTGAAAGAGTACTTCTGTTTCCTGTCATTGGTGTGAAAGTGGCTCAGAGCAGATCAAAGCCAAGCGTGCCTGTCTGACCATGTTCTGACCCTAGGTTAGGGTATAAGCGAGGGCAGGACAAGTTCCATCCAGGCCTGGAGGGGACCCAGACTGTTCCACCCAGCATGGCGATGTTTCGATGACATGGGAAAGACAGACAGAGAAGTTGCCATGTTGTTCATTCACTGGGATTACGAGTTGCTGGTGTGGAGCCAGCCCTGTTTGGAATAACTCACTTGCTCATGGGCTTTGGGTTTTGTTTTTTTGTTGCTGTTGTTGTTGTTTTGTTTTGTTTTTAATTTAAAAGTGTTTGTTTTAACTGATAAATAATGGTGTTTAGTTGTGGAATGTACAGTGGTGTTTGACTCTCCATTCTGTCTTTCATGTTTGCACTTAAACACTCTCCTGTGTGTGCCTGCCCTCCGTGTTTGCACTGATGCACACTCTCCTGTATGTGCCTGCCCTCCGTGTTTGCACTGATGTACACTCTCCTGTGTGTGCCTGCCCTCCGTGTTTGCACTGATGCACACTCTCCTGTATGTGCCTGCCCTCCGTGTTTGCACTGATTTACACTCTCCTGTGTGTGCCTGCCCTCTGTGTTTGCACTGATGCACACTCTCCTGTGTGTGCCTGCCCTCCGTGTTTGCACTGATGCACACTCTCATGTGGTATGTCATTTCGACATTGCGGTGCTCGATTTGCTTATTTTTGCATCTGAATTCACAGTAGACATTACTGGTAGTTCGTGTGCTCTATTGTATGACTTTGAATTCAGAGTGGTTCTTTGTAAAGTGGATTTCGAAAGATTCTTCCATCTCTGAAAGGTTTCTTAATTCTCCTTAAATATTTGATAGATCTATAGTCAAGTAATTTGAGACTGGAGAAATCTTTTTCAGGAACCTTTAAATGGCAAATCTAGTTTCACGTAGAATTGCTCTGTTTTGTCCTCATTTGAGTTTGGGTTGTTTATGGTTGCTCAGAAATTTGTTCATTTTTCCCCCCAAGGTATTGACTTTATAAGTGTAAAATTGTTGGTGATATTACTTTTATTCATTTTATGTACACTCTCATGTGTGGAACTCTGCCCTCTATGCTTGCAGTATGCACATTCTCCTGTGTGTGCCTGCCCTCCAGAGTCTATAGGGAGGTCTCTTTGGCTTTAGTTCTGAATTTCATGATTTATGTCTGCTTTTCTTTTCTTTATTGTGGTTAGGGATTTGTCAATCTTACTTTTTTTGTAAATTTTATCTTGAGAAGCAAAACTGTATTAGTCTGCTTTCTATCACTGTAGTAAAATACCCAAGATTAGCAAGTTTCAAAGAACAAATACTTATTTTATCTTACAATATTGGAGGGTTCAGTCCCTAATTGACTGGTGCCTGCTACAAGACAGCCTATCAACATGTGGAAACAGAAGCCTATTTATGTTACAGTCACCAGATTTGGGGGCAGGGGTGGGGGTGGGGAGGAAGAGAAAGGCCAGGGTTCTGTATCCCTTTGGAGACACATTTCCTATGACCTGAAGACCTCCCACTAGACTCTACTGCCTCCTGGTAGTTCCAAGCTGGAGACTAAGGGGTTAACACACGGGCCTTTGGGGGGACATTTGATGTTTAAACAGCAGAACCTTTTCTTTCATTGGTCAGTGTCTGATTTTACTGCTTTAAATCCCAGTCGAATTACAGAGGGCCTAGTGGAATTCTTGTGGCTAAGCAACCAAGATGGATTCTAAGAGAAGCAAAGGAGGGTTGATAGGGGCGAAGGCTCACCCGTGGACATGTCCACGGCAGGTGCTCGTGAAGAGGGTACCACGCAGGGGCAGCGTGCAGTAACGAGAGGCACGTTCCTATCCTGACTTTGCACATCCTAGCCATGACAGGCTGTTTGCTGCTGTCCTCACCCCTCTGGAGAAGAATGGTATCCAAGGATATGAAGGAACTGGGGTCTGTAGTATTGTCTTGCAGACGTTAGTCCTGTTCTGTCTCCTCTCATAGTTTGGCTTCATATCTGGGGCACACAAGACCTTCATGAACTGGTAAAGGGCAGGTCTGGCTGCAGTCTAGTAACACTAACATTCCCTGTCAGGGCTGGGTCACTGAGTGATGAGATCCTTTTGGCTGGGAAGGTAATTTCAAGTTTATGTTCCTGAGGCATTAACACAGCGAGGGGATTTATGTTGTGATGAAAACTCTTTGGCCAGACAATAGCTGAGACTAGTGCCCATAAATTCTTTCCCCATCGGGAGCAAGGTGGGTGGAATGAGTCAGGAAGCCATCAGCAGGGTCTCAGCCCGTTGGCATGTTTTGGCAGTAAGCCTTAGAAATTGCTTACCTCATGTTTTATCCTTGTAAGCAGAATAATCTCTAGCAGGATTCCTGTTCTTAGGGCTCTATAGGGTCGAGAAGAAAGCATTCCCTTTGTCCTTGAGAGGTTTAAGACTAGATTGACAAGTGATAAGGCATGCAAATTTGTTACTCTACCAGAGGGACATCACAGGACAGTGCATGAGTGCTGGGTAACCCCCGAAAGGTTCAGATGCCCGTATGCCCTTCTTTGTACAGGGGAGGGTAATGAGGGACTGTAGGACATACATGTTTGAGGGGCAGTGATTTTTAGGCAGAATGAATGACGGGGAAAACAGATGGGTTTGTAAACCATTCTTTTTGGAAGTTGGATGGACTTAGAAGACAGACAAAGGCTTGTGACAAAGTCTGCCCAAATGTGGTGGCCTCTCAGTCTTCATCCTGTGATAGGCAGGCTTAGTTCCTGAAAGTTAGAGAAACTGAAGGCAGTTATTTTCCTCTTTGGCAGGTCCAGTCTTCAGGCAGGAAAAGGAAGGGTAGTCTACATACACACACTCTTCCAGCACCTGCCAGCACACAAGACACTCCATTTAAAGTCAGCACATGGCGTACGGTGTTGTGGAGAGATGGTCTAAGGGCCCCAGCAGCTTGAGCTACTGGATTCGGTGCTTAGCCTCTTGGTTTTTCACAAGGGACAGAATCTGTGTATCTGCTCAGGATGCCCTGGGGGTTCTAGAACTTCATCACTGAGCTTTGTTTCAGACATGTGTGCCAAGTTCTGGGAGGATTACTCCATTTAACCAAGTGTGCTTCAAAGATCATGCCATCAGAGTAACAGGTGATTACTCACCTGACATTGGAGCAAGAATTAAGAATCAGCCGAGCCCACCTGGAGCAGCCCACCTGCTCATAGCTGTCTTGTCCCCCAGTGTAGGATTTCAGAACTTGGGAAGCTTTCTTTCCCATTTCTCATGATCACATCATTTCAGACCTGCCGGTCACTTCTCGGTGTCAGGAGAAACATGCTGTTTTACACTTTACGCAATAGGAAATTGACTAATAGATTAAGTGGCTTGGTCCGCATGCTACAGCATGGTCGGGAATTAAGACCTGCCTCTGCTGCAGGGTCTACAAAGCAGAGATGATTTCTTACTGGGATATGATGAGGAGTAGGTGGGGGAGGGGAGGGTCTCTGTGTAATGGCTTAGACCAGTGTCTGCCACATAGCTTAGGTGATAGCTTCTGAATTTAGCCTTCTTTCTCATGTGCAGCAGCTGTCACCAGAGACATCCTAAGCTGAGGTCCTCACATCCTCAGCTTAGTAGAGGCGATCTCTCCCAGGGCTTCCCAAGTCTCACGTGGGTGCTCATAAGAAATGCAGTCTCTGGGTCTTCCCAGGCTGTGGAGTCAGACTCTGCTCTGTTGACAAGCTAGGGGGTCCTAATGGATGTCAATATTAGAGAAGCCCTGAATTGACTTCCCTGAGACCTGGGCCTAAAGGTCTCTCTAGACTGTTTCATCTGTTCAAAGATAAACTCTGTGGGGTAGCTTAGTTGACTGGCAGCTCTTTGTTTCCTAATCAGATATTAATACTAATTTAGCGTATACTTGATGGAGTCTTCATTTCATGTCTTAGATGACATTTTATTTCTCAATTGTTTTTATTTTTCTCCATCTGTTTATATGTGCTTTGTTCTGTCTTTTTATCTGGGATGCTGGCTTCCCGTTGATACCAGCTTCTACTTAAATAGAGACACAGGTGATGTTGACACTATGTGAATTTGAACCCCAGTTTAGAGCACTAAATACCTCTGACTGTTCCTTAAGGGACGTGAAAATTGATTTTGACACAGGGTCTCACTATGTAGCCTTGGCTGTTTTGGAACTTGCGATATAGACCAAGCTAGCTTTGAATTCACAGAGATCTGCCTGTCTCTCTGTCTCTTGAGTTTTGGGATTAAAAGTGTTTATCTCTATTTCTGGCTCAAAAATTGTTTTTTAAAAGCCTGAATTTGCCCTCATTAAAACACAAATTTGGGTTGGGGAAGTTGCTCAGTTAGTAGAGTGCTTGCCAAGGAGGTATGAGAGGTATGAGGCGCTAGTTTTGATACCACATAGTACCACACAAACCGTGGGTGGGAGTTTGGGGCCAGTCTGGGCTTAAATGAGACCCTGTCTCAAGAAACAATAACAAACAGGTCAGAACAAACATGAAATTGTAATTGTCGAGAGGTGAGAGTTGCTCTACCGACCATAAGCTTCCCAGCCTGAACCTGTCTCACCTGGACTTGCTCCCGGGCTGCATTGCTCATACGTGCAACACCAGCCGCACTCCGCCCTTTGATTTCCTGAGCAGAGATGCAAATTGTGATCAGGTTTCTTGTCAGGAGGAGAGAGCCTGTGTGAGTAGAAGCAGGTACCTGGAGGAGGAACAGTCTGGGAATCTATGCCCGGCTCCGGGGAGGGCTGTAGATCACAGTCCTGTCCAGATTCCTTGCTTGCAGTAAGGGGAAGTGGGCGTGTCCAGCTGGGAAGGGAGGGCTCTTAGCAAAGCAATGTGTAGGATGCAGGGCTGAGGGCCCAGCTACCCTGAGAGACAGGTCTCAGAGAAAAGAAGGAAGGAGGGAAGGAAGGAAGGAAGGAAGGAAGGAAGGAAGGAAGGAAGGAAGGAAGGAAGGAAGGAAGAAGGAAGGAAGGGAAAAACTGAAGGAAGGAAGGAAGGAAGGAGAGAAAGAAGGAAGGAAGGAAGGAAGAAAGAGAAAGAAAGAAAGAAAGAAAGAATACAATACAACAAAGGCCATGTATAACAAACACAGCAAATGTCATAATTCAGAGCTCATACATTAATTCAAAGTCAAAAGTTTTTCTCTAAGATCAAGGAAAAACAGGGCTGACAATTTCACTGCTTCTGTTGGATACCACACCAGGCATCCTTTCTGGATAAACTAGACAAAAGAGGAAACAGGACACATCTAGATTGGACAGAGACTAAATCATCTCCTCTTCTTATGTGGCCTTATATACAGAAAATACTAAAGATGCCACAGGGGGAAGCCCCGTTAGGACAGATACAGTTGCAGTTCACAGGCAGAACACTGAAGCTGAAAGTTCAATAAAGGTGTAATGTATAAAACCATTTCTATACGCTGGCAACAAACTATCCAAAAATTAAAAAAAAAAACAAAACTAACCCTCATTTGCAATAGCTATAAAAATAAAATAAAATTAAAAATACTTAAATTTTCCCAAGTAAATGAATCTCCTGGGTGGGATGAACCTTTAACATGATCAGTTCTTCTGATCCATGAACATAGGCCATGCCTCCATTTGTATCCTTTCTTTTCTTAATCAGTGTTTTATAGATGCCAGACCCAGGAGATCTACAGATTCAGCGTGAGCTCTATCTAGATTCCATAGAAGTAGTGTAGCCTTTTGGGAAGAGTCTAGATACCCCATGAAGTGGGTTAGGATCAGGACTGTAAACTAATTGGGAAGTGGGGCTTCCAGGAGCATAGGACTTCCAGAGATCGGGTGGCACTGTGCAAAGGAACAACTGAGCATGCCTATGAGCTTTCTCCCTGGATGGGTCAGCTCAGCTTTTCTTCAGGGTTTCTTTCTTCTGCTGAGCACTTGGCCCTGTCTGCATTCTCAGGGGAGCACATCCATGCCTATACATAGTAACAGCCATGTAAAGGATATGTCCCACTGCTGGAGAAACCGAGCCTGTTTGTCTGAGAATCATCTGCATTAGAATTTGTTCTAACCTTGTTTTTTTTTTTTTTTTTAGCCAACCACTCGCATTTATTAATAGTGTTGCTTACTGATGTAGATACTCATAAAATGCTAATAAATACATACTTTTAATAAACAAGTGGTCTGGTAAGAACTGAGGCTAGACCTCTGCCTTTTTCATTCAGATTTGACTCCTGGCATGGGTTGGTACCTGGGATTTTGAGGTTCTAGGAATTCAGACCTGTAGCCCAGTGTGTCAGGAGAAAGGCACAGATGGTGCTTCTGCCAGCAGGCAGGTGGCATGACTGATTATTGGGTTGTGATGGTGGGAAAGAGTGATTCTTTTACTGGCTGCTCTTCTGAGGGAACTGCTCTATCAAGGAAAGAAATCTCATGGTGGCAGAGGGCAGGTCTCAGCACTTGGCGCACTTGCCCAGGTTCCAGCCCTAGCACCATCTACAACAAAATTACAATAAAGAATAGTATTAAATAAGTCACAAGATAGACTTAAGAAATGTTGGATTTCTAGATGATTGTTTATTTTGAGACATGGCTTCTTGGTGTCTCTCTCCTCCAGTAGTCTGCTTCTATGTGCAGTATCAATATAGTGAACGTGGAGCTCTCGAGGGTATCAGACCATGCCCTAAAGACAAAGCAATGTGTGGGAGAGATTTAAGTATTTCTGTTACCCGAAGAGAGTTATTTGTGCTTCATTTTCCATTAAAATGTATTTAGTTCCACACACACAAACAATACCTACCAAAAGCAGGTGGACACAGACCTCTGAAAGCTTCCAGAAGAGATAACAGCTCTAAGAAATCCATGCTAGGTACACACCTGCAAGCCTAGTACTTAGGAGGCTGAGGCAGAGGATTTCCGAGTTTAACATCAGGGAGGGAGGGATGAATGACAAGCAGGCAGGCTGTAAGTGAAAATGCTGTTTTTATACCACCTTACTAACCCTCACACAGGTGGCCAATCGGGTGGTTGAAGCTTGGAAGTTAACAGTCAGGGTTAATGGTTATCTGAAATGGAGGAATAAAGGGGGTGCTGAGAGAGAAGGCACAGAGCGTCAGTACCCAGAGCTAGACACTCTTGTGGCTGGGGGTAAGGGGATGTCACCTTCCACCAGCTGAAAGCGGAAGCCAACTTGGGGCCTTTGGGATCTGAAACTCTTTGAGGTTGCATTTTGGTTTTTGTTTTAAAGTCGGGGTCTTGCTGCGTAGCCCAGACTGGTCTCACTCACCCTTGTGTCTTGGCATTCTGAGATGCTCTGCGATTACGGGTGTGCCCCAGGCAGCCAGGGCTTATGCTACGCTGTATTTTTGGTGCTGGAGGCTTGTGTTTTCTTATTCAAATCTTTGTACCAAATCCAAACCCTTGAATTACACATGGTTCAGACTCAGTGCTCCTGATCAAGTCAACTGAAGTCTGAAATGTTCAGATTTTTAGATTAGGGTGCTCAACCAGTAGTCTACTCAAATATTCTACTGCACGAAGAACTGTAGAATCTACAGTCCTTGATGGTCCTGGGGTGTACTTCTGTCCTTGGCCTTCCAGTCAAAGAGCCTCTTAGTCTGTCTTACTGTCCTCATGGTGTCTGGTAGCGAACCGTTTGACCTTTCAGAAAATGATGGATCCTTTTTTTTTTTCTTTGCTTGGTTTTAAGGTGAAGATATTCTTTGTCCTTCAGACCCTGTAATCCGGTTCATTGTCTGCCTGAAGATGGCCATCTACATAGCACACTGAGAGATAGTGCTCCAGGAAATTTATTTATTTTTGTTTGTTTTGGATTTTGGTTTGTTCCTATTTCAAAACTTTATAAAGAAAATTCAAAGGGGGAAAATACCTCAACCTTTGTCCTGTCCCTGTCTTCCCTCCAGGTTTTCATCCATCTCTTTCCTAACATGCTCCAGTATTCATTGATATTCATTTGATTTTATTGACTTTTGAACGTTTGGATGTTTCTCTCATTGTAGATTGTTTGGAGGTAGCTTCTGTTTCTGTCATGACCTAGACTCAGCGACTCCTTTGCACCTGTGCCTCGGTCCTGGCGAGTCTTTTCATGGATCGTCTGGAGTCCAGGCCAAGGAAGGGCATTTTGCCACTTGCTAGATGTGACCAGAATGTCCCCCAGAATCATGCATGCTTCTCCTGCCACTCAAGGGGCTCATGGGATACCTATTACCAGCGGGCTCACCAGTGAGGGCCGCCTGCTGCTTCTCATCTCTGGTCCCTAGCATCTCTCAGGTGGCTCTTGACAGGGCGTGTTTCCAAGGCATGATTCAGTGTCTTGTTGCATGAGCTAAGTATGGGTTCTTTCACAGTTAGCAAAATCTGCCCATGTCATCATGTAGGAATGTCTGTGTCCTACTTCCAAGGAAACTTGTAAGTGTTGGAAAGCGGCCATGCTGCTCACAAACCTGTGAGTAACTATGGGTCATGAAGCAGCTCTCTTTTATTTTCTCCTTATTAAGATTTCCTCTTGCCTCACGTCTCCTGGATGGTGGCATGGATAAGGAGGGAGTGTTTAAGCCAGGGCTTTTTTTTTGTTCTTGCTCCTGGAGCTGGAGTTACAGGTTGCTGTGAGCCACCTGATATGGGTGCTGGGAACCAAACTCAGGGCCTTTGAGGGCAGTGCGCACTTTTGACTGCTGTGCTCTCTCTCAGATGTCTCCACATCCCCTGCCATGTTTGTGGTGCATCAGAGAGCAGTGACACATGGAGAAGAAAATACAAAACAGAATATAGAAGACTGTACCAGTGGAGAGAGCTAATCCATGGTCTCATCTCGTCTCTTATGAAATGCATTGCAATAGTTCTTAGTTTATAAGACCAGTGCTCTAACTGCTAAGCTATAGAGCCCCAACAGCTCCCAGTGTAAACCTCCAGACCCAAAACTCCCTGTCGGTAGATCATCTACAAGGGCTCCAGGACGGAGTGTCTCCGAATGGGACAGTCCTGAAGCTGGCTCTTGTAGGTGTTGCTTCTACACCTGTTGGTTGTTTTATCCAACCTTCCCAGGAACACCTCAGGAGACAGACATTGCTGCAGCTCAAGGTTGATCCATGTAAACAGGGGTCAAAGTAGTCTCTTGACCTGTAACCTCTTTCTAGTGGCCAAGATAGAGCAAATCTATCTTCCTTTTTGTCCCCTTTAGTAGACTGAGATGGCAGAATCTCAGGTCTTACTATACATATCACAGTCTGAGATTTATTCATGTGTTTTCTTCGATGGCTCTGTCTTGCCGCTCCCAGTCCCCAGCCTGGTGTATCAGAGTCTATGGTGGTAAGTCCCAGATCTTAAAGAAAGGCCGGCCCAGAAGTTTTTCCATGAAAGGGGATTCCTTACCATTGTGTCTGGGCCCTCTTCACCCCGAGGTTTCTCAGAGCGTGGTACAAAAGCCAGGCTGAGAACAGTGACAGCAGTGTTCACTGCTTTGTATGAGCTTTTAGGACTCTTCTAGCCTCCCGGGACCGTTCTTTGTTATGTGTGTCTTGAGAATTTTGCTGCATAGTGCAGGAAGCACTGATAGCTATTGCGATAAGTATTAATCTGGACTGGCGTTGGGTTCCATTGTGCTGAGCCCGTCCAGGTCTCAGGAGTCGTGTGTTAGCTTGGTGTCTCACTGCATCGACCTCCTCCGTCCCTTAGAACATCGTTATACATACCGTCATACATGTTCTTATACAGCTGGGGTAAAAATGAGCTCAGGGGCAGAACTGATGACTGGCACATCTGAGTGAGAGGCCTGAGGTTGAGCGCCCAGTGCAGCTTCCAGGAGAAGGGTTGCGTGTTTGCCGCAGTGACGCAGAGTCACAGTTGAATGGAAATTCCCATGACCATTTTCTTCCTCTAGATTAGCTTCTAGGGAAAAAAAATACAGACTCGAGGAATCCCCTTGAAAATGCCACACAGGGCAGAAAGAAATGCAGAAGTGAAGATCAGCATTCTTCCCTTTCTGTCCGTGCTGTGGGGGAAGGACTGAGGAAAATAGATAGTTTTCCTCCTCCAGAGAACCTCAGAAAGAAAGGCAAGCTCCTGGGAATCCGTAGGGCGCTTACCTGTCGCATGTGAGGCTGGGTTCCTTCCATTCCCAGCAAAAAAGGAAAAACAAAAGTTAAGAACTCTAGGTAGTTCATTGGTTGAGTGTCTTGAAATTCTTTTAATGTAGGCTCTAAAAGTTCTGAGAGCCCCCATCCCTGTCCCTGTGTGTATCTTAAAAAACATGATATTGAGAAACGGAATCAAGTCACATGAGAATGAACACTGTGCACCTGCATGGTTGGAAATGTGCAGCCAGCGAGTTCTGCTGCTGAGGAGCGTCCACTGAGGGCCAGTCTCCAGAGCCAGGACCTGGTCATTGCAGGAGGTGGGCATCCGACTTTCAGAAGACGGAGAGCGGGTGTCAGTGCCTGGCTTCATCATGACTGCACTCTGTGCGTGCATCTTGAGCACACAGTCTTTCTGTATTTGTATCTTACCTGCTGCCGCCGGATGTGAAGTGGTTCTTTAACGCTGAGTTGCTCAGACAGACATGGCTATGTTTGTCATGACAGGGTGGTGGGCTCTCCTGCATCTTGATTCTGCAACACTATCTTCTCCCTGAAGCTGCCTCAAGTGAAGTGGGGTGATCCAAGCACACAGACCCAAGACTCCCTATGTCACTTGTTAGTTGGGGTACAGTGGCAGTGGTGGTGCCCAAAATGCCAGCCGCTCTAAGTTAGTTACCTTTGGAGTCTGGAGTGGAAAGTCCCTGCTGCCCAGGCCAGCAGGGGGCGATTTAGTCTCTGAGGTCCAAATCCCAGGGGTATCAGAAGGACAAAGGGTTCCTCCCTGCAGAACCATGACAACCTGACCCGTGGTGACCTCTCAGATCCCTCCTTCAGGCTGACAAAGCTTGTCTTCTTAAGAAGGATGTCACACGGCCCTTTCAGGGAAAGATCTAAATCCCAGACTAGGGTGACATGTCTGGTGGGTGACTTGCCTGAGCTTGTCACTAGGAGCAAGGTGCATAGCGTGACAGGGTATATCTCTGTAGAGGAACTGGGTCCTCCAGCTAAGGGCTGAGCCCCCACCCCCAAGCTGCTTCATAGCAGGCCCCACGGGGCCCTCTCTGAAAGAAACTGTCCAGGACAGAGTCTGTGAGTGGTGGGCTCCAAAGGGACGCTGCCAGTCTGGTCAGCCGGGAGTTTTGGGGAAATGCTTCTCTTTCCTCATCTGCCTTTCCACGAGTTGAGATGCCAAGGGGACATAGGTTCTCAGGAGAGAGTAAACCTGCAGTGTGTCGCCAGGCTACACCACTAACGATTTTAGCCCCGTGCCCAGAGCCATGCACACAAATTGGCTGGCTGGCTTTCTAAGCACAGCGCATAGCGACCTCTCTCTTGTTTGGCAATTCACATTTGTAGAACCGTCTAAGGCCCCACCTCCGCAAACAAACAAACCCATCCTAAGCTGTGCTTCATCAAAGAAACAAACTCATTAAAAGCTGAACAAGGCCTGACTTGCAGACAGGTGAAGCCTGAGAGCTACTTCCTGTTCTTCCGGGTGTTTTAAAACAACCCCCCTCCGACCAAATATCCAGATCCCCCCCCCCCCCGACCTTTTCCTTGGGTCTCCTTTAACCTTGCTGTCTCCAAAGCTGCAGGCACGGTAACGTGGAGATGGGGTACTTGTGCCTGTGTCTTAACAGCCCTATTTCTTAAGGAACCATGCATATAGGGTAGCTTGGTTGTACAAAATCTGATTAAAATATTATAGTGTGTTGGTAACTTTTTTGGGGGGTGGGAGGGCTACTGCCTACAGGAAGTTAGAACAAGCAGCATTAACAAAACTGCCTTTCCAAAGAGCTCATCTGTGTGTTGCTGCCTTCTCCCCCATGTAGGAAGAAATAGTATCTCCTAGCGACCTGGACCTGGTCATGTCAGACGGGCTGGGCATGCGGTACGCGTTCATCGGACCCTTGGAGACTATGCACCTCAATGCCGAAGGTACGCCTGGGACAGAGACGGTGCTCTGTAGTGTTGACTATTCCTGTGAGCTTTATTAGCCACCAATGTGTGCTGTTTCCTTTTAAACAGAGTAGTAGTGGCAGTGCCTAGAAGGGACTCTGTTCAGCCCTAGTAACTCAGACAGGTGCTCGCACAGATGACTGTGAGCTGATATGTAAGTCCACATGGTCTGCGAAGCTTCAGACTCTGGATGCTAAGGAGGCCTTAATGGACTCTGAGGAAGAAAAGGAAGCTCTGTGACTGCCGCCGTGCTGTGTATCGTGCTCTGTTGCATGATGAGAGAGAGGCTGCAGCTTCTGCGAGGTGTTGATCACAGAAGCAAGAAGGAAAACAAGGGCTCGATGCTTCTGTAGTCTTGTCTACACTGGAGTTTGTCCTCGGGAGCTTCTGCAGAGCAGTGGGGTGGCCGTCCCCAAGGACAGGGGTCACAAGGCAGGTGTCACACAGGAGGGGCCTGGCAGGGTGCGGCAGGCCAGACAACTGTCTGGAAGCTGGGGGCAGTCAGTGTGACCTGGTAATTCTAAAGAAAGATAACTTGATGGATAAGATCGAAGCAGATTGTAAAAGAGCCAAAGATGACCAGCTGACGAAACCCAGATCAAATTAAAACACACCAGCGCCGCGATGCACCGAAATCTGAGAGAGGCTACCCTACACATTAGCTATCTCTCCATATTAAAATGACAGTAACTTTTCTTTTTTTCCAAGTGAAGTCTCACTCCATAGCCCTGGCTAGCCACAAGTGCATGACCCTTCTGCTGAATGCTGGAACCATAGGCATGTGACATCTGATACAAAAGGAAATGGTGTTTATGGGGGTTTCTTTTCTTTTCTTTTCTTTTCTTTTCTTTTCTTTTCTTTTCTTTTCTTTTTTTTTTCTTTTGTTTTGCTGGGGAGTCAAATCTAAAGCCTTCTGTGTGCAAGCACCCTTCCACTGCCATCCCGCTGAGCCTCAAGGAACTTTTATCATCCTTCTACTGCTCTGTCGCTGTAAGCTTATATAATTACTTCTTAAGCAGTAAAGGAGTAAAAGTAGAAAGAAAACAAATGTAATCTGTAGTGTCCAGGCTGTATTTCACAAGAGATATTGAGAACTGAGATTTTTTTCCCCCCATGGGAAGGACAGAGGCGTAGGAATTGAGATTTCCCCCTGAGGTGGGGCAGAGGGGTAGGAATTGAGATTTCTTCCCTTTGAGGGGCAGGGGGAGAGGAGTAGGAATGTGGTCTCTTTGTTCAGTTTGGAGACAGGGTCCCACTTTAATTCCAGCTCTCCCCATACTATGTAGCCCAATTGGTCTTAGACATCAAGTAATCCTCCTGCCTCAACTTTCTCGGTGTTGGGATTGATTACAGAGTGCACCCGCCCCCCAACCCTGCTCTGTGCCTGCTTCCTGAGTGGGCGGACAGTAGGTAGACAGGTTTGTGTTTCATACGTGACTGATGTGACAGAAAGAACTTTCTAGTAACTGGTGCAAGTGATCCGGAAAGGGAGGGCTCACACCCTGGATGATTTAAAGGGCCATGGTAGATGTTGAGAGGAAATTGCTGTCATGTTGTGCTTGGAGCCGATGGCCTCTCTGAGTCTGACTTTTGTCCCATGATCCCACGCTGCTCTGTTGCTAGCTCAGTCGGTTTCCACTACAGCAGTTGACAACCAACACTCAAGGCAGTTTTCACAGATGCAGCATTACATGCTGTGGACCCACTACACAAGCCCTGCAATAACACTTCAGTAACCATGCCTTTCTTAAAGGCAAGCCTTGCCATGAGCAGCCAAAGGGAGAAAGGAGTCTCCCAGCAGTTCCAGCAGTTGCCATGCCTTGTGTGGGAAGATCATTGCTGAATATGAGAAGAAAATACCAAGAAGACGCCTTCATACAAGTGAAATAAGAGTTTTGAGATGTCATTGAAGCGGTCTCGGGTCATTTTAGATGTCTCCTCAGCCAGACCGTATGAGTGGGGAGCATAGCCAAGCATTTGAAGTGGACGTGGGCCTGCCTGATAACCACCGTATTTCTTTTTCTCGAGAGAAGAACGAAGGTAGTTAAAGGTTGTGAGAAATCAATAGGGAGAGAACTGAGAAGAGCTTTGAATCTCAAACGAACAGAAGCAGGAGCCAGGGACACCAGACACTCCAGCGTCAGTGAGGTGACAGACAGGAAGGAGGCCACAACAGTTTTTCAAACAAAACTGATACGATAAGAAAGCTTAATTGGCTTAATATGATAATAGGGGTCGGATGTAGTTTTCAACTTCTGAGCATTCCAAAGCCCAGCGCTAGAAAGTTAGAAGATCTGGCTGGGAACCAATGGCCCTTAATTCTTCTGGTGTCACCGGGAAACCATCAAGGTTGGAGCCGGGAGGAAGCATCTTGGTTTTGCTGACGTGGCTTTCCATCTCAGGTTAAGTTTTTAGGTTTAAAAGCACCATTCCCCCCACCCCCATCCCCAAAGCAATTGCAGATACTTCAGGATTATTTATTTTTTAAAGCTTAAGGATAATTTTATTAGAGTTGAGAGAAAACGCCAGGGCAGGCAAGTGGTAAATGTCAGCAGCCATGGGGGGGTGGGGGGTGTTGAAGAAGAGTCTTGCCTTTTGAGGGAGGGTTAGCAAAGCCTCAGCCCTTGGAGATCAAGGGAGACTTCCCAGAGTTCCAGGCTCTGGCTAGTATCTGAAAGAAAGAGAAGAGATACAGAAGAAAAAAAAAAAAAAGGTTCCTCTTTGCTGGGATACTGGGATACCCCGAGAACTGGAAAGACCTGTGGCAGAGGTGCTTTTGAGAAGCTGTGCAGGAGAGGGAAAATTCTAACTAAATAGGAAAGCAATAGGGTAGGGTGCTTGCTCAGTCTGCCTTCTTGTCTACATTTTTTTTTTAAAAAAAGCATCCTTTGTGAAATAATATGCTTCACACTCAAGGTTCTGGCCAGCAAGACAGTGAGCTGTACTCCCTACCCTGGCCTTCCTGTCTGTTAGCTGCTACTGCGAGATCAGCTTAGGTCAGCTACTCAACTCAGTGCACCTCAGTTTTCTTAGCTGTTCAGTGGGGGGACGGCAACCACTTCTGGCAAGTGGATGGGGGAGCTGTGCAGAGAGACCACTTGGGAGGTAGTTGTCCAGATAGATTACACACTCAATCAATGACCACTTGTTTTATCTTTGTGGTTTTTTTTTTTTTTTTTGGTGGCGGTGCTGGGGCCTGGAACCCAGAGCCTTGGGCATGCGAGACTGAGCTACGCACCCACGGTTTAACTGTTATCTTCGCTCTGTTTGTTGTGTTTAATTTATTACTCTTCCAGGGGTTTTGTTTGGTTTTAGTTTTCTTAATTCTCCCCAAAAGCCTCCCCCAAGCCAGAGGGAGAAATACAGAGTAAGTCTAGATGAGGCCAGTTTTTGATTGAGGGATGGAGGAAGCCTTAGAACCCAGCCAGGTTTGTTTCTTCACTGAGACCCTGGACCTGCTCTGTCCCTGGCAGCTTTTTGGACTTTGTGTCTTGCTGTCGCTGTGGAGGGACATATCTGAGTCTGACAGTCCAGGCCCCCCTCCAGGTGGACTGATTGTTTGTCCCTTATCTTGTAGACACTTACCAGGTTTTTTAGAAAGCCTGCTAGAGGTCTTGTCTGTCCATGTTTAGCCACCATTGCTGGTGGGAACAGCTAAACTGGGGGAAAAAGGGGGTGGGGGTGGTACTGGAATGGACCCTGTTGTCATGACAACCCTGACCTTGAAGGACATTTGATACTGTCATTCTGTTTTCAGGCTCCTCTGACCTGTTTCCATAAAGTCTGTGAGACTGTCTTAGCTGAGTTGACTCCATGTAGGTGTGGGTTCAGTACTGGGGCGTGTCAGTCAGGGGTGGGTGCCAGCCAGGTACAGCATAGTGGGCCATGTCTCACCCCATAAATTCAGCAGACAGGAGGACTTCCTGTTGGTAGAGATGCTAGGGTTAAAGACCCCCCCTCCCCATTTTACCTGGCAGGTCTTACAGCTAGAGAACAGATAATCTAAATCTTATCTTGAGAATCAATTCCTTCCTGTGTATTCTTTGTCCATAAAAGCATTTCTTAAGAAATCATGCTCATGGGTCAAAGAGCTAAGAAACAGCAGTTATGAGTCCAGGCTGCTATTCCAGAGAATCCAAGTTTCATTCCCTGCACCCACATGGAGATTCACAACCACTGCACAGGCGCATGTGCAGTCCAAACACCCCCACACACGACATAAGAATAAATAAATCTTAAAAAAAAAAATACTAGGCTTGGCTTCTGCAAAACCAAGCTCTGCAAGGGCTGTGGAAGAGCGACGCTCACATGGACAGACAGGAAGGCACAGAAGGAAAAGGCAAAGGGAAAGCAAGACTGGGAGGAAGAAGGTGTGGTGGTGAGCCAGCTGGGTGAGAGGGTAAGGTGTGGCTTGCCCCTTTCTGGTAGAATCAGTATTTTAGAGATTTCCACTCAGTTTTTTTCTCTCATGTAGAGAAGTCAAATTTTGTTGCATGGGGGAGAGTTGTGAGTTGTATTAGAAACAGTTTTACCACATCTTATTCTATGCTGAAGAAACAAATGTCCCATGGACACTGGAGAGATGGCACTTGTGTTAGCAGAAGGCCAGGATTTGGTTCCCAGCATCCATGTGGCAGCTCACAGCCATTTCTATTGCCCTCTTCCAAACTCCACATGCTCCAAACTCCACATGCACCAAGCACGCACACAGTGCTCATACATCCAGACAGGCAAAACACGCATGCGCATAAAATGAAAATATAAATAAATCTACAACCGAGAGAAAGTTCTAGAACATCTCTGTGGGATTGGAATGGCTTCAGGTGAACACGTGTAGAAGGACTGTAAAGTAACCCAGAGATGAAGTGTGGCCTGTGTATTAAAACTCTTGAGGCTGCTGTTTACGTTGGCCGGGGAGGTAGAGCAGCTCCTGAGAGGATCTTGGGCTGCATTTTCCCTATAAGCTGATTAAATATACAGCCACAGCCAACTTTCCCATTGTCTTCTGTGATAGAATGGAGTGTTGGTTGAGCAGCTTGTGGAGTTGTTTAGAAAGGAGCATGGGAGCTTTAAGAGGTGGGATCCTGAGCCATCTTAATGGCTCAGGGTAAAGAAAGGGGCTTGACACCAAGCCCAAGGACCTGAACATGATTCCCAGAACCCACGTAGTACAAGGTGAGAACCGGCTCCCACAAGTTGTTCTCTGACCTCCACTCAAGTAACATACACACACACACACACACACACACACACACACACACACACACACACACGTAACAAATTTGTTTTAAAAGGGCTGGGACACACGTAACAAATTTGTTTTAAAAGGGCTGGGGTCCATTTAAAAACAAGTTAGACCACTGGGTGTGTCCTTGGGTGGGAATATTGAGAGGATCTCGTCTGGATCCTGGCCGTCCAGGGGTGAGTAGCTTTCCTTCATCATGTGTTCCCATCACAACATTCTGCTTGCCAACAGCCCGGAGCAATGGAGAAGTCAATCTACTTGGCTGAGCTAGGACAGCACAGCTTGGAGGGCTTGCACACAGTGTGGTTAAGGTGGGTCTGGCTGCACACATTGTGATTTAGGCAGGTCTTGCTGCATACAGTGTGGTTAAGGGGATCTGGCTGCACACAATGTGGTTAAGGCAGGTCTGGCTACACACAGTGTGGTTAAGGCGGGTCAGGCTGTACACAGTGTGGTTAAGGAGGTCAGGCTGCACACAGTGTGGTTAAGGCAGGTCTGGCTGCACACAGTGTGGTTAAGGGGTCTGACTGCACACAGTGTAGTTAAGGCGGGTCTGGCTGCACACAGTGTGGTTAAGGCAGGTCAGGCTGCACACAGTGTGGTTAAGGCAGGTCAGGCTGCACACAGTGTGATTAAAGCAGGTCTGGCTGCACACAGTGTGGTTAGGCAGGCCTGGCTACACAGTGTGGTGACTGATGGGCACAGTCTCAATGCTGGTCTTACCACCTTATTGACACATTGATTATCTTAGGGATTTGTCATAATGAAGGAAGCTGATAACTTGTAATCACTCAATATCTTTCAGGTATATTCAACTCTGTGTGTCTTGCTCCCAACTCTAAATGAATACACTGTAGTTGTATCTAGATTTTATTATTGCTTGTATGAATAAATAAATAGGAAAAATGAAACAAATGCTTAGTTTCTTAAGGGAAAGACATTTATGTCTTTTTCTGGTCTGTGGCAATTCTAAACCACTTTAGAAGACTAAACATTGCAGGGTTATTTATAGGAATTTGCAGAGTTCTGGACTACCGACTTAACACCTATGCTGTGAGATCTTCTCTTGAAAAATTAGCCACTGGTTAACTGTAGGTGCTAATGTCAGAGAAGCTGGTAAGCTTTAGTATTTTACCCTTCAAAACAATCTCAAGCTGGGTGTGGAGGGTGCACGCTGGTAATCCCAGCATTTGGGAAACAGAAATAGGACCGGACTATTTTCAAAGCTAGCCTTGGCTACAAGGTAAATTTGGCACACTGAAAAGAAAGAAAAACTATTTGAAAGAAACAAAATAGAAAGCCAAACAATTTTGGTTTCTGTTTCAGTGTGGATCTATCAAAACTAAATCCCCAAACTAAACTCTTAATTTAAAAAGAGTATCTAGTGCTCATTTTTGTTTTAGATCAGTCAAATACTATCTTCACAGGGTAGATGAGAGTCTGTGCACGAGCATCAGCACAGCCAGGACTCATAGCACTTTGACCTCTGGGAACCTAGGCGCGGTTCTAGCTTATCTTGTCTCTACCCCATGCCTGTTCATGCAGACCCAAGGCTCAGCATGTAAGGGAGGAAGAGGAGGGAACTGAGTACCCTGGGGCAGGTGGCTACATTTTGGAAAGGTGCCCAGGCTAGACCAGGCTTGTAGTTTCCTTCAGAACTCATCTGGGTTCAATGTCTTGGCTTCAGCCCACACAGCCCTGCAGCTGTTCGTACTGACTGTGAGCCCCTCCTCATCCCCACTCATTTCTCCACCAAGACCCTGCAGTGGGGAAAATAATCATCCTGGCTGGGCGGGGCAGCCTGTGCACAGGCTCCAGCCCTCCTTACACTGGAAGTATAAGCCAGTGATGAATAGACCTCTGGCAAGGCCCTCCCCACTTTGTAAATACCAGGTAAAGCATAACCTGCCCTCAAGGCTTAAGAGTGTGATAAGGAGGGAGTGACATGAGTTTTGACATCTGGGGTTCATAAGGAATGAATCGAGGCCATTCATGATGATTCACACCTGCCAGCACTTGGGAGACTGAGGCAAGAGGATTACTGTGAGTTTGAGGATTACTGTGAGTTTAAGGTTATTATGAGCCACAGAGTGAAACTCTGTCTCAAAACAGGAGGCTAGAGGGAGGAGAGGAGCCTGAAGATGTACTTATGTAGCACATATGAAACCCTGGATCCACATACAGCAGGAGTGGTGACACATGCCTATAATCCAAGCACTTGAATAGTGGAGATGGGACTAAACATTCCAGGCCATCTATGTAGCCTGGGCTACATGAGGCCCTGAATCCCAAAGAAAGAAAAGGGTGGGAGGTAAAAAGAAAGGGAAATGAAGGCAAAAAACAAAAACAAAAACAAACCCACTGAAGCCCAGCATGCACCCTCAACGGCACATGGTTGTTGAAGAAGATGCTTTCTATACATCAGAGCATGAGTACCACTGACTAAGGGCCCCTGAGATGCACTGGTGAAGGACACATGGCAGGCCTGAGGGCCCTAGTGCGCTTAAGGATTTTAGTTTCCAGAAAGCTAGGATAATGACTCCCGGGGAAGGTCCTGCTCACCTAGACCAGAGGCTACCTTCTGCCTCTTCTCTGCAGATTCCCTTTTCCCAGGATAGACCCTTCTGCAGAGGTCTCAGGTGGGAGCTCCGGAACGTTGGTGCTGATGCGCGGGCTCCCGTTCTCATGCCATTGCAGGTGTGATAAGCTACTGTGAGAGATACAGTGAAGGGATGAAGCGTGTCCTCAAGACTTTCGGGCCTGTTCCAGAGTTCTCAGGGGCCACAGTGGAGAGAGTTAATGAGGTATGTGGACCACCCAGGAACATACAAGCAGGTGCGTCCTAGCCATCTCGAACCCATACCTCCTGTGGGTGGGGCTTTGTCAGGAGCTGCAGTCTTAACCCTGGATTCCGAAGGTTGCTTTTCCCTGACTGCCCATAGTTGCATCCTGAGCTTCAGGATACCTAAGGACAAGGTGATGGTGACCAGCAGCTCATTTTGACTTGGGGAATCTTAGGGTCTGGAGCTTTTGTCGACTTTGGGGTTTGGAAGCGGTATGCATACAGCTGGCATAAAAAGACAGTTGCACTCCTGGCAGATGACTTCTTCTGTATGTGCACTCTGTTTCTCTTCCCCTTTCCTTCTCCCAGGACATGTGCATGAAGGTTCCTGATGATCCAGAGCACTTAGCTGCCAGGAGGCAGTGGAGGGACGACTGTCTCATGAAACTCTCCGTACTCAAGTACCAGATGCAACCCAAGTGAATTTCCTGTAACGCTGCTGCCCCTCCTTCCTGGGCAGCTCTACGGGGGAGATGAGAAGCTCTTGATCCAATCCCTGTGCAGCATCAAGAAGCCCGGGAAGCTGGCCTGAAGCCCAGGTCTGCTCCCCTGTGTTGCCCTGTGGGCCGCTATAGAGGCCAAGGATCTTCTGGGCACTCCTGCCTAACCCTGCATTGGGATATCGCAGCCCTGCTTAGGTTCTGAGGTGTGGGTTCCCTGCCACCTGGGCAAACAGGCTGAAGGTTCTCACCTTTTCTTTCCAGTGTGATTACACGTGCATTTCCAGGTGATTATCTGCCACTCTCTGTTACCTTAATCTACTTCAAATGTAGTTTTTTTTTTTTTTTTGGATAATCATTTTCTAATCCTACTCTGAGTGTCCTGTGACCCTGCATAATAAAGCAATCACTTTCAGTTTGCTGGCGCTTATTCTGAATAAAAATCTTGATTGCATGAAGACAATCTGTTTCTACACACACACGCACACACACACACACACACACACACACTAAATAAACAAATAACTGTACAATCCTCCAATTTGGACCAGTGCTTTCCCAAGCTTTTCAGTGGTGCCCTCTGGGTCTCTGGTGAGATGTTTTAGGAGCATTGCAGGCTTCCCAGCCCTGGCGATGTTCACGTCTGTAGTAAATGAAATGGTGCAGAGAAAGTTCAGTCAGAGAGACACATGCTTAACGGTCATTTCTAGAACCTCCTACACGAGGTCTGTTCTGGGCACAAGCTTCCAGGACACCGAGGACACCAGTACATATGTCTCTCATGGTGATTTGGTTCCTGGACTCCATCACAGGGCTCCCGGAGGCTTTGCAGTTTTGGGTGGTGAGTATCTCAGTGTCACATGGGTAGGGAGCTGCATCTCCTCAGGGTGGAGGCTGCTTTGGTGTGGAAGCGGTGACCCTGACTAGGATGTGATCATTTTCACTCGTTTGTGAGTCCCAGTCAGCACGCTCCTGTGTTCTCAGCACACACCTGTGGCTGAGGAGCCGGGACTACCGTGAAACAATCAAGTGACCGTTGTTAAACTGGCCTAGTGCCCCAAGGGCTCATGTCCATGGAAGGATATGGTAACACTGAAAGGCCCTGCAAAGGAGGCTTCAAGGACTTGGGCTGTGAGCCTCAGTGGACAATAGGAGTCAGCTGGCACCTCCCAGCAGAGGAAGAACATGGGGTGAGAACAGGCTATGCTGAGAATGACTCAGCTCACAGCCAGGAGAGAGCTCTGCAGAGAGGCCCTGGGCCATGCTAATGATTAGAACTCTCTATCTCTTCATCACAGGATGGGTCAGACTCCCGTAAGTTCACTCTGATAGCAGAAAGGAGCAGACCGGAGGCAAGCCTGCTGTGGGGCTGTAAGGATGGCCTGGGGATGCCTGCGAGTAGGAGCTCCCACCTGTCACAGCTTGCAAGTGTTAAGTGTCCATGGCCACCTTGGTCAAGGTCAGAAAGTGAGAGGCGGGGCAGGAGATCAGAATGTGTTTGAAAATCTCACTGGGGTGACATGTGACAAGATAGAAAGGAAGTATTGGGTCCCAAAAGGCCTCGTCCTCTGCTTGATTGAGCTTCATCCCCTTGGAGCTGGTGACTCAGTCCCTCACCCTTCCTGATCTATTGCTCCATCCAACAGAGGGCTCCTGTACCTCCCTGCGGCTGAGGCTCACCACCCTCCCTCCCAGGCGCTTTCCAGGTCTACTACAGGATCACAGGTTTACTCTCAGAGCAGCCTGCCTACCACCTCCCTGAGACCTGAAAGCCATGCATTCCCCAGACCATGCCTGAGAGCCCACATGACCTAGCCATGCACGGGGCACAGGTAGATCTCACTTGTGATCTGTCTGGCTCTTGGCATTGATGAGCCGGGAGAGTCCTGGAAGGGCTGGCCATGTCTGCTGCTGGGCCCAAGACTTCATGAGTGAGACCCTAGGGGCGCCAGGCAGGGGCACTCATTCGTCCTGGGCAGCACTGCTGTAGGGCACAGAGGTGGTGCCACTTGGAACTGTTGGTCTTTGTCGTGCGTCTAAGCTGCATTAATACTTTCATTGCCGTGTCTTCCTGGGAAAGTCAGACATGTTTGGAAATATCTACAGATTCACAATCTAAGGAATCTGGCCAAATGGAGATTTAAAATATTTGGGAAGGATTCCAGAAGGTTCCAAAAAGCAACACGTACAAACTGTCCCCCTTACCATTGTCAAAGCTATCGAGCGTCACAGCCATTTCCACAGTATTTATATTGTACTAGCTATTACCAATCATCTAGGCGTGACTTACAGTATGCAGATGGATGGGGGGGGGAGTTTTGCAGATATAGAACCATTTTATATAGGGAACTTGAACATCTGTGGATTTTGGTACCCACAGGAATCCTAGAATCAATCCTTTGACTGACTAGGGAGGACCTGATATAGTAGCAGAAAGGCTTCATGGTCTTACGTGTAGCTGTCATAGCCTATAATGGGAATTGATAGGGTATGCAAGTGCTGTCCCTCACCTAAGTGAAAATAACAGACAGACCAAACGAGAACAAATGAAAGGGAACATAGACCCCGATTGAGGAGGATGGTTCTGGAAGCAGCTGGGTAGAATCAGGATTTGGACAAACATGGACATTCAAGGGAGATCTGATTTGGGATTAGACAGTGTCCCTTGTCACATCATAGTTGAGTCTGTGATGCTCAGGTAATACTGCTGGGCCTTTGTTGATAGGCTTCAGTCATAGATTTTGCTATTTCCAATTACTATTATAAAAAAATCAGGGAGTTAATCTCCCAGAAGGACCGGCCCAATCAAAAATCATCCTGACTAGTTTCTGAATCATTTTCTTGGGATTACAAAGCCATAAATCTCTTTCAGCATGATGAAAGTACCCAGTGTCTTTCCCAAAGCAGCCGCAGTGTCTCTGTACTGACTCTCCATGATTGCCCTGTTTGGGATGCCAAGAGCAGACTGCCTACAGTTCCTGCTCAGCTTCTTAACTGAGGATCAAAAAAGAACTATAACTGCTTTGAGACAGGGTTTTACATAGCCTAAGATGACCTTGAACTCTTGACCCTCCTGCCTCAGCCTCCAGGAACTGGGCTTATAGGTGTAGCCCAATGCCTGAATCTTTCTTTCCATTCTAAAAGCCACTTGTCTATTATCTCAGCACTCAGGAGCCCGAGATAGGATCACTGAGCTGAGAGAACAATTCTGTCCCCTGAATAAGTGTGAACACACACACACACACACACACACACACACAGAGTAATGAAAGGGGCAGAGGAAGCGTGGTATACATGGAACAAGTGTAGCAAGGGTGCCGGCTCCTCATAGCCACCCTCACTGCTGTACTTGGAAGTACCAAGGAACTGCACAGGTGGCATAGTTGCATCCTGTGCTCAGCTCACCAATTTGTCTTGGTCCTGGGTCTTGCTCTGAGGACCCAAGGGGCACCTTACTAAGTCTTGCTTTACTCACCAAGCAACATGAGTGCCCAGTGTGTTCTGGTCGGCTGCCTCCTAGTCTGACCAGTCTCTGCAGCCCCTAGTGGGTGTGGGTTGGAATGAAGAGACGGTCACAGCTAGTTGGATTTAGCATTTGGCTTGCTTGGATTTGTTTTAGGCAGGGTCCCCTCCTGTTTCCACTTCCCAAATGCAGGACTCCAGGAATTCTCCACACAAATATTTCATGTTCTCTAGAATTTTCTCCACACCTCTTTTGTTTTATTATCCTTGCTTAAAAGCAAAAACATACCAACTCCCCCTCCCCCTTCCCCAAAGCTTCTGTAAACATGACTGGAAGAATCTTGTATGTAAATAAGTATAAAACAGCATCCTTAATGGTACAGACACACACAATAAAGGTGGTTTCCAAACGTAGGTGACAGCATGGAGTATCAGCAGGAAGTCTGAAAAAGACCCACAAGTCCAAAGACTGACATGTTCCTTCGCCTTTGTGCCCCTGGCGCTGAGACCCGTAGCTGGCATCAAGCAGTACTCATTGGTGTTTGAGTATGAGGTGAGTGGAGTTCCGTGAGGGGCATGAGGCGAGGCACACCCTTGCTGGGCTTGGTGAGCAGCTGGAGCCTCCCCAACTCCCCACCCCGGATCCCCCCTATGGCACTTTAGGGGCTTCATCAGCACATGCCCAGTGTAGCTCCTGTGGAAAGGTGCTTTCTCATGTGGTCAAAGCCGGTAACACTAGAACTTCTTGTGAGAAAGGGAATTTTCCATAGAAAGGAGAGCTGGGTCAGTCTCTAGAGACCCTTGAGGTCTTGATCTGTCAACTGAGGAGTAACAGGCTGTTCGTTCACACATGGAGATTTTAATAAAAACCACCTGGGAGGGAGGACCTCGAAATGTTAAGCTTGCTTATTTCTGAATGGTTCTAATTGTGTGTGTGTGTGTTTTCCTTTATACTCTGGCTTTTATCACAAGCATGTATTATTTTTATACTAAAAGCCATGGTGCAGTTAACATTGGACCTCCTGCTCTAGGGACTTCTAATCATTCAAGACCAGACATGGCCTCCAGCACCCTCCCCTGGCTGGCTTCCCATGTATGACAAACCTCAGTAAACCAATTCAACCATGTACAGGTAGAGCAGTATGCAGTAGAGAACCCAAGTATCTTGACATACAGTAAATGTTCTCAGTTCAGAGTGCTGGGGTCTAATGCAAGATCTTACTGAACTCACCACTAATGTCTCAATACTATCACAAACACCTTCATCACTCTCACAGCTATCTCTGTCTAAATACCACCACCACCACCACCCCCCACCCCCACCATCACCACCACTGATTTATCCTAGTTCCTGCACCCCCAGTTTTAGGAAGTGTATGATGTTGTAGGTGAGTGTACATGGAGGGGAGGGGAAGTTAATTAGCAAGTAAACAAACTTCCTTAGGTGTCGATGAAACTTACCGGATTCCCAAGGGACCTTCTCCAAGGTTATGGAAGCAGTAAGCAGGCCCAGCTGTGGAGAGAATCTTGGACCTAACAATCATGTCGGGGTGGGCTTTTAGGTGATGCGGCTCCTTTTGAGTCACCCATATTCATGGTTCACTGGGTTGGACTGCACCAGGTTTGGTGCTGTCATTACTTTGGTCTGCAGTGGGCTCCCTTTCTGGGGTGAGGAGACATGTGTATTGTAGCTCCTGTATGAAAAGTCTTTCACCAGAAGTAAGGGAAACAGTAAAAGTGATTAGATAAACAAAGTACTTGCTGACTAGGGAGTGCCCTGGAGTTCTGTGGCAGGGCAGCTGCAGAAGGTCTGCTCTGTGCTGGAGGGCTGGCAGACCTCTCTGGGATGTGGAATGGAGAATCTAGGCCTGTACTACTCTGGAAAGATGTACACAGGCAAACACAGGCTCTAGCCTGGCCTGGGAAGAAGGGCAGCCAGGAGGCACCATGACAGTTGGGGAATGGACTAGGAAGACTAGAGAGGGAGACAGATGAGTGAGGAAGCCAGAATGTATTTCTTCATTACAAATAAGAGCTCCAATCCATGGGACTTAGACCATGGGGACATGTTGGAGCTCAGGCAAGTCTTGAGGTCTGATGTTTGGCTCACGACACATTCTGTGTCCTCATCACACAGTTGTGAATTCTGATGAGAGGACAGACTTAACCTGAGAATAGATTTCTGAGCCAGATGGTCCCCTTCAGAAGAGTGGGGACCAGCTGCTGCTAATGGAATGCAAGACCAATGTAGCATGGACTTGAAGATTAATGCCATGCAATTGTAACTTGTGGCTGGCTTGGAGAAGTCACAAAAAATGGAGGTTAGAAGTCTGGGCTCTGGGGCCAGTCTTCCTGCCCTCTGCAGTAGGAAGCTTTGTGCAAGTTGCCCAACCCTTGCGGACCTTGCTTCCTGGGGTCTTGGTGTCTTATGTTGGTATGAGATTGTTTAGTGTCTGGAGCTTATAATGCAAGTCCAGGAGACAGCAGTTGTAGGTAGAGTGACACAGGGTCACAGTGGCACAGGGATGACCTTAGCAGCACGCAACCCCCTCACGGTTTTACATGATGTGAGGCATGAGTCTGGTCTCTCTCAACCTTCTAATCACACTGCTGGAGACTCTGTCTGTCTGCACCTCCCTATGCATTCTGGGTGACTCTGGAGAGATCTGTGGGTCCTTCTCATCTCTCACTGACAGTAGAGGGGGTGACTCTCCAAGTCTGGACTTCATACCACCTCTGTCAGCGTCGCTTTTCAGGGCCAACACCACAAGATAAATCAAGAAGAAGAGGAAAATAATTTTTGTGGTACCAGGGCTCAAAACTACTATGCATGCTAGGTGAGTGCAGTACTGCTGAGCCACACCCTCAGTCCCAAGAAATTTGTGTTTGGGACTTTCACCTGTTGCTTGGATCTGAGCAGTACAGACCCCAGGCTAGGAAGCTTAGTCAGCCATTGTTTCTCAAGGTTCTGTGGGCTGAGTCAGATTTTGAGGTAAAAGTTAACCAGCTTTGTCGATGCCACGCCATGCCACACCTCAGCTTTAAAGTCAGCACTTAAAGCTGTCCAGAAAGAAAGCTCTGAATAGATAGGACCTTCAGTGCCACAAGGATGTCTGCCACTCTGTCCCCAAATCCTTCCTGCCCAAAGCCAACGGCTGTAGAAGGGAAGGGAGCGGGGCCCGTAGAGGACCAGGTCTCTCTCAGGCTCCCCTTCCCAGCCTTTTATCTTCCTAGTGAAAAGGTGTGCCCTCGCTGGGGTGGGGTGCAGAGAGGGGGCTCATCTGCACCTAGTAGAGATAAGCTACCTCTTCAGCGTTCTGTAGGCTTTTGAGTTTCTGAAACTTCTATCAGTTCAGGTGCAAATGTCACCTCCTCTCTGTCACCCTCCAGCATTCTGATGTAGAATTCACTTCCCAACCAGAATTCTGGCTTGTCCACCCTGACTTAGGACAGGAGTGGCCTTGCATGGTGGTTAGTCAGCCAGACTGTGGGTAGTCTCTGGCTTCCACCTAGCCAGTGCCACGCTCCACACGTACATGACTATGTTAACTGATCCTTTTTATCTTTCTCTTGTCTTCTCTTTCTTTTTGAAAAATGGCCTTCCAAGTTTGTGTTCTCAGAGCAGTCAACAGCGTGAGGGATTTTGTTCATTTTCCTCCTCCTCACCTGAATGAGTCCCCCAAATAATTCCATTTCACCTCGCTTACATCCTTGAAGCCAACTGGGAAATATCTCTGAAATCGAAATGTGTCTTTGATCCTTCAGGCCTTTTGAGAGGGTTCACAGGAAGATGCCTGGCCATGTGGTAATTTAGAGAGAAAACATTTTCTTGAGGCTAAATGATGGTAAAAAGGAGAAACACAGTTTCCTAGTGTGTTTGTATGTGTGTGTATGTGTGTGTGCATGTGTATGCTGTGTGTGCTACGTGTATGTGTATGTGTCAGGTACACATGCCTCTATTTGTACATGTGTGTAGGGGTCAGAGGTCGACATCACTTGTCTTTCTTATCTTCCTCCATCTTATTTCTTCAGACACTGTCTCACCTGGAGATCCATGATTTGGCTAAAATACCTGGCCAGTGACCTGTAAGGACCCTCCTGTCTCTATCTTGCAGTGCTAGAATGGCAGATGTACATCTCCCGTCCACCTGGCTTTTATATGGGCTCTTGGGAGTTAAAATCAGCTCCTGCTTCTTGAGTGACAAGCACTTTGCTTGCTGAACATCCTCAGGTCCACCATCGTTCCTTTTTATATTTGCTTGCTTTGTGTTGGGGAATTAAACCTTGTGGATACTAAGCCACGGCTCTACCACCGCAGGTTGGGCCAGTCTCGATTTATTAACAGGAACACACAGGGTGAAAATGTATCCTCCTTGAATAAGAAATGGGTGAGATGCTTTACCTGCATTTCCAGTGTTAGTGGTAGCTGGTGCAAAGCTGATCAATGAGGCTTTTAAATTCATTACTAGTAGTATAAGCTCAGGAACATGTCCTTTTATAGGCTATAGCTATGACTCAGGGATAAGCATCATCCATCTTTGGCAACTGAGACCCTTATCCTGGCTCCAGAGGTTTCTGATGCAGGTTAGTGGTTGAGAGCATCTTAACTTGATGGTATGTCCCTTAGAGTGCACACCTCTATCTTTGCAGTCTTATTTTATGTTTTCTGTGCTTTTAGGAGATAAATATCTATCATATAGCTGTATGCATGCAAATATATTCATATGTGTGTGTGTGTGTGTGTGTGTGTAGTTGTTTTCTGTTCTTGATCCAAATTCCAAGACAGCCATTACTAGGAGTAGCCAGAAGTTGAGAAACTCGTCATTAGTTTACTTAATGAGTACATGTTGAGAATCTACCTTGTTTAGATTCTATGACTATGAGGAGATAAAACAGTCTCCTGGGTGTTGAATGCCCCAGCTGCTGGACAGAGTGAAGGTGCCATCCAAGTGGAGTGGCCACAGACTGGCAGAGAGACAGGACGGCTTTCAGGAGGTGTGACACTGGAAATTCAAAGACTCAGACATACTGAAATGGGGAAGACCTTCCCTTCCCCTGAATTCTATCTGATAATCATTCAAAGGTAAGACAATATTACAAACAATGCACATATACTAATTCAGTGCAAATTTGGGGGAAACAGTTTCATAGAAAATATATTTCTTAAAATTCATTCTAGAAGACAAAATTGTAAAAACCTTGGTATGGTTTGTTAACTGTTAAAAACATAATACGGACTTGTGACCAGGTGCAGCTGTGCACCCTATAATCCAAGAACTGGGGAGAGGGCGGCAAGAAGATCAAGAATTTAAGGCTAGCCTGGGCTATATAGGCACTGTGTCAAAACACACACATACACAAACGAAACGGCAATGGCAAAAGCCGAATATCAAACCCTTCCCCAGGGAGAGACACTAGGCCCAGGAGGCTTCTCTGGGGCATTGCATTAACATTGTGCTCACTACTCTGGAGTTAATTTATAAGGGTCAGTAGCATTCATCCGCAAATCCAATTACAAACAAAAAATCAAGCCGGGCGGTGGTGGTGCACGCCTTTAATCCCAGCACTTGGGAGGCAGAGGCAGGCGGATTTCTGAGTTCAAGGCCAGCCTGGTCTACAAAGTGAGTTCCAGGACAGCCAGGGCGACACAGAGAAACCCTGTCTCGAAAAACAAAAACAAAACAAAACAAACAAACAACCCCCCCCCCCAAATCAGCATGAGAAACAGGAGAGAATGTAAATTTCTGCCAATTCCAGCACAAAACCATTAGCAAGACTCCTGGTGCTGTGTGAACAACGCCTCCCCCCTCCAAAACCTGGCGCTGTGTGAACACCCCCCCAACCTGGTGCTGTGTGAACACCCCCCCCCCAACCTGGTGCTGTATGAACAGGAAGCTTGCTGTGATCATGTCATAGATGCACGACTGCTTAACATGTGTCCCAGCAAAATAAAAGAAAGTAAATTTAGAAGAACATAAATATACTATTTATATATGCATTATGTATTAAAGTAATGGTTTAAAGCATTAGGTTAAACCAAGTGAATATTGTTTTTTCTAAAGAGAAGATTTTCCCCAACAACTGTCCTGAAGGTACGACCCACCAGCCAGTGGTCTTCTCGTATGCAGGCCTAACCCCTTCATAAGCCATGCCTCTCTGTTATTGTGAAAATATTCTCATTTCAGACCGTCATAGATGAAATCTACAAACCAAGGGTTATGAAGCTACCTTGAGGGAGAATTCAATGCACTTGAACATTCATTGACAATTCAGATTCTTCATCCCCAGACTCCCCATATAAGACACTGTAGGGGCCCCCAAGCTCCTCCCTACAGCACTGTGCACAGGCAATCCTGGGAAAGCCAGCTCAGGTCAGTGTGCAGCTGCAATTGCACTGGTCAAGTCACAAACAGCTCTCTAGAAATCACTAGAGAACAAGTTTTTCCTACCTCCTGGCTGCCTGTGTGATCTTAGATGTTAACTTAGGAAGAGCTCCCTCCCTTCCTTCCATGGGGGGGGGGGAGGACTTGAACCCAAGGCCTGCCCGTGCTAGGCAAGAGTTCCTCTACTGAGCCATACAGCACACTAAGCTGTCCTTCTTCAGACTGGTTCAAGTCTGTCTCCTGAAGTGTCACACTGGCTTCTGAGTGTCACTTCCGTGGTGTCCATCAAATCTTCTCTGGTATTCGACAGTATTTCATAAGCATCAAAAGTCAGAGTGCAGCCATGTAGTTGGTTTATCATGGGCTGTGCTTTCGAGGAAGTGGTGTTTTTCTGTGAGGAGGAAGCAGGAACAGCCAACTGAAGACAGTAAGCGGTGCCCCTTTGAAAATGTCTTATACTAAGGTCAACTAGGAAAAGACGCTTCCAGCTGGAGCTGAGTCAAACCTTCATATTCACAGGACGCAGAGACCTGGCTTTCTGATGCATTTAGAGGGGAGGACAGTAAAGGGTATTTATTGATCTCTGTGGGATCTAGAAGCCAGAGTCCTTGTTTCTCACTGTGACAATGATTTGAAGAGAAAGTTTACTTTTCACAAGAAAAACTTACATTTGATGCATGTTAACCTTTGAAAATGACTAACGTTTAATGTGGCACTGGGAATTGATACAGCTTTGTATGATGATGTGGGACAACAAAGTCATCTGATCTGGTAGGTTGCCAAGTGTTAGAGCCACTGTCATTATCGTGCTTAAAATAACAACACTCCTTTGAAAATGCTTAGTTCTCTCAGGTACCCTCTACAGCTGAATGGCCTGCAACTTGATGGGCACTTTGGGCAGGTTCTTAGCCCTTCCAGGCAGACGGGGCTGCATTTAAATCTACCTCCCCAATTTTTTATATGTTCTGCAGTTCTTCATATGTCTGCAAATTCATCCCTCTTTCTCTATGAAGTAGTTGGGTTAGTTGAACTGTGTTTTCCCGTTTATGATCCACTTAGGGGTACAAATTGCTGGCAGATTGAATATATTTAATATGTTGATAGTATAAAGCAAACTTGAATCTTCAAAATATACAAAAAGGGTCTTAGATAGGATTACCAGATATTTTATTAGTTAACTTAGATAAAACTGAGTGTGGTTTTGCATGCCTTTAATCCCAGGCCCTAGGGCTCAGTGTCAGGTAGATCACTGTGTGAGTTTGAGACCAGCCAGAGCAACATAGTTAAACCATGCCTCAAACAAACAAACAAACAAACAAATAAACAAAATAAAAAACCAACCAAACAACAACAAAATGTAGTTTGCTTGGCCACAAGTGCAGCTCCTCTTCCTGCCTACCCACAGTGGATGTTACAGAAGGAATGTAGGGTGGTTTAAACAAACAGTATTCTCCAAGGGGGAAAAAAGTGCCCTCCATAAACTCATGTGCTGCAGGGCACAAGTGCCAGCTAAGTGACACTATTTGGAAAGTTCTGGAAACATTAGGAGGACCTAGTTGGTGGAAATAAGTCACTAGGAGCTAGTCTTTGGGAGTATCTTATTCCAGAGTACTTCTTGCCTCTCTGTCTCTGCCACCATGAGGTGAGCGACCGCTGCTACACTCCCTCCACCATGATATTCTGCTCAAGGATGTGGGCCAAGCAGCCATGAACTAACTCTCTGAAACCATGAGCCAGAATAAAAAAATTCCTCCTTTTAAATTGTTTGTTGGATATTTTGGCCACAGCAACAATACAGTTAGTGTATATTGGTTGTTTTCTATTCCCTGATCAAACAGCATGACCAAAGCAACTTACAGAGAAAGCACTTGATTGGGCTTTCAGAGTTCAAGATGGCAGAGTTAAAACGTAATGGCCAGAACAGTTGAGAGCTCACATCCTGCATCACAACATAGGAGGCAGAAACAGCTAATGGAGAGCTTCAAACATTTTAAAACCTCAAAGCCTACGCCCAATAACATCCTCCGCAAGGCCACACCCAACCGTCCTTCCCAAACAGTTCCACTAACTAAGGTCTATGTATTCAAATGTATGAGCCTATAGAAACCAATCTCATTTAAACTACCACACTTACTTTACAAATAACATCAGAATTGCTATCGTCACCCTCATCATTGGCAAATATCATCGTCTTCTATACTATAGTATTCATTTAAAATCACTCCTTTGTAAGATACAAATTATAGACTACTAGAGTCAGAAGAGACATCAAAGGTCAGAATTTTGTGTCTATTGCCATACAGTTTTATTGTGTAGTATCTAATTAATCTTCAGCTTCATCTGAAGTAGAAACTTATGCTTTCTTTGGAAAGTCAGTTGTATTGGATGGTGTTTTGCTTGGGTGGACACGTGAAGGAACGTCTTGCTGAAGCAGACCCAGGTGAAACGATGTTTTACTAAAGCAAACATGTGAAAGGACACATGCTGTTAAAAAAGAATATAAATATAACACAGCATGCAGTGGATGACGCTGGATGGTATTGGTACACCTTGCCACCCACTCCTTAGTGGTCATTGTTTGTCATGACTTCATAAAAGAAACACACCAAAAACCTTCTGGTGGGTTTTGGCAGCTTCTTGCAGCTTCCATGGACTCGGGCAGTGATGTCAGCTAATACACACTCATGGGGAGTTTTGCTAAGACAGATTCACGTGCTGTACTGCTGAGGCAAGACCCGTGGAAGGACGTGTGACATTTGGAGGGAGTATAAATAGGGCTCAACTGACAGTGATGGGGCCTCACATGGCTACCTTTGTAACACTTTGTTGGTCTTGCTCTTCATCCTTGCTGACCTTCACTTTGTACCTGGAGCCTGCTAGCATGTGCCACCACTACTGACTTGTGTTTGCTATCCTGACACCACTGAACTGGACAATGCAGACTGGGTTTGCTCCAAAGAACTGTTTCTAAACAGGTCCACTTCCACCCACCCATATCCTAGTAACCTTTCTTTTCTACTACCTCTGGTGGGTGGTGGGCTAGAAGGGAGGTTAAGGACCCATATTAAAAGTAGGGTTAGGCCGGGCGTGGTGGCGCACGCCTTTAATCCCAGCACTCAGGAGGCAGAGGCAGGCGGATTTCTGAGTTCGAGGCCAGCCTGGTCTACAAAGTGAGTTCCAGGACAGTCAGGGCTACACAGAGAAACCCTGTCTCAAAAAACCAAAAACAAAAACAAAAAACAAAACAAAACAAAACAAAACAAAACAAAAAAAGTAGGGTTAGAAAAATCTAAGCCTACATTTCTCTTTAATAGATGGAGCTTAGATGTGGTTCACAGGGCTAGTTGCATGGGAGAATCCTCATCTCTGATTTATTTGCCCCCCATCTTAGAACAGTTTTCAACGAGATAGCAAAATGCCTGCATTGCTCCTACTTTTGGAGGCTTGAGGGCAAGGACTGGCTTCTCCTCAGCTCTGGGAGGGTTTTATAGAGGACAGTGGTGGCAGTGTGGGGGGAGGGGCTGCAGAGCAGGCTCTTGCTCGTTTACATCAACTCCTTTGAGAACTAACTAGGTCCCACGATAGCTACCTCCAGGCCTGTTTACCATGTCCAGACCCTATCTATTAAAGGTTCTTCCACCTCAGACTATTGCAACATGGAGGACCAAATTGCTCACACATGAAGTTTTTGGAGGGACACACTCAAGCCATACCCAAACCATAGCATCCTCAGTAAGGATAATGATGATGATGATAATGATAATTTCCATTTTACTGAGTATATACGACTCCACCCCAATGCCATTCTAGGGATTTTGTGTATATTATCTTTGATATACAAAGAAAATGAGCGGGTACTTGCATTATAGAACTCAGAATTTAGATCTTCCAAACCATCTCTTGCCCTCCATTGCCTCTAAAACTTCCCTTCACTATACAGAAAAGCATAAATATATTTCTATCATGAATGAATAGGCAGAAGAGGAGAGAGCCGGCAGCAAAGACCTCAAAAGACATGTCCAACATTCTCAAGAGGCCCGTCCTTAACAGATGAATTGACTAAATGGCTTCTGTCTCTGGGAGGAGATAATGTCTTGATCTAGTTGTTAGGGATATCTGTTGGGAATTTGGCATCTCTCTGACCGTCATGCAAAGGTCTTGCCTGAGCTCCTAAAATCGAGCCTTGACAAGTAAGAGACAATGAGGAGGACAAAGGTTAGAAAAAGCTACCCCAGAATCACCTTCTTCTTTATTTAGTTACTTTTGTAGTGCTGGAGATTGAGCCCAAGGGCACCATGCACATCGGGTGAACAATTCATCACTGAGTGCTACCTCAGTCCCAAAAGCTTCTAAACACAGTTTTATTGAGATGTTATTTTACACTAGAAACTATTTGTTTTAAATGAGCAATGCCATGCATCTTAGCATATTTAGCTAAACAAGATTACATGTCCTGAGGCTTTATCAGCAACAAATTTGCTCATTGTTTGTCTGAAAATGTTTTTGCCTGAATTTGTGTGTGTGTGTGTATGTGTGCACATGTGTGTATGTGATATACATGTACATGTTTGTGTGTGTATGTGTGGTATAGGTGTGTACAAGTTTATTTGTATGTATGTGGTATATGTTTGTGTGTGTAGTATATGTGTGTTTGTATGAATACATGTGTGCCTGTGATATGTTTGTACATATGTGATATGTGTGTGTAGTATATGTGTTTTTTGTATACATGTGTGCCTGTGATATGTTTGTACATATGTGGTATGCGTGTGTATGCTTGTGTGCATGCACATGCACATGAAGGTCTGTATCATGAGGCACTCTCCAGATTCTTAGTTTTCAAGACAGGCTTTCTCCCTGAACCTGCAGCTCATCTTTAGACTGACAGGTTAATGAGCTCCAGGACTCTCTGCCCTGCACTGGGTCACAGATGTAAGCTGCAGTGCCTGGCATTCCCCCAGGTCACCCGCAGAGACAGGGACAGTTAGCAGCATCTTGCTGACTCAGCCATCTCCCTAGCGCTGCTGTCTATTTATGAACTTACCTATTTGACCAGACTGTCTCAGAACTTGCTGGGAAGCTGGGGTGACTTTGAACTCCTGATCCTCCTACGTATACCTCCCAGGTGCTAAGATTCAAGTGTGCTCTACCGAGTCCCTCCTCCCTGGACCCCACCATGTAGGTCAACTTGTCCTCACACCTGCCATCTGGCCCCAGCCCTCAGTGTTGGGATCACAAGGCCTGCACACTGTTCCTAACGTGTTTTCAGGTTCACAGTCCTCTAGCTGCTGCTGTCTCAGCGGCTCATCACCCCAGAACTGTATTTTCGATTATAACTTCTCCACCTGGAGTCTATCTCTTTGCTCCTTCCTTCCATCCTTTCTTACAACAGTTGGTGTCAATCTCTTGTCCAGTAAACTCAGTGTCTGGCTTAGCCACAGGCTTTCTGTGTTCTCCCTCAGTGTCTGGTTTACCACAGGCTTTCTGAGTTTCCATCACAGGTCTCATTTACTGTTTATTTGCTTTTCTCCTGTCAAGAGACTTTCTAAGTTCTGATGATTTGAAGTGTGTGTGTGTGTGTGTGTGTGTGTGTGTGTGTGTGTGCTGTAGAGACTGTATTGCACGCACTTCCAATGTGAGGTCACTGGAGAGCCCCACGTGTTGTCTTTCAGGCTTTGGCAGTCTGCTAGGCCTTGGTCTCAGGGTGTGGCTCAGGCTCCGAGAGGGCACAGTGCTTCTAGTCCTTCAGGAACAGCCTGCTATGTTTGCCAAACTCTAAGGGGGACTTGACACACACACACACACACACACACACACACACACACACACACACACACACACACACAGCAGCAGCAGCAGCAAGCATCTCCAGCACGCGTTAAAGTAGCCAAGGACCTAGAGGGAGCTCCACCCTGATTGTGTTTTCCCGAAGACACCCTGCTTTCTGGGATTCTCTTTAATTCCCATTCTCAGGGCAGCCCTGAGCTTAGTGGCTTTTTTCCCACAGTGACACAGCTGTCCTTTCTGTTCAACCATTGCAATGTTTTTACTACTGTAAGAAATTTTGCAAAGACTATTTTATATGTAGAGTTGGGTAAATCTCCACGACTCAGAACATGTTATCAGAAGGTAAACAGGTGTTCAATGCAAAGGAACCTCTAAATATCTGGATATCAACTGGATGTGATGATGCAGGCCTGAAACCTAGGCTCTGGGAGGTGGAGGCAGAAGGATTGCTGTGAGTGTAAGGCCAGCTTGAATATGTTTCCAAACAGAACTCTGTTTACACACAAATAAACACTTTAGTACATATTGGCAAAAAATGGTTCTCCAAGTACAAGAATTCACGTGCCCTGCAGTTTGGGGTAAAGTTTTCTTTAGGTGATAAACAATGGGGTTGCTTGAACAAATGATTTCTATTATATTTTTCTGGCTGTTGACATTAAATTTATTGAGGTTAGTCTTTGGGAAAGTGTGTAGTGGCATCGTACAAACATGCCTGTCTGGGAACCAGGGATGTTGGCTGTTGGATCTGAGTCACGGTTCCTGCCCAGGTGTGTCTTAAACGGCCTTAATTTCCTCCCTGTGTTCAGGGTTTTGCAATTATTTTTCTGTGTCATGTTTACTCTGCAGTGATCTGTGAGCATTGGTGAGGAAATAAAGGGAATTTGGTTTAAAAAGCAACATGTGACGCCCTTACAGACAAGTGGACTGGACAGAAGTTCTTGTTTTGTGGTTCAAGGGCAGATTCGGAGGGTGAACACTTGGCTGAATCAGGATCCAAAGAAATGATATAAAATTCTTAGTTGCTGCTTCTTTTGATTTTAAGTGTGTGTGTGTGTGTGTGTGTGTGTGTGTGTGTGTGTGTGTGTGTGTTTAGACCAGAGCACAGCTTCTGGGAGTTGGTTCTCTCCTTTCACCAGTTGGGTTCTAGGGATCAACTCACATCAGCTTGGCAGCAAGCACCTTTGCTTGCTGGGCCATCTCAAAACCTTTTTATTTTTATTTTTATTTCTCCACAAAGCTGCCTCAAGAGACATACTACTGTGACCAATTTGTCCAGAGTTAGGGATCCAAACCAGGGTTTCATGCTTGCTAGCAAGCACTCTAGCAACTTAGCTACACTCCCAGGTCAGCTTTTTTTTTTTTTTTTTTAAAGATGTGTGTGTGTGTATGTATGTATGTATGTATATAGAGGTCAACAGAAGGCATCAGGTTCCCTGGGACTGGAGTTATGAATGGTTGTGAGCTACCATGATGGTGATAGGAACTGAACCCAGGTCCTCTGTAAGAGCCACCAATGGTCTCAACCACTGAGCCATCTCTCCAGCCACTCTACCTGAGCTTTATCTCTGGAATCCTTATAAGGCTGGAAAAAGAAACTTGACTCCTGACTCCACAGAGCTGCCCTCAGACCCTGCATGTGCCCCGTCACCACACATACATACAATAATATAATAATTATCAACTAAGTCAAGACAAACAAAAACATCACACCTTTAACTTCTGACTTTGCCCATGTACTATATATATATTTTTAAATGCTTCTACCATAATTTACCCTGGGGTAATGGGGAACCAAGGGGTCATTGAGTTGACTTATTGAGTTATTGAGTGTAGGTGAGGGTTTCCTCACAGGGGCCACACCAGAAAATTTTCACCCGGAATGAATGAGGGTTCCTCATAGCCACATAGACAGAGTTCCCTTAACCTTCCCCAGCCTATACAGTCTAGGACACCTAACGTCCGGAAGCCTGTGCAGTTAGGGCAGAACTGCATACGCATGGCTGAGTGAAGTAGCTGGAATCTCCTAAGAGGGGCAAATGACCCTCCACACCCTTCCTCCAATGAGGACAGGTCAATAATTGACAGGTACAGATGATTTGAGGAAGATGGCAGCTGTCCTGCTCAGAGGACCTCCTTCTACAGCACTAGATGAAGCAGATATTTCTGCTCTATTGTAATGACTACAGAGTATTTGTACTTGCCAGTCTCCAAATCTATTTTAGATAAGATCCATGCTACTTGCTCCCATGTGCCTTCCCAGAACTGGACATCAGAACACTGGCTTCCAGTTACTGTACATGACAGCTCACTCATTTCATTGTGACACAAGTTTGTCAAAGTCATAGACTCTTGAGACCCTATACTAATTTTTACATTATCATAGTCATGAATTTTAATTTAACACAGTGCAAGTTTTATGATATCACAATTAGTGTTATAAGCCAGTAGAGTATATTTACATACACACACACACACACACANATATATATATATATATATATATATATATATATATATATATATATTTGTTATGTATTTGCTGTCCTTTTGGTATTCCTGGCATCTCTGTGCTTTGGGCTAAGATCTTATTTCTTCTGTCTGAAAAGAACAATAATAATTCTTTTAGTATAATGCAGTTTTTATTGGTGAAAAAAAAATCTTAATTTGACCCTGAATTTGGAGTGCTATTTTCTGTGGGTATTGTATTTTGTGTTGACAATTATTTACTTTTATTGCTTAAAATAGATAACTGCATTATTTTTGTTTCTTGGCTTCAGTTGATTCTATGAATTATTTAAAATTAGCATGAAATGTTTCAATGTGAAAGTGCAATGGAAATTGTATTTATGTTGTTTCAGTACACACCAGCTCACTCAGCAATCCTGTAAGCACAGGGGTGCTGTGTGGGGAACTACCGAGCATGCTTGGCTTCAGCATTTCTGAGGCTGTCGGAATCCACTGAACAACCAGAGTCAGTCTCCTGACTCCTGACATTCGTGAGCTAAGACCCAACCAAGATGAGTCTTAGTGTCAGTTACTTTTATCATGGCTGTGACAAAACGCCTGATGCTTTAGGGAAGGAAGGGTTATCTTGGTTCAGCGTTTGAGAGGGACAAGTCAGATCGTGGTGGGAGGGAGGGGCGACAGGGTGTGAAGAGCTGGATTCACTGCATTCACAGTTCAGGAAGCAGAATCCTCAGCTGGCTTTCTCCCCTTTTTTTTTTTTTTTTTGTTTTTATACAGTCCTGGACCTAGCCCTCAGGATAGTGCAACACACAGTCAGCGTGGGTTCTCCCTCCTAAGTTAAACCACATAGGTATGTCCACAAGTGTGTCTTCTGGGTGATTCCAAATCTAGTCCAGTTGATGAAACCTTAGCCACCACGGTGCCTTAGGACGAATGCTTAATCTCAGAACCAATTTCTGTAATGTATGCTTGAAAGCCTGCCAGCTTTGAAGAGACAGTAGTCCGTGAATGATTGAAATACTTTTGCGTGCTAGCTAACGGATTTCCATACGGTAGATACACACGCTATGAATGTGCTTCTGTGAATTATTTCTGGGCTTGAGCCCAGTGCTTCACACGAGCTGGGCTAGTGTGCTGCAGCTCACACCCAAGTCACCCCAGTCCAGATGTGGAACACTCTCTCCCTGTGTAAAATCCATTCGTGTTCTTTTCAGCAAGTTTTGTCACAAGAGATGAGTTTTGCCAGCTGTGGAAGTTTGTGCAAATGGAATCTCCCCTGGGGACTCCGGTCTGTCTGGCTTGTTCTCACTGTGATGTCTGAGAGTCACACACACGACTATACAGCAATCAATGAGTAGTAAGTGGTTTTCGATGGGTGGCTAGGCCAGGTTTTTCCTTCACCTGTTGATGGACAATGGACTTGTTGGATTATCCCTTGAAAGTTTTGACTTTTAGGGATCAAGCTTCTGCAAATATTTGCAGAGAATATTGTGAGAAATGCGTTTTTATTTATGTCTAGAACTAATCCGTGAATCATAGTTTTGTTAGTCAGCTTTCTGTTACTCTAATAAAATACTTGAGGTAAGCAATTTACAGGTTTCTGAGGTTCGTGCCTGTGAAAAAACAGTGCATTGTTTAGGAGACAGTTGGCAGGAAATGTCACCCTAATGTCAGCGGAAAGCAGTCATAGAACTTTGAGACAGAATCTCACCATGTAGTTCATGCTAGCTCTGAACTTGTGGTGCTCCTGTTTTAGCCTCCAGAGTGATGGGATTACAGGTGTGTGCCACTATGTTCAGCTTCTGAACTTTTGATTTTTAATTGCACACTCACACTGTTCCCTGTGTGTGTTGGGTAGAAGGCCTTTGGCATACAGTGGGCACCGAAGCGCCTTTCTAACTTGGGGCAGCTGGAGGCTTGTCTAATCCCTCCTTTAAGGATGCACCTTCTCCTCAACTGCTACATAAGTGCCAGGATCAAGAACTGTAAGAACTACACACAGGGATGGGAGTTTACTTGGGGAAGTTAAGTGGATGGACCAGATAAAACAGGAACTAGGGTTCCAGCTTTCCCCCTTAACCAAACCCAGCCAAGTGGAGAAGGCTAGAATTGCCACACAATGCCAGAGTGGCAATTCAGGAGCCACCAAAGATTCAGCACACACCGAAACCCGCTTTTTTGTCAGCAGTCACAGACCTGAGTTCTGAGTGTGGACCGTTTTTTTCTTTGGAAACAGAACAAAGCAGACACAAACGAACAAATAACAAACTCATGGCTCAGTCAGCAAGTGCATGAGGAAGGGCATGGGCTGGATTTTCCTCACTTACTGGTGGTGAGAGGAGAGACAGGGGGATCCCTGGAGCTGGCTGGGCAGTCGGTTTAGCCAGTCAGTCAGCTTTAGGGTCGGGGAGAGACAAACTGTCTCAGAAACCAAGGTGGAGTACCTCTGATGTCAGTCACTGACCCCCATACACATACACACATGCACATACATGAAATGTGTGCACACAAATACACAACTCCACATAACCTCTGGGATCCTCTTCCGACTCCATTTTATTTGTTTATTTGTTTATTTATTTATTTATTTATTTATTTGAGATAGGGCCTCACGTTGTCCTGGGCTGGCCTGGAGCTTGCTGTGTAAACCAGGCTGGCCTAACCTGCATGGCAGTTACCCTGCACCAGTCTTCCACGTCCCGAGATTCCAGGCATGAACCCCACACCCGGCAGCGAGGCAAGGATCATTCTCACACCTCAAGTCCCAGAACTTTGCTCTGAGATTTCAACAGAAAAAAAAAAAATCTTTCCAGAAAAGTGACTGTGGTGTGGCCTAAGAAAACACACCTGAAATACACACAAAACCAAGCTGGGGCTCCCCCCCAGGACAGCTTCACTCACCGCTTCTCAGTGTCAGTCAGCACCTGACCCACGCTGGGTCCCCTGAATGAAAACCCCCGTCAACAGCTGCTTTCTGCCAGTCCCTGCCGTTTCTGTCTTAAAGCAGAATGCTCTTGTGGGCTTTCCACATATTTTTGCTACAAATTAACTACACATGGGGTCTGGAAATTAGCTATTTACTGAAACCTCTGCTTTTGCCTAGAAGAGTGGGGTGTGGCTCAGTGGTAGAGCGCATGCCTTGCATGAACAAGACCTGGGCTCCACCTCCACCATAAGAAAAAAAAAAGTACTAGAAACAGATTTGAGTTAAGTTGGCTGTTCTGGTTTAAATCCCAGACCTGGACACCAGGTCCCAGGCTGGTCCAGGTATTGGTTCTCCCACTGTGAGTTTTTATTGGGTGTATTTCAGTTGCACTTTCTCAGGGAACACCACATCAACTTTTCTGGAAAGACTATTTTGTGTTGTAAGTGCCAGGTAAACTTAAAATGATCTGGGGTGAAGGCAGGCTTATGCCACCGATAGGTGTCCAATACTCCAAACTGTGTGCTTTCTGCTGTGGCTCCGGAGAGCTTTGTCCCCACCAAAATGAGGCTCAGGCCCCAGGGCAGCAGCCTTTCAGAAGCACTTGGTGACAAGAGAGTCCCACTCTGGGGAGGTGACTGAGGTGTTAATCAGTTATGAAGAGTGAGTTGGTTATTGTGAGAACAGGCCTGGGACCTCCCCTCCCCTCTCTCGGAGTGTGACACCATTCCTGAAGTCACTCTCGACAGACCCCCCCCCCCAGAACTGTGCTAATTTATCCAGCCTCCAGTGTTTGTTATAACAGTGGGAAGGGGACGAAGCCTCTTTGTCTTGAGTTTGCCCAAGGGTAGGGATGATTTATGTGGTACCCTGAATTTTCCTGATGTTTTCTCCTTTCTCCCTTCTGGACCCCCATTCGGCCCTGTTGTGTGGGGCTGTAGCATCCATATAGCCAGCCTAGATGTGCTTTGTAAATGGTCAAGGCCGTGCCTGCCAGGACTAGCCACCTTCATGGGCCTCCCTGGAGAGGAAGGAAAGAACTGGGCTGCATGGTGCTCGGCGAAGTCAATCTTACCCAACCTTGTTTGCTGGGGAGAAGCAATGAAACAAGAGGTTTGTGTTTATGCCAACTTTCAATTGATGCCTTAGTCAAGTCCAAACCAGACAGCAGCTTGTCTGGTCTGCTGGCTCCATGCTCAGAGCTCCATACTCCACATGCTTCAGCTGCTGACCCAAGATAGCCCAGTCATATCTCCCTCCACAGAGCAGAAGGAGTCTGTGGGGAGACCCCCTGTCCCTGCCAGCCTGGAGGGTTCCTTGGCAGCATGATTTGGAAATAAGAGCAGCTTCCCCTTGGTGAGTTACAGAGACTGTGGAGCTCTGCTGGTCTTGAGGCAACACACACACTGAGAAACAGGGCTGCTGCTGTTAGCTCCTGTGCAATATGGGAGACAGATCTTTCCGAGAGGACCTGGGTGGCTTTCCTGCTTCTAGAGCTGAATTAGAAGGCTGGCTGGATACAAGGAGTTCAGTAGCCAGAGCCCTGCTGCCTGTGGCCAGACTGGCTTTCTTTAGGCAGCATCTTGCTATGTAGCCCGGGCTACACTCAACCTCACCATCCTCTTATCCTAAGAAGTGGGATTATTACAGGCATGCACAGCACTCCTGGTTTTAACAGGACTCCCAGGCTGACTGGAGCTCCTGTCGTGTTATATAGAAAGTAATTTGAAGATCATCTATGGCCTTTCAGCCTGAAGTTATTCATACTAAGGTGCACAAGGAGGGAGAGGCCTGGAGGACAGGTCTCGACTGATGTCTCGGACTGATAGTCAAGACTGATGTCTCTTTTGAAGGCTGGGTGCGATTCGGAATAGAGAGCACTGGGCAGGCAGGGTGTGAGTCAGTGGGATGGGACAGGAATGTCGCAGCCCATTTGGAAGCCAGGACACTGCCAGACCAGCCAGCCAGACCTTATGTAGGGGAGGAATCGTGGTGAGCCGGGACTTCCAGGCCCCCTGGCTCTCTTCTCTTCACTCACATCAGTGTGGAGACATGGCTTGGTAGTGTTGCTTCCCACCTTTGACCTTAAGGCAGTTAGAAGCAGACTGGGATGTGCTTAGCAGGCAGACTGCGGAGACCTGGGGGTTTGTGGCGTGTGTGTGTGTGTGTGTGTGTGTGTGTGTGTGTGTGTGTGATGTGTGCTATGTATGGAGGTCAGAGGACAACTTGAAGGACATCAGTTTTTTCCTCTCACCATCCAGGTTTCCAAGGGTCAAAATCAGGTCATCAGGCTTGGTAGCTCGCCCCTTTTCTGGCCGAGCCATCTCACCATCCCAGAGCAGGGATTTTTAATATGGCCGCTCCTTACTGCAGAAGCAGAGGCCTTATAGCGCTGTCCAGAATCACCACACATCCCAGTGACTCCTTAGGTACTTGGTCAGAGACTCCACAGAGTCAGCACACAATACCTAACCCCTAACTCCCACCCCATTGGAAGGGCCATCTCCTGGTGATTAGCACCTTATATCTTTTGCACTTCACTCAACCACCAAATAAAATACATTTCTCCCATTGCTTCCTGTTTCCCAAAACTTGATACATGGCCTGTTCTGTGACTAGATCAGGCATGTGAGCACCAGGACTGATGAAGACATTGTGACAGTTGGAAGAGTATCACGCAGGACAGACAGTGACTGCTGAGCCTGCACAGTTCAGGTACTGCCTCCAGGATGTGTGAGTTCCTGCTGAACTGAATTGTGTGTTAAAAGCCCCTCCCCCTGGTCGCTATCCCACCCAGAGATCATAAAGGTTCTTATTTTGGATTATTGCAGTAGTGATGTTACCATCTCTTAGCCTACCTTACTTGCTCTGTCTCACGTCCAGGGATGGTCCACCTCTGTTCTTCAGTTTTGTGCTGAATTCTTTGTGCCAGCAGAGTGCTCTGTGCACACTCTGGCACAGCCCCAGGCTCTCCTCTCTACTTTCTTTCCCTGCCCTCTAACCTCAAACCCCTCCACCTGCCCTCCGTTTGACTCGGATGGATGAAACAGCTACCCGTGTGCATGGCCCCAACCTGTGAGATGCTCCCTGCATTTATCAATCCAACATCCAACTCAAATCCTCACCAGCTCTTCCAATCCTCCTTGCATCTCCCACACAGAATGCATTCCCTCCTCCCCAGGTCTCTACCCCTCCTATAATCCCTGGTGCCTTGCCAGAATACAGGTAACTGCTCTACCCTTAGGCTATAAGCCATTGGAAGCCAGGGTTCTGGTCTTTGAGTCACTCAAAGCATGCTCTGTGCAGCAGATGTGTTGATAGAGTGAGCTTCGTGAAATAAGGCTGGCCTGAGCCGTTCCAGTTGGTACAGTCAGATTGTGGAGAGAAGCTGGGGTACATGCCACCTTAGTTTTTTAAAACTCTCTTTTTTAAAACACACATTCATTCATTTATGGGGAGGGAGGGAGGGAGGGAGAAAGAGAGAGAGAGAGAGAGAGAGAGAGAGAGAGAGAGAGNAGAGAGAGAGAGAGAGAGAGAGAGAGAGAGAGAGAGAGAGAGAACAGGCAGATAGTTGAGCTCATTGGTTAACAAGGGTACCCAATCAGTGTGCTCTAGATTTAGTGAAAGACTCTGTTTCAGAAAATAAGGTAGAGGGCAGTTGAAGACACCAGACTCAATCTTTGACTTCCACAGGTATATGCACACATATATGTAAACAGATACACACACACACACACACACACACACACACACACACACACACGGGGTTGGACTATGGATTGTACTTGGAGAACAACAGCTGGTGTTGTCTTCTGACCTCTACATGCACATGTCCCCAACATGTACCCGCACATACATAAACACACGCACACACACACACACACACACACACACCTTTGGGTTTGGTTTTTTTTTTCTTGTTTCTTGACTGTTTGCTCTATAAAGATTGGAATTTCATAGTGGAAGAACTCACACTGTCTCACCAAATAGAAGTTTCTCTGTTTAAGGGTTTGAGCTTAAAGACTCAAACACACACAGGAGCCCAGGACTCAGTAAGAAATGTTGAAGAACATCAAGCTGCTCTCTGCAGATGAGGGTTCTCATAGTTCAGGGGATGCTGGGCTCTGACTGTAAGTGGAGAACACCCCAGTGGGTAGCAGAGTAAAGCAGGTTGGTTCCATTGGGGTGGAGGGGGGCAGAAGGGTGATCTGTTACAGCAGCTAGCATGTGAGTTAGACCATGTGAGGAGACAGAGTGGGCAGAGACACACAGAAGAGGAGTCAAAAGACTTTGTCTTGTTGTGTGACATGTCCCCAGTTTAGAGTGGCATATAGAAGCATTCATTCAGTGACAACACACAGCCTTCCCTATACACTTAACCCAGAACATGGAGGAGAACAACCTGTAAGGATGAGTGTGACCAGAGGGGAGGCGTCTATAGTGATGCTTCATTCATTTAAAAGGTGAGTGTGCCCAGAGAGTAGAAGACACACAAGAGAACGTACACAAATGTCCATAATAGCATAATTCATGATAACTAAAAAAAAATTGCAACAGCTCAGTAGACAAATGCATCAACTCAGTGTGGCACACCCACACAATAGAATATTATTCAGCCGCAAAAAAGCAACAAATGACTGACTGATATGTGGTACAATCTGACTAAACCATATGAGAAAGAAGCCAGACAGTAAAGTACACATGCTTGAATCCATTTATATGGAAACTCCAGAGTAATAAACACACAGAGAAAGGAAATAGTTTAGAACACTCCAGGAGCCATGAATGTATAAATGATATGCGTATGGTTTTTGTTTTTCCAGAGCGATGAAAAAAAATACCTTGGTAGACAATCATGCTGCTTTTACAACTCCCTGACCTGGTGACTGTGAAATGGATTTGTGGTGAGTGCCTAGCTCCACAAGACTGGTACTAAGAAGCTGGGGTGTAGCTGTGCAGTAAGCAGTGTTTGTCTGGAACGTGCAAGGCTATGAGTTCAGTCCCCAGGACCAGCAACAAAAGGTGAAGCCAGGTATGATGGTGAACTCATACAATCCTAGCTCTCAGAGGTAGAGGCAGGAGGACTGAAAAATTGAAGTCAGCTTAGGCTACAAATAAGATAATGATTGTGGCCCAAATACTGTGAAACACTTCCCTTTGTCCTTTTCTGTCACATCCAGGACTTCCAGTTGACTTTCCTAACTGGTCACAGGCAGAGAGTTCACAGGCCAGCTCTCCCTCAGCCCTTGCATCCTCTGATGGTGGAGACATCATAGAGGAGGAGGTGGGGCAGGCTGGGAAGGGAGAGGGGTTCAAAAAACAAACTCCATTCTTGTCTGGTTGGTTTCTGCACCTCTGGTTGTGCCTCTGATTACTCAAGTCCATGGGCTGTTCATTGCCTGGATGTAAGGGCTGATGCAAGGCAAATACACAAACCAGAGTTCTCTGAATTGGCTGCTTCCATCTCATAAGACTCATTGAGCTCCAGCGATACAATACCCTGGGTCTGAGAATCCTATGGGTTATTATGGCTCTAGCATGGGCAACAGCCAGCTGAGAAGGGGGCAGGGATGTGTGTGGTACCTGGCCCCAATTCTGCCTGAAGATTGGTTTTAGGTTCTCCATACACTTGGCAGAAGCATTTACCCCTATTGTTCTGGAGGTCTTGCTGTTTACCACGTGGCTACAGCCATTGGATCCATTGTTTGCTCTTTCTGCTGTGTCAGGGGAATGACAACTAGGACCCCAGGCTACAACAGCAGGACCAGAGCCTACAGCTCACTCCAGCACCACCCAAGTGATGCCCAGGTCAGCGTTGTTGGAGTTGGCTTTGAGAACACATTCCCACGGGGAAGAAAGACAGTAGTGTCCTGGCTGGAGCAGGGCAGTGCGTCACAGCCAATGAGATCTCAGCAGGGAGGGAGCAGGGACATACTGAGGGACAGTGAGCCATCTGGGTCTCAGTCAAGCACAAAGAGAATGAAATAGACACTAGGCTCCATTGTTTATGTGAGGGGAAAAAAATGCTCTCAAGTTCCTTCCAGCTAACTTACTATTCTGTGTGCAGACCTTGTCTGTCAAAAATGAAATACACAGGTTTCAGAATCTCTGTGAGAATGGGAACTTCATGCTCCCACTCTCTTCTTTGCTGATCGCCAATATCCACAATGTCCTCACGTTCAGGCATGGCCATTTTCTTCATCCACACCTATTTTTAAGTATCTTAGTCTCTTCTGTGGCCATCACAAAATATTTGAGGCTAGGTAATGTTTAACAAAAGAAGGTTGGAGTGGTTCATGATTCCAGCCTCCACTCTGCTCTCATGAGAGCTTGTTCGTTGTATGGTGGGGTTGCAGGGGAGGGCACAGGCCATCATGGTGGTACAGTGTACTCGGAAAGAAAAGAACACATGCTAAGGACAGACAACAGAGAGGTCAGAGGTCAGGCTTGACCTTTTTAACTATGCCCTAGGCTCTGAGCAACTGTGTAGGGTTAATTCCAGCTGAGGGCTGTGTCACCAGTGACCCACTACCCACTAGGCTCTCAGCCTTTTAACCACCCCCCTCCACTGCTCTGCAGACTCAGCCTCCAACACACAAAGCTGTTGGGGACAACATGGCAGAAGTGAGGAAGGGAAATAAAGCCTTCAACTCTTTCCAAAGTAGGCCTGTAAATAAATGTAAGCAGCCCCCCGAGGTCCTCCTGTCCACTCTCTCCTATGATAGCCAGGTATCAGCCAGTGTTTGGGATGCCCATAACGGCCCCCGACCTTGGCCTTGGCTCAGAGCTAGTAGCAGGCTTCTTTGGGAAACTGAGGCGACTGTGACACCTCAGCTGCAGCTGTAGTCGGCCATGAATTGTAATGAAGTCTAGCACCTTCCACAGGCCCTCCTTGGTTCTGAGGAGCCCAGCATCCTCATCTGACAGCTGATGAGGTATTTCAGTGAAGGCATATAGCACACAGGTCACAGCAGCTCTGGAATGCTGGCTGTCTAGCCATGAGCCAGGGTGCCAGGGGCACTGTGAGAGAAGATTCAGGTGCTGCCTGTGTGGAGGGGAGTAATCCAATACATCACGTCAAGTTCAAAGAGTAATCCGAATTCATATGTTGGAACTAAACATATTCATAAAGACAAGCAAATGAGTGATGAGGCTGGCCTCAGTGCTTTGAGGGCATCTGTTAAAATGAAAAATATGATTTGAGGAGAGGAAGGGAGGGAGGAATAGGCCCCTAGCCCATTCTGTATACCACTGTGATGGTGGTTATGTGTTATCCAGTGTGACAATGCTGACAGCTGTGTGACACCAACTGAGCCTCATGGAGACAGTGAACACTAACAGACAGGCCACAGTCACAGTTTACACGCCATGCTAAAGGTACCCCCATCCCATAAAAGATGCTTAGAAACCAGAGTTCAGAAACCAGAGGAGAGGGCGGAGGTCTGCATGCCCAGCTCAATTTTACTATAAACGTAGAAAGGCTCCTTTTAAAATTCTATTAAAACCAGACTTTGGATGCTTTTGTTTTCTGACCTCTTCCTTTCTGGTCAAAGAGAATATGCTGGTGCTGAGAGAGCAAGCATTTTGAATTGGGAGAGAAAGGAACAGGTGATCTAGTTCTAAATTGAAGGAGACAAGAATATCTGAGATTGTATTCACCCCATTTGGTTGCACTCAGTCTTTTGGGAAGACATAAACTAGGGCTAGCAACAACAACAACAACAACAACAACAACAACAACAACAACAGAAATCACCTTCGGCAAGAGGCACCAGTACAATTTTTAATGACTAGCTTCATAGAATGAAGTTTTTAGTTAACAGGTTGAGAAGACAGGTGATGTCTATGGTACCAGTGAACGGGATGCCACAGAGTCTGGAATTTTGGTTCTGGTAATGGTGGCCCCTTGGCCAGTCCCCAGGAAGAGGAGCTGTGTGTCTCAAACCCTGCTGGATCCCCAGCTGGCCTCATCATAGGCTTGTCTCAGCATAGCTGGCAGGTCACCTGTGATGGATGTGGGGTGAAAACGCACAAATCTCAGGTCCTGCTTGAAAGGCCCCAGGTTGGAACAAGAGCTCAGATGCCTGTCTTTTAAGCAACATCACAAACCACTGTTTTGTACATTGGGTCTGAGGATCCCTGGAGCGTTGTTTCCAGCTGCTCAGTGCAGAGGAGAATTTGCAAAAAGAGGCATGAGCTTCCACCTGCTGCATGGTTATTAGAAGCAGCTGAGGGGTACAAGGTTTTTTCACAATCTGAACCTGCTGTCATTTAACAGGAAGGTGGGAAGGTGCCGGCTGGCTTCTTCATGACCCCAGGAAAACATACAGAAACACGATGCGCATTGACACCTGGACAGATTCAATAGAGGAACTGAGGGGAAAACCACTCAGGGCTGGGCCAAATTCCACCGATCCTGTGCAAAGGAGAGAACAGTCTGTCTCCATACCTCCCTCAGGGGAGACGTTCACCTGCAAACCTGACTTTTATTTTTTATTTTTTATTTTTGTCGCTATTGCTTCAAACCAAGTTAGCTGGACTGTACACATACATGCTCAAGGCTGTGGAGTTATAGGAATCAATCTCTTTGATAATTTTTCATGAAAGAGTAACATGAACACTGAAACTCAAAAAGGGGGTCACTGATAAGGGGGCGTAGCTGGAGCTCATTATGCATAGTCTAGTTTAGGTGCATGCTGGGTAGTTTTTTGTCAACTTGACAGAGTCTATAGTCATCAGAAAGAAGGGCGCTTTAATTGAGAAAATGATTAATTAATTTACTCAATCACTTTACATCTCAATATCAACTCCCCTCTCCTTTCAGTACCCCCTCACACAGATCCTCTCCCCCCATTCCCCCTCCCGTTCTCCTCTGAGAAGGGGGAGCCCCTCTGGGTATCAGCACCCCAACACATCAAGTCACTGCAGGACTAGACGCATCTGCTCTCACAAGGCGGCCCAGTTAGGGGAACAGAATCCACAGGCAGGCAACAGATTCAGGAACAGCTCCCACAGATGGACAGATGCCAGCAGATCTGTAAGGTGCTCTGGACAGAAAGCGACAGGACTTGCTAGGAGCAGATTCTGGGGAAACAGTGAAAACCAAGAGCCACCAAGAGGCTGAGAGTCACTGAGCCACTGAAGTGTCTGCTGAGCGGACGAAGACCGAAGAGGAAGGAAATCAGCCATGCTTTGGTTGGATTGGGTCTGGGATGTCTCAGATGAGGATACTGTTGGGCGGCATTCACCAGATAATACTGCTCAGATGTGGGCTAAGTCAACGGAAAATCTTTATTACACAGAGAAACCCTGTCTCAAAAAACAAACAATAAAAAGCAAACAAACAAACAAAAGAGAAAGAAAAAGAAAAGGAGAGAGGGAGAGGGGAGAGGGAGAGGGAGAGGGAGAGGGAGAGGGAGAGGGGAAAGGGAGAGGGAGAGAAGAGGAGAAGAAGGCTGCTTGTGGACGTTGTACATCGTGGTGCGGAGCCTAGTGCGCACCACGATGTACAACGTCCACAAGCAGTAAGGACACAGAGAAACCCTGTCTCAAAAAACAAACAATAAAAAGCAAACAAACAAACAAAAGAGAAAGAAAAAGAAAAGGAGAGAGGGAGAGGGAGAGGGGAAAGGGAGAGGGAGAGGGAGAGAGAGAAATTTTTATCAACTGCCAGCAACTACATTGGGAGTTTGGAATCCTAGTGCCACTCTGAACCTTCCTCAGAGTGAGCCTTTAGCACAAAAACTATGTTCCGGGTTAACTTACTTCAGTTAACAATAACAGAAGCAAACTGTAGAAGCCAAGAAGCAAGGTTCGTACATTTAGAAACTTTCCAAGAGCTATCGCCTTGAATGGATTAGGCCTTCGCTTTTGTTTTGGCAGGTGGTGCTGTCTGTGTTCTGAGTTTTACAGCTGGAATGGTATGATCATCATGGAGTCAGTTGTGCTAAGGTCTGGGGCCTGTTACAGATACAGATGTTTGGAACACAGGACTGTGATTGGAGCTGGAGATGTATGTATGAAAACAACTGGAAGGCAGATGGCCTGTGGAAAGGCTTGGAGTCTTTGGTAGATTTAGTCCACTTTTATTTATTACCACTGCTAATGTATTTAGTTTAGTTTTTTGTTTTTTAAATAACTTCTTATTTGAGTCTTAACCACACCTAACATTCACATTTCTGGTCAAGTGACTAAGTGCAAGCTAGAAAGGTAACAGACTTATTCTCTCACAAATGAAAAATAAAATCTTTCCTTTAAAAAAGTAGCCCTAGGGCCAGCAAGCTGGCTCAGTGCATAAAGGAGCTTGCCACCAAGGCTGACAACCCGAATTTGATCCCCAGGACCCACAAGGTAGGCAAGAACTAACGCTTGCAATTTGTTCTTCCACCTCCTCATGCACATCACGGCACATAAACACACACACAAGATAGATTTAACAACTTTTTAAGGTAACGGTAGATTATGTTATATGCCTCACCTGCCAAGCTGCAGACTGGATTGTTTTAAGTGGTTTTGTCTATACAATAAAAGACACGCCCGTGTAATGTGTCTTACTTATACATGGGGCAAAGTGCTCTCCGTGGAACAACTCCCCAGCCCTTCTCACGTTAACAAGTCTCACTGAGGATCAAACTGCACAGTGCACTTATTTGAGGTAGATAACCCAGTGGCTCTCAGGACACTAACAGACTTACGTCATTGGCAAATCAACTCTGGGACATTTCCATCACTCCACAAGCCACTCCAATGCCTATTATCAGTCCCTCTCCATAACTCCCTCTCCTCAGCCTCAGAGAACCACGGATCCCCTCCTTTCTCTACACCCGTTCATACAGATGGAAATAATACATTAGCTTTTTGCTACTGGCTTTTTTCACTTACTGTAATATTTCTAAGACGTGGCATATCGTGGCCAGTGTCATTACAGCGTGCTGAGAATTGATATCCCTGTGTCACGGGACACAGGAATCTTCATAAAGGACCTGCTGAACTTTGTGTGGCTGCTCTTCGGGTGACAGACATTTTGATGATTGTTTTACGTTTAGGAGATACCAGGCATAAGAAATCTTAAGTAGACTTGACGTCTTGCCTGGCGGCTGTAGGAAAAAACTGCCTTTGCTGACAGACTCACACCTGTGCTGGAACTTGTCCTGTCAGGCGCCTGCTCTCCCTTTAACCCACCCACATCGGTGCAGATTCGGATGGGACTGAATTAAAACTTCGTGCTGAACTGTGTGTGAACCTGGCTCTCCTCAGCTTCGCCCCTGACTGATTTGGCATTAAAATTCTCCCCAAGGAAGCGACAGTCAGACCCTACCAGTCACACTCTAGCTTCTGTTGGATCCATTTTCTTAGAGAGGATGGGGTGTGGAAGAAAGGAAGGAAGAAAGGACTTGGTGGTATCAACTTTGCAAATTGACCTTTGTTATAAGATCAGACAGAAGCACTAAGAGATTGATATCTGTCCCATGTTATGCTGCATCTTGGAGCCGTCCTAAAGCCAGGTGCAGAAGGCAAGCCCTGCCAAGGCAGAGCTGAAAGCAATTTCCCCAGAGCTCCACCTGGTGAACCCTGCTTTTGGGGCTCCTCAGGGAGCCTGTCCAGCTGTGAAGATCAGTAGGAGATGGATGCTGTGTTTGGCTCTGGGCATGCTCAGATGCATGCTCTGGGCACGGACAGATAAGAAGGGCAGTGCAGCCCTGCTCCCTGGAAGGAAACAGATGTGGTTGTGTTCTCTTCAGGGTGGACTCTTGAGGACCGACATTCTCAACTTCAAAGCAGAAAACACCCATCATTAATATTTGGGTGGGCCGGGCCCCCGTGGATGAGTGGCCCTGGCCGCACACCTGTGGAGAGGGTCACCTCTTATGCTGTCTTGTTTTCTGCAGCTTCAGGGAGTGGCTCTGTAGGGAGGCAGGGCAGGATAGGCAGACCCTGCAGTGTTTAGAAACAACTGTTCTAGAGAGCTGTGGGAGGGTCTGCTGCCAAGACCAGCGCTGTCCTGCAAAGGGTACCTGCCGGTGATCCAGAGGGCTCCATCACAAAGACAGAGACCAAGGAGATGATGCTGAGCAAGGCCATTTGTTCAGTTAGCAGGGCACCTTGTACTGGGCACAGATGGGTAAAGGCCCACAAACCAAAGACCCGCAAAGTGTGGCCTTGCGGGGAAACAGCCTCAGGCAGGAGAACTCTGTGCAGAGGGAAGGGCCCTCATTTCCAAAGAACAAGGAATGTCCATGAGAGCAGCATTATAGCCTGAGAAGTGAGGCACCAGGCTGGGGGTGAGGGCAGCAGTGGGTGGTGGGGGAGCAGGTGGAAGTAGCCCATGGTTGAGGCATGTGGTGGCTTAGCGTAGTTTGTGTGTTCAAGGACACACAAGTGTGTAAATGTGTGAGAGAGAATGAATATGTAAACTGTGGGTTCTGTATGAGTGTGTGTATGTGCATGTATTAATGGAGGTGAGCATTATGAGTGTACATGAGAGGGTGTGTGTAAAAACATGGGTGAGTAAGTGAGCATATGCACATATGGATGCAGGTGTGTAATGAAGGGCATGCAAACTTACGAAAATGTGCAAATGTGTGAAAGGTGTATATGGGCATGGGTGAGCATACAAACACAGGAGTGTGAACACCATGCATGCGCAAACATGTGAGAGTGAGCCTGTATGTTTGTGAGCCTGTGTTTGTGGGTCTTGTGTGTGAGCGTGTGTTCAGTCCTCCAAGCGTACATGAGTTTGTGCATGTGTGAGTTTGGGTGTCCTAGCCCATGTGGTGTGAGAATGTGTGTGAGCACGTGAGGTGTGTGACCATCTTTAGTGATGGATTTGTGATCACAGTGATGTGGTGATCTGTAAAGTCATGTCAACGGTTTGCACCATCTTGTGGTTAAAATTATTGTCAGCCCAGGTCCAATTTGTTGAGTGGTAAGGAGATTTGAGCCAGAGGATCCGTGTATTCCACATCTCTAGATGCACACAAGCTTTCATAGTGTGTAGATGCCCAAATTCCAAATTAGCAGGTGAATTTCCCAACATGGTCCCCATCAAAATTCCCATGGGGTGCTTCTGTGTTAAGATTTTAGATTTAAGTTCTGCTGGAAGCCACACATGTAAGAACGATGAAGCCGGGGTTATAAGGACAGACTAGGACTCTGTGTTACAAAACTGTAACCATAAGGAAGCAGAGGTCCTGATGAATGACTACATCAGGGAACCAGACTTCCCAAGTTAATAGCTATAGTGGCCGACCAGGTGTTCAGAGCAAACAAGTACGTGTAGTAACTTGTTCATAAATGAGTTTGGCAGGCGGGGAGGCCTGTGTTTCTTCTTGAGTGGTCCGGTCCTGATTGGTTCTCAGCATACCCAGCAAATCCGCTATGAGTTCACTCACAGGCAGAGTGGCCCTGCACACTGAGGGATGTCAGGGTCTTCCACGTCCCCACCCACCCCTCTGTCTAGTTAAAGTACCAAAGAGTCTTGTGTCTTTGACTCTTCCATGTATACCTGGGAGTTATGTTAGGTAATCCCCCCCCCTTAAGTTCATGGCTTGCAGAAAATGGATGTCCCTACCCCAGTAGTTGTGGTCTGTGGAGGGGCTGGCTCATCTCTCTGGCAAGAGGGGAAAAAAATACTCAGTCTATGGTCAGAAGCAAGAGAGATTGCTGTAAATGCACAGACAGGGTTTCAAGAAGCAAACTGATAACGTGCCTCCCATATGACTGTTGGCTGTCTGCCCATTCCATTCTTGGAGGGGGGTAAGCTAAAGTTCCAGCTAGAGGTAGAAGATGGAGATACTGACCATTTTAGTTACTTTAAGGAGTTTTCCTGGGGAAATGGCTTTGCTGGCTGAAGTGCCTGCTGTATAGGACTGAGTCCCCAGCACCATTGCTAAGCACGCTGGCATCTGTAATCCCAGGGGCTAGAGTAACAGTGGTGGAGAAGGGCAGATCCTGGAGGCTCATGGACCAGCTACCTGAGCTGTCAGTGAGCTCTGTGTTCAGGTTGTCTCTGTATGCATGCGTGCATGCACACACATGTTCTTTTTTATTTTATTTTATTTTATTTATTTTATTTTTTAAAATTATTTTCTTTATTTACATTTCAAATGCTATCCCGAAAGTTTCCTATACCCCTCCCCCCCCACCTCTGCTCCCCTACTCACCCACTCCCACTACTTGGCCCAGGCCTTGCCTTGTGCTGGGTCATATAAAGTTTGCAAGACCAAGGGGCCTCTATTCCCAGTGATGGCCGATTAGGCCATTTTCTGCTACATATGCAGCTAGAGACACAAGCTCAGGGGGTACTGGTTAGTTCATATTGTTGTTCCACCTACAGGGTTGCAGCCCCCTTCAGGTCCTTGGGTACTTTCTCTAGCTCCTCCACTGGGGAACCTGTGTTCCATCCAATAGCTGACTCACAAACATGTTCTTATTTGGTGGGGGAGAAGTTTTCTTGTTTTTGAAATAAGGCAACAACAAGGCAAGCCTCACAGTTCAAACTGGCCTCAAATCTTCTATCCTCCTGTGTTCACCTCCCAAGTGCTGGGATCTTGCTCCACCAATCATTACTTTGACACCAACTAACTCTTGTACTTACAAAAAAAAAAAAAAAAAAAAAAAAAACCATAACCAGAAATATAACATGGGGGTGGGAAGACATTTCTAGCACTTGGTTTTACCCTGAACAAATTTCCTATGTGGAAATATTTGAGAATAAAAAGCGTACTCTCAGACACAGATTTTCTATGTGTCTAAGAAATGGACAACATATATAAGCTTTAGAAAAACATAGTGCCCATGTGAGGATGCCTCAGTCCCACTTGGGAGAGAGAAGAAAGCAATCACAAGTTGGGAGGGAGGGAGGGACTTGGGAGGGAAAGTGGATGGGGTGGGGGGAGGGACAATGGGAGGTAGAGGGGAATCTGATCTGGTATTGGGTGAGGGAAAAGGACTGAAGCCCTGAGGGCCAACAGAAAGAATGGAAACAGGCAACCTCAGGAAATAGGAGGTTGGGGTTACCCCCCCCCCTTCCAGAATGCACCAGAGACCTGGGAGGTGAGAGACTCCCAGGACTTATAGGGAGGGACCTTAGATGAAAATGCCCGACAGTAGGGAGAGGGAACTTATAGAGCCCACCTCCAGCAAGAAGACAGGGCATCAAGTGAGGGATGGGGTTGCTATCCCACAGTCACACCTCTGACCCATAATTGTTCCTGTCTGAAAGAATTACAGGGATAGAAATGGAGAGGAGCCTGAGAAAAAGAAGGTCCATTGACAGGCCCAAAGTGAGATCCAGCTCAAGGGGAGGACCCAAGGCCTGACACTATTACTGAGGCTATGGAGCGCTCACAAAAAGGGATCTATCATGACTGCCCCCCCCCAAAAGACCCAACAGCAGCTGAAAGACTCAGATGCAGATATTTGCACTCAACCAATGGACAGAAGCAGCTGACCCCTGTTGTTGAATTAGGGAAGGCTGAAGGAAGCTGAGGAGAAGGGAGAACCTGTAGGAGGACCAGCAGTCTCAATTAATCTGGACCCCCGAAATCTCTCAAACACTGGACCACCAAATAGGCAGCATACACCAGCTGATATGAGGCCCCAACACACAAACAGTAGAGGACTTCCAGGTCTGTGTTCATTCAGAGATGAAGCACCTAACCCTCAAGAGACTGGAGGCCCCTGGGAGTTTAGAGTCAGGTGGGCGTGGGGGCATCCACGTGGAGATGGGGTGGGGTGGGGAGGAGGTGTGGGATGTGGAGCAGTTGACTGGTGGATGGGGAGGGGCGAGGAATGGAATATGGAGTGTAAAAAATGAATTACAAATAAAATTAAATTAGAAAAAAAAAAGAAGAATGTTTCAGTAATTTTGTTTGATTGTGGTTATATATGTATAGACCAGATGTTTCCTTGAAAAAAAAAAGATTCATCAGTAAAATCATCAGATCTCATATAACCCTGTCACCAATAGTTAACCAAAAACCACAGAATACTAGTCTCTTCTTGAAGTCTATAGAAGTATGCTTTCTGTGTAACTGCCCCCATGCATGATCTCTCTGGTCATGTGTATTTGAATCTTAGCAAACAAGACTTAGAAGTCTCGACTCTCAGGAATGTGAGAATTTTCCTCAGAAAGTTCTGTATCCTGTGGCTTGTCTATTCTTTTTGCCTTTAATTTAAATTTTTACTATTTTATTTTATGTGTGTGAGGTGTTCTGCCTGCGTGTATGTCTGTGTACCACATGTTCACATGCTGCTCAAGGAGGCTAGAAGGTGTTGGAGCTCCTGGAGTTGCAGGTAGTTGTGAGTCACCATGTGGGGTCTGAGAATCAAACACAGGTCCCCTGGAAGAGTAGCCAGCGTTCTTAACCACTGAGCCCATCTCTCCATCCCTGGCGTGTGTTTCTTTCTTAAAATTGAAAATGGATTTTATCCATATAATATATTCTGATCACAGTTTCCACTCTCATCTCCTCCCAGAACCCCCCCCTGCATCTAATCCCACATTTTCCTTCTCTCTCTAGTTAGAAAACAAACAGGTAAAAAAGGAATAAGCCAGAATAAAACAAAACTGGCAGAGAAGAAAAGCATGAGAAATACACATGCAAACAGAGACACATGAACACACACAAAACATATAAAAGCACAAAATCAGAAGTCATAATATATGACAAAGCATTATGAGACTAAAAATGTCCCAAAATACCACTGATTTCATCTACAGCTGGGCATGGAGCTGACCCTAGTGTGGCTTTATATCTAGTGAGACTCCACTGGAGAAAATTAATTTTTCCTATGAAGAGGTTGTCAAATGGAGATAGCGTCTTAGTTAGGATGGGAGATAATATTCTGAAATTCTGCCCACGCCTGCAGGGTTTCTCCTCTGGGAGCTCTGAGCAGTTCTGCGGGGGATTTTGCTGTACACCATTTGCAAGTAAGGCTTCAGTTCCAGCTGATGCCTTACTCTCCATCCACCTACCCGCAGACCAGCATTGAAAGTGTTCTCAGGTAGCGTGGTGGTCCATCCTTTGGTTTTCTCTGAGTGCTGCAATACCCCGTGGCCAGGGATACAGAGGCCAGCGCAGGATGCCCACAGGGCGTTTGTTCCAGACAGTGTAATAGAGCTGAGTAGGAAGAGAAAGGATTTGGGCAGCTAAGGTTCTTATGAGAAAATAACTTTCAGTGGAGTGACAGTCATGAGAAGACAGGGAATAAACTAGACCTTTCACGGGAGTTGAACCTCAGAGATAGTTGCCAGCAGCATCGAGTCCATCACCACGATGCGACCTAAATGGAGTGAGCCAGTGCATTGGTTTGTTTGTTAATGTACTATCCTTTTTTATCATTATTTCAGACCGTGTTTTTACTCATTAAAAACAACAACAACAACAACAACAACAACAACCATAAGCCATGCATAGTGGCATGTGTCTGTGATCTCAGCACTTGAGAGGCAAGATGTTCAGAGGTTCAAGGACAACCTTAGTCACAAAACAAGTTCCAAGCCAACCTAGGCTACATAAGGCACTGCCTCAGAAAAGACAAGGGAAGAAAAGAATCACTGTGGGTAGAGGTAGCCCTGGGTATCTCCTGTTGACCTCTTGACTTCACTGGCAGCCTCCTGAAGTGACTGATTAGATGTGGTCCAGAATGTTCGTGCAGCAACAAACTCAGCTGAGGGTGCCTTCGAGACACAGGTCTCCACTAATTGTGTGCGATGAGTCTCAGTCATATACGACAGCCTGCTGTCTCTGTGGTCCACTTCTGATGTCTGTCCTGACCTCAGGCTGGAGTTCCGAGGACCCATTCTGCTGCAAGGCTGCCAGACTGGACAGTCTTCTTGGCTTATTAAACTCACCCAGGTGAGAGGAATGGGGGACAGGGCAGAGGCTGGGCTTGGTAGCAGCATATGAACACGCTGAGTGAGCAGTAGATCCTTTTATGGGGAAGGAAAACACCAACGAGGTAAGTGACCTAAATTACACACCTGGATCATCAAACAACCCCAGGCAGGTCATTCTTCCTGTGTGGACTCAACGCCTCTCTCCAAGGTGGAGAAACAATACTGTACTGAGCAGCTGCTTCCTTTTGCTTCCCAAGGATGTCAGGTAAACTTCCGGGGAGTTTTCTCCTCCATCTTAAACACTGCTCACGCCCCAGTAGACGGGTCTCTGGTTCTTTATTTCATGGGTTACAAGGCTACACATAAAAAATCTTTCTGATATGAATCCAGCGATTACATTGAGCTACTGAGATAATTCTAAAATTCAGTTTCTGCCCATTCAAGTACTCTTTCTGTTTATAATCTATAAAGAAGTAAAGAAGACTCAGGTGACGTCTGGTGTCCAAGGTTTGCCCTCTAGCCCTAGGGCCAGTACCTACCCAGGGTCACAGCCTCATTTTCCTTGGACTGTCTTTTCATGGCCAATCACAGCCTGGCAGTTTCCTTCATGAGCCAGCACTATCCAACCAGAGCTGGTATTTAAGGGGAAGCCAGCTGGCCACTGCTTATGTTCCACAGAAGAAGAACCTGGAATGTTTACACAGAAAAGCCAGGGTCTCATGGCTGGGAAATGGCTTGGCCTTCTGTTTCCAGCCCCATGCCCATAGCCTTTTGATACCTTTAAACCGAATGAGACCCAGCTCTGCTGAAGTGTTCCTAAGCATCTGATTCGTGCCAAGGACAGTGCCATACAAACAGCTGGTCTCCTTCACCTAGCTGCAGATGACACATTAATCACAGGCCCCTTTCACTCAGCAGGAGTGACAGCAAGCTCTAAGTCTACTGATGTATCCACTCATCTCTCAGCATGTACACATATATGTAATTGTGTCATCACTTGGTGCAAAGATTTTTATGAATAGTATTCTTGAATAGGAACTCACAAAGGAGACAGATATGTGAGCCACACAGACAGTCAGTTCTCTGGTGCAGTTTTCACAGTGGCTTTAGTGTTTCCTGGACATTCCTGCCTATAGAACACAGATATATACATCTGCAGTGTCATAGTACAATGGAAGCAAATCGAGTGTATGAAACCAGGTCCTAGGCAAAGATTTAAGAAGGGGTGAGATCTAATATTCATGGCTCTTGGCTACGATTAAACTATTAATCAGAAACCATAAGATGTCAGTTTCAGGTCTCTACCTTGTCTCCCCTTTTTGGGTGTATGGTAGGGAAAACAGCATTGAAGTGGTGTGTGAAGATCCGCGACCCAGCTAGTCTCTCCCCGCAGGCAGCTTGTGACCCTGGATGAGTCACCTGAGCTGTGCTGAGCTGTCTCTTCATTTATAAACCAGTAATGCCTTTGCCCTGCCTGCCTGCAAGGCTGTTATTAGGATTAATAATAATGCTCCGGTGATTAGCATTTGCAACACTCCTGCACCCGCCCTGTGCTATAATTACCCCCATTAAAGATGAGACAGTCACGGCTCAGAAGAGTGAAGTAAGTTGCTGATGGACACCCAGCTACAAAGTACTGGGTGTGGGATGTGAACCACCTAGGCCGGAGCAGGGCAAGGTCCTTGGGCTTCTTCTCCCAGGGAGCAGGTGCTCTGGGACCTGTTTAATTAAAACCCTGTCAAAAGATCACCCTGCTGTCCTGGGTGCAGAGGGTCACCGGCCATGGTGGCTAGCTCTTCAGACACTTTTGGTAGCTCAGAAATATTTGAGCTGATATTGGTAGGTATTGTGTGTGTGTGTGTGTGTGTGTGTGTGTGTGTGTGTGTATTAGGCCTATATGTGGGTTCACTGGCAGAGCAGAGGTCAATCTGGGATATATTCTGCTTTTGCTTCCCACCTTGTTTTCTGAGACAGGCTCTCTCACTGAACCGGAAGCTCACTGCTCAGGTAGATTGGCTTTTCTGCAAGCTCCCGGAGTGTGCCTGCCTCCACTCCCCACCCTGCCCTGCCTCCCCCCCCCCCCCCAGTGCTGGGATCACAGGCACACTCTGCTTCACTTGGAGAGTTTACATCCAGACTCAGGTCCTCATGCTTGTTCAGCAAACACTCCACCTAACCACCTATTAAAGGATTTTTATGTATAGGAAGTAGGAGAGGATGTTTTCCGGAAGAAAACAGAGGTGATCATTTGTCCTCGAAGTTGGCTCTGCTTCTCTATGCCCACTTGTCCAAAGTCTGTGTATTTGTAAACACCTGTCTTCACATGTCTATATACACACACATACTTGACATTTAGTCATAAACAATTTCAAGAGTCCTTATTCCCCACCCCCCTCTCTCTTTCTCTCTCTCTCTCTTTCTCTCTCTCTCTCTCTCTCTCTCTCTCTCTCT
>NC_034597.1:48320919-48326024 GCF_900095145.1 Mus pahari | reverse complement strand
CTTTTGTCCTTGTGTGTGTGTGTGTGTGTGAGAGAGAGAGAGAGAGAGAGAGAGAGAGAGAGAGAGAGAGAGAGAGAGAGAGAGAGAACATGTTAAAGGAGCTCATTTTACACATTCATGTAAAGCCCTATAGAGAGGGCTAAGGATGTGGCTGACTTGAGAGATGGGTTGCCTGCAGGCATGGGTTTGAGCTCCAGCACTGCATAAGCCTGTTGTGGTGGTATATCACTAAAAACCTAGCACGTGGAAGGTAGAGGCAGAAGGCCATCATCAGCTATGCGATGACTTCAACCCTGTCTCATAAATAAAATAAAAGAAGAAAAGCAAAAGATTCAAAGAAGAAGCCAAAGGCACAAATATCAACATGTCAGGCAGTCACCTGAGTGATGCCCAGCAGCCCTGAGAGATGTCAGGCATGCTGGTGCATGCATACATGCGTGTGTGCACACTCGAATTGACTTTTCAATTCTGTTTTATATACAAGTCTGAAGAGTCTTTACCTATGATGCTCTGGACAAGGAGCATTCTCTATTTCAGAGTTTTTTCAGACGGTGGGATACTTCTATATGTATAAAGAGATAGATGTCTTGGTGACAGGACTAAAGTCTAACCCTGAAATTCCTTATGCTACCTACCCGCCTCAGACACAGCCCGAGGATAATCCTATACGGTATTTTTAGTGGGCTCTCATTTTCACTGTGATCTGTCAAATGAAGCAAGGACAAGAATTTTCCACTTGAGGTGTCTGTCAGCACTCAAAGAAGTGCTGGAAGCTGGGCATAGCGACACAGGCATCTCAGTGCTAGAGAGGCTAAGGCGGAAGATTAAAAGTGTGCTGTCCACAGGTGCCGGGCCCTCTAGTAAGACTCTGCTTTGAAGTAAAAGAAAGGGGGAGAGGAAGGAGGGAGAGGAATTTTCTTTAGTGATGTAGCTGCTGTAGTGGGCACACATCTATGTGTAGCTAGGAAGGGGGAAGGATGAAGAGAGGAAGGAGGAGGTTTGAATTTTCAGAACTTTATATAACAATTGTCTGACCTGCTGCTACTGGGTCAGGGCCCAAACTGCCAGGACAACGAGGCAGTGTTTTTCACAGGGCAGTTTCAGAGCCCCTGCATCCCAGGAGCTCCTCCTCCCTGTGAGGCCCCTCTTCACTACTGCCCAGCCCAGCGCCTTGCAAGCTCCCAGCTGTGTTGGGTTCCACCCTGTCCTCTGCCCTCTGATAGATGGTTTTCCCAGAACAGAAATCTACCCTGTCCACGCCCCTCTTAAAGCCTCTGCCTGACCCCCAAGCCCATCAGCAGAGGGAGGAAGTCTGGGCTGTGGGGATAGTGGAACCCTCTGTGCCTTCGGGCCTCCTGTACTCTCTGCTGCTGTGTCTGCATTCCCTCTGCACATGGGGCTCCCAATGGCCACATCACAGGTGACCCTGCCCACCTAGACGTCCTCTCTAAAACTATGAACAGAGACCAAAACAGGGGCGACCTATTTTCCCGAGGGCAAAAGGCAAGGGAATCCAAACAAATCAACATTCAGAAAATTTCAGATGAGTCAAGGGTTTTAAATAGGCATTTATTTATCTATTTTTATATGTATGAGTGTTTTGCCTGCATGTATGTCTGGGTATCACATGCAAGCCTGGTGCCTACAGAGGCCAGAAGAGTGTGTTGGATCCCTGGAACTGGAGTTACAGATGGCTGTAAGCAGTCCTTTGGGTGCTGGGAATCAAGCTTAGGTTCTCTGGGAAAGTAGCCAATGCTTTTAACCACCCAGCCATCTCTGTAGTCCCTGAAGTAAAGGTTTTTTGTTTCTTTGTTTTTGTTTTTGTTTTATTTTGTTTTTAAAGAGCTATGTATAATATGTGATGTGAAGTAGTAAGAATAATACCAAATAGGTTTAATGTAAAATTTAGCTAAAACTACAAGCTGTGATTCAACACAAAGGAGAGTGAATGGATGCATCTTCCACTTCCTTCTCCAGGGCCCAGCGCTGCAAATGGCTGGAACTTGAAGATATCATATCGAGTGAAGTAACATTGTGTGTTCTCTTCCATCGGAGGTTTCTAGATCCAAATTTTTAGATGTGAGTACAGATCCTGTAGTCATTCCAGAAACCAGGAAAATAAAAACAGGACCATTGTTGAGAATGGGAGTGGGGGGACAATAGAGAAGAGCAGGATACAAGTGGTCTGACTGGGGATCGGGAAGTGGGGGTCTTAGTTACGGTAACCTTTGCTGTGAGGAGACATCATGGCCTAAAGCAACCTGGGAGGGAAGGGTTTACCTGGCATGTGCTTCCACATGGCTGCTCTTCACTGAAGGAAGTCAGGGCAGGAAGGGAAGCAGGGCAAGGAGCTTTGGAGTTGTTGGTATGGTGTATCCAAGAGACTCCCGAAGCATACAGGATACTGCTATTGCCCTCCAGGTGGAGGATAAACCCCTATGGCTGAAGGCACCTTGCACTTCAGAAACAAGAGATGTCTCCTCCCTGAGGGCTAGCTTAGTAACTGACTAGCTACCAAATGGTCAGCTCTGAAAACATACAGACAAGTAATATAATACAGACCAAGCAGGTTATGTTTATGCATTTGGAAATATACATGTATATAAAAAATGTGGATATAACAACAATCAATGAGAAAAAGAAGCCATGAATTTGAGGAGGGTGAGGAACGGTACCTGGGATGGATTGGGAGAGGAAAGGGAAATGATATAATCATAGTATAATCTCAAAAATGACAGAAGAAATTTAAGTAAGACATTAGGCCGAGGATTGGATCACGAGGGCAAGGCTCTAGTGAGGATAATTATATGCTCATGAAAGGGACTGATGGAGAGTCACCTCTTCCCGTTGGAACTTCCAGCCATGGGGATACAACATTCCTCTTTTCTGAGAAGATACAGCCCTCACCAGAAAGCTGAACCCAATGCCATGGTGATCTGGGACTTCCCAGATCTGTAAGAAATAAATCGATTTTTTTTTGTTTTTTGTTTTTTGTTTTTTTGTTTGGTTTGGTTTGGTTTGGATTTTTTTTTTTTTAAGAACCTTCTCAAAGACTATTATAGGAACAAAAGACTATTATAGGAACAGCACAAAACAGATTAAAAGGTGAGGTAAAATGTAAAAGATGAAGTTTACCAGGAGGTGTGTTTAATATTTCGTCTGTGTGTGTCTGGTATATAAAATACAAATATAACAACTGAGTGTAAATAGTAACAGCTATGGACATTTTCCTGAACATTTTCCATACATCTGTGTTGAGATGAACTTGCTATAATTATGGCAATTGAAGACATTTACAATTTTTTTAAAAATTAAAACCAGACAGTAAAGAAAGAAATTCTATGCCTGTGGCCGATGGTAGAAAGCTGATTGAGAATACATGTAAAGTAATTCATGTGGCCTTCCGGCCTGATTCTGTTGTTTATATCACATTTTCAGGCTGAGAAGCATAAGGAGAACTTTAAGAAAACTTGAGATTGGGTGGCAGTAAAACAATTGAAAGAGAATTTGAAAATTTCAGAAGAAAACCAAAAGTTCAGGGATCAACTCAGCCGATGATACACATATCACGGAGGAGAGTTTCAAGTTCAAAGTCTGTCTGTCTGTCTGTCTGTCTGTCTCCCTCTACCCCACCTCTCATACATGCACACATACACTGACACACACACACACACCCTTGTGCATGACTACCTTGCATTAGCAAGCTAGCACGGACTGGCAGGCAGCTCTTCAAATACATTTCAGCAAACAAGAAAGCAACGGATTTGGAGAAGACAGAGGAGTGAAATGAGAAGTAGGGATCAACAGAAGAGAGGACTACCTTGAGGAGTAAACCCAACTCTTTAGCTGTTTCACTCAAAAGAAAAAAAAAATAAACAGAAGAGAAAGAAAAATAAAAAAATAGTTTTATATGAGGTCAATAAAACAAGCAAAATTTTAATTACAGCAAGGATGTAAAAGAGAGCAGATACAGGGGAAGCAAGGCTTATTTTGGCTTCTTGCCTTGAGGGGCTTCAGGCCATGGTCACTTGACCACACATGTTCTGGACATGGAACAGCGAGATCCATTAAGGGGGCATCATGGGCTCACCACATGGTTCTTTCTACACGGCTGCCATTTGGGGTCAGAAAACAGAGGAAAGGGTCTGGTCACTGGCTGGGCATTTAAAAGTGCTTCCATCACTCACGAGGAGTTCACACCCTGGCAGCTGAGCGTCCCACGGACTCCTGTAACTCCTGCCTCAAGAGACCTGATGGCCTCTCCTGGCTTCTTCACATGCATGTGTTTATGTAGCTGCACTTACACATGTGCATTTATTTACACACATATACACTAAATTAGAAAGTGTTTAATGTTTGAAGAAGCAGAGGAAGGGAATTCCTTTCAAGCCCGTGCCATCAATGACCTACCTTCCTTCCATTAGGCTCAGCCTTCTAGGTTCTTCCATCTCCCAATATTGCCTCCAAGTACACGGGCCTTTGGGGTCCTGCAAGATTCAAGAGCACCGGGCACCTTTGAAAACTGTCCAGGCTTCCCTGGGCAGCTCTGAATGTGGGACTTAACCTTTGAACGGCAGCTGACATTTCCTGAGGACCTACTTTGCCTGGTGTGATTCTGAGATCTCAAAGCCACTTCTCACTGGCTCCTTTAGCAACCCAGTGGGATACAGGATACCTTCTGTGTGTGAGGGGACCAGTGTTCTATCAAAGTGGGATTTGCCATGGGTCAGAGTCCAAATCCTGAGCTAATGACCACTTTCTGGAGCTGCTGTTTCTCCAGGATGTTTTAGAAGTTAGCTTTCGTCCTAGGTTCTGGCAACAAGCCAGCCAGGCCAGCCTCCTGTTGGAAATTCTTCAATTCTGAAATAACAGCTGTTGCTAGGTGATTCCTGCTCTTCTCCAGGCTAAATGTCTCCTAACCTTTTAGGATCCCTTGGGCACTAATCAGGCCTTTTGTGACTCTGGGTGCCTGGAACACATCACAGTTAACCATGCTATAGCTTGAGGGGTGGAAGTCACTTTCACAATTCAAAGTTCACTGAAAGCACCTCCATTTTCCTTCTCCCTTCCCCTCCCCTCCCCTCCCCTGCCCTCCCCTCCCCTGC
>NC_034597.1:48307151-48320544 GCF_900095145.1 Mus pahari | reverse complement strand
TGTGTGTGTGTGTGTGTGTGTGTGTGAGAGAGAGAGAGAGAGAGAGAGAGAGAGAGAGAGAGAGAGAGTGTGTGTGTGTTCAGGGCCTACACAGTACTGCCTAGTAGACAGAACATTGCTTAGAGTTATGGTACCCTATGCTCAAATTTCAGTCTTACCACTTACTAGCTGTGCAACCTTGGGCACAGATAGTAAGTTGATAACATGTATACCTGCAGGGCCTTTCTATAACACACAGACCATTGTTTAGAACTATCACCGAGATGAATGAAGGGAGACTCACCCTGAGGGCAGCCCGGCGTCTGAGGGCAGCAGTGTAGCCTGTGTGACTTGGGAAGCTGAGCCTAAGGAGATGAGGATGCCATTTTCAGAGTGAAGGGTGGCCCAAACACTGGCTCAGCCCGGAGTTCAGAAGAGAAAGCGAGGGGCTGAACCCAAGGAAAGGACACCGTACCCATGACTACTGAGCTTTATGGAAGAGGCTTCCTGTGGCCTGAGTAAAAGGACCTTTGCCTCCATATGGATAGCTTCCTGGGTGCCTGATTACATCTGTATCAGGCACAGGCCAGAGTCCAGAGATAAACTGGCCTATCAGAAAAACTGGTTGAGATCACAGGAAATGGGCAGCCTCCAGCACCAAACAAAGCTGGTGCACACACCTGGGGCTTGCACTTGCTACCCCTGAGTGGAGCTCCTATGGAATGGGCCATTCGAATTCACCTGTGCAGGGCCTCCAAGGCCCAACCTTCCCTTGTTCACACCCTGGTCTCGTCTTCCTCATTTGACCTAGAGTTAGCAAACATTTCTTTCCCCATCCATAATGGAGGAACGCAATTTCCTCCGGGAGCTTTATCCCAAACTGAGCTGTACACAGAACGTTCCTGAAGCCCTGAGCTGGTGGAGAGCCCATGCCAGTGTCCTGTGCATCTATCTGCCTCTGGCCACACGTGTATCCAAGCCACATAGAATGAAGACTAGCTGCTGTGTCTGAGTGCTAGGGCTACGGGCATGAGCCCCACATCTGGCGTCTTTCCTCTTTTTGAATTTTATTCCCCCCTCAGGAATTTTGACATAGCAGTGGAAAGCTGGCCCGGACGCCCTTCAAAAGTAGAGATAGCTACTTCAGTTTTACTTCAAGGCAAACTCAGCAGCATTGTGCAAGCAATGACACTCCACGGAGCAAAGCATCTTGTGAATTAGAATGTTATATTCAGCATGATAATATTGTGGGTTAATATCATTACAGAAATTGCGTTTCACTTGGCTAGTTAGCTTAAATTCTTGACTGCAAAATGGAGTTTTGTATCTCAAAAAAAATTTATAATTTGCATGTTTATATATATATATATATATGTATATATATATATGCATGTGTATTCATGTGCAAGCATGTACATATGTACAGGTATACCACATGTGAATGGATGGGGAGGGGCATGTGTATGTCAGAGCCAGCAATCTACTTCATGGATCCTTTTTCAGATGAATCCTGGAAAGTAGGCTAGATTGCTAGCCAGCGAGTCTTAGGCATCTGCCCGTCTCTGCCTCCCTGGGGCTGGGATCTCAAGTGCACACCACCAGGCCTGGCCTTTTCACACGGGTCTGGCATCTTACTCAGCTCCTCGTGATGGCGTGCAGGCTTTACTGCCTGAGCCATCCCTCCAGCCCCAATTTCATGAAGTTTTAAAAGAGTTATTTATTTTTATTTTACATGTATTAGAGTCTGAATGTCTGTCTGTATACCATATGTGCCTGGTGCCCTTGGGAGTCAGAAGAGGACATTGTATCCCCTGGAACTGGAATTTGAGATGGTTGTGAGCCAATATGTGGTGCTGGGAATTGAATTCAGGTCCTCTGGAAGAGCAGCCAGTGTTCTTAGCTGCTAAACTGTTGTTCCATCCCCATCAGATTTAGAAATGATAAGTACATCCATCATCTATTGTCCTGCAAATTTCTTCCTTTTGCACTGGGAACTGAACTCAGGGCCTCATGTATGCTAGGTAAGAACACTAATACTAAACTAAATACATGTGTAGGCAGTGGGGAAGCTAGCCATTCATTCTCTGAACATGACATCCTTATCTCCTTAGGCTCAAGCTTCCCAAGTCACACAGGCTACATTGCTGCCCTCAGACACAGGGCTGGCTGCCCTCAGGGTGAGCTTCCCTTCATTCATCTTGGTGATAATTCTAAACAATGGTCTATGTGTTATAGAAAGGCCCCATGGGCCTATGTATTGGCTTGCCCACGGTTGCATAGCTAGATATCTTGCTCTAGTTCTTATTTTTAACCTACGTGGGGGTATAGAACAATTGAATGACTATATAGCAGATGTGTCAATCAAGTCACAGAAGTTGGCAACTCAAATATTTATGATTTCTATGTGTTGAAAAACTTCTAATTATCTTCAAGCACAACTTTGCCTTAGTTAGAGTTACTATTGCTGTGACAAAACAGGTGACCAAAAGCAGCTTGGGGAAGAAATGATTTATTTGGCTTACGCATTTTGAGTCACACTCCATCAAGGGAAGTCAATGAAGAAACTCAAACTGTGTGGAAACATGCAGAGGCCATGGAAGGGTGCTGCTTACTGGCTTGCTCCTCAGGGCTTGCTCAGCCTGTTTTCTTATAGAAGCCAGGACCACCAGCCCAGGGGTGGCACCACCCACAATGGGCTAGGCCCTTCCCTGATCAGTCACTAATTAGGAAAATGCCCTCCAGGCTTGCCCATAGCCTGGTCTTACAGAGGCATTCTCTGAACTTAGGTTTCCACCTTTCAGACAACTTTAGCTTGTGTCAAGTTGACATAAAACTAGCAGCACAATCGTGTATACTGTGGTCACTCACACGTGCTATGGAATAGCCCAGTTCACTCTACCTGACTCCCGGCATTGTGCTTCTGTTATCTTGCCTCTCTGACATGCACCTCTTAGATACTGTTAATGAGACATAGGTCTGATGAGAAGACACTGTCTACATAGCTGTACCTTTGGGGGGATGGTATATGATGTGACCCCAGGTAGACTGTTTCATAGCTCTTCTGGGAGTTACTCATCTAACATTTCCACAGTTTTTGGTTTTGTGGTCATTTTTGGTGGCAGTGTTGATATTTATTTGTTTGTTTGTTTTCTGGTTGAAAAGGTTGCCCACTGCCCATAATAACTAAGCCATTTTGTATTTTAGAGACTGATGCTGTAAAAGAAAGTACTCTAACCATGGTTTCTGGTACCAATGAACCTTCATTACCAAACACACCCACATTCTAGAGCTTTGAGTTATTACTGAACAGAGTGATGTTGCTTCTCTCACAGATGCGGGGCCTAAGTCATTGTTGCTTTGCTTTGAGGTTCCTGTGAACACACAGCTTCAAGTCACCTAGAACTGCCCAGCAGGAGTCAGGAGTCAGACATCTGGATATCATGACAACATGTTGACATCATGACATCTGGAGTCAGGACCAGAGGTCCTAAAAGATGCACTTTCCTTGTTTGGTTGGTTACTTTGTTTTATGTTTTATTTTATTTATTTATATGAGTACACTGTAGCTGTCTTCATTACCAATGATTATGAGCTACCATGTGGTTGCTAGGAATTGAACTCAGAACCTCTTAATCACTGAGCCATGTCTTCAGCCCCAAACTTTCCTTGTTTTAACACTAAAGTCTTTTCAGGAAGAAGCCAGTGCCTCTCCTACACAGCATGAAGTGTGTGTGAAAACATACTATCAAATATATTTATGCCTTTACCTCGATGGGTATGCATTCTTATCTCAGATTAATTTATCCACCTTAGGAAACCCTGAGAACTTTGGACGACTCCACATGGTCTCCTTATTCCCCACAATACTTTAACTTTGTGTGACCACTCGGTTTACATTCCAACATGATTCCCATCAAGAGGCAGATCCACTACTCACTCCGGGTTTGCCCTTTATTTAAATTTAATGTGTATTGCTTAAACATTTTTTTTTAACAAATGAGGAGCACCCATGTGTCTTTGCTGTCCTGGAGATTGAACCTAGAGCCCCACACGTTCTAGGCAAGAGCTCTGCCACTGAGCTACAACCCCAGTCCACCACATCTACATGGCTTTAACATTCTTGATTTGCTGTCTTGTTGAGAACACAAACTCTTCCCTGGAAGAATGTGATCAACACAGACTAATCTAGTGTCAAAAGCCTAGCTGTCAGCAACATAATCCCTCCCAGAAAACCTGCTACTCTACACATAACCCATTGGTTCCTTTAACGATAAAGCCAAAAGACATCAACAGCTCCAAGTTGGGACATGTTTCTGCCCTCCAGAGAATGGAATCCCAAGAACTACTTGACAGTGTTTTGTGACTAATCAATGTCATTTGAGCACAAGAGCTTTATTCTAATGGCTTTCCCATCTAGTGAATTAACTGTTTAGAAAGCTTTCATGTGGTGGTGGTGGGGGGGGGCAGGTTGGAGCTGACAAAAGTGTCGAAATCAGAGAACATCTGTTTGTGGAATGGATCAGATCTAAGAATCCGAGACAATATTTGATTAAAACCTGATTGGACTTTCAGCTCATAGTGTAGATATTACTTTCTAGAATTTCCTTCCAGAGCTCCCAAGACAATGTTAAACACACCTCCTTCTGGAACCCCCCCGCAGCTCTCTCCAGAGCCTCTGGTCCCACGACCTGTGGAGACAGTGCATGTTGATCTTTATTTACTCCGATAGCCCTTCATGGTAGGTCTGAAGGTTTGCTGCTAAATGCTGAAAACTCTGGAAATCACTCTGGGCTGAGATGACATTGTGTGTTTGCTGAATAAATGCATTTTAAAAATGATATTCATTTAAGAAAGAAAACGACAGAAAGAAACTTAGAAGAGCCAGGAGTAGTCAGGTAATCCATAAAGTTGCACAATAAATAATCTCCATGGGAGTCAGATCCAGGACAGGGATCTCAAGAGGTATACGGAATCTGGGACAGGGCAGGATTCAGACCACCCAGAAGCTCCAAGTTGCAACATCGCCTTCTTTAAATCAGGATTTTTATTCAGCAGAATTGGGATTGAAAGGCAGGGGGAAGCTTCTCAGCAAACAGAATCCAAAGTGCATCAGATCTATGGACACTGCTGGTCACATGAGGATATCCCTCAGGTGTATCCTGAGTCAAATTTACTGTAGAATTCTGTTGGAAATCCTGGTCAGCTTCAGGTCCAAGTCTGGGAATGACTTTGCCCAAGGCAGCCCTCCTGGAAGTAGAAAAGACCTGAGCCAAGAGATAGCAATGGGCCAAGTTCCAAGCTGGAGATATTTGGGACCAGGTTCATGTCATTGACATATCCTAGAACCAACCAGGGAGAAGTCAGGCATAGGGAGCTGCAGCCTTCTTAAACCTTTTTGTTTCAGCCGGGCATAGTGGCACACGCCTTTAATCCCAGCACTCAGGAGGCAGAGGCAGGCGAATTTCTGAGTTCGAGGCCAGCCTGGTCTACAAAGTGAGTTCCAGGACAGCCAGGGCTATACAGAGAAACCCTGTCTCAACCCCCCCCCAAAAAAAAAAAAAACCCAAAAAACAACAACAACAAAAAACAAAACCTTTTTGTTTCAATTAGATCACCAGGCAGAGCCCCTGAGAACATACTGGGCAGATGGAAGGACAGATGCATATTAGTCTAGTTCTTGCTGCTGTAACAGAATGCCCCAGGCTAGAAAACTTATAAAGAATAAAGGTTCAAAACCTACGATTCTGGAGACTGTGGAGCCCAAATGTGTGGTGTGGGCATCTGGTAATAACATCTCACCTGCCTCAGAAGATGGCAGATTTCTTTCAGGGTAAGACAGCATAAATGTGCTAGTTTGGCCTTGTCTACTTCCTATAAAGCAATTAATGCCATTGTGGAGGCCCCCACCCCTATGACATCATCTAATCCTAATCCCCTCCCATAAGATTCCACCTCCAAACAACATCAACTAGAAACTGAACAACAACAACTAGAAATTGGCAGGTTTAGTTTCCAGCCTGAGCACTTGAGAGTTACCTTCACTGTCAACAGTAACATCAGTGCAGGGTTCGTCACAGCAGAGGGTCTCACCACGCAGACTTGTGCTGTTATTGAATCGTGCCTTTGTGTCCCACCCACAGCTTCCTTGGGTATACGGTCTGGAAACAGAGCCAATCAGTCCCCACATCCTCTGGTGGCAACTCACCCCATAGTCACAGGCCTCTCACATTTGGAGAAAATCACTTTTTCTTTGGGACTAAAGGCACACGTCACCTTGCCCAGCTTCTTCAGCACTTCCTAAGGACCTGCAGTGTTTTCTGTTATGATATTAGAAGTGCACTCACTTTGCTTTGGGGTAAAATGAAGACTCTATTTTCTTTGCTTTGATCGTCATTTTTGTAAGGAAGTGAATACCAAGGAAAATACAAATGGACGTGGGACATTTCTGCTGAACTCAGCAATGTCTTTAAAATAAATATAACACTAGAAACAGAAAAGCCCCAGGATCGCACACCATGCCTGCCTCTCACAGGGATGACTCGAGCCGCTGCCAAATCCTGGAGCGCTCACTTTTCTTGCAAAAACAGGTCCGAGATACACAGCCAACTCCACCCCCAGCGAGCCTTCTTTCCTCTGACCTCTGATATGAGAAGCATTTTAAAAAGCAGTTTCACAGAAACAGATTTATATTCCACATAGTTTGCCTCTTCAAAGTGGTTTGGGGTAATGTTACTTTATTAACTTTTTCAAACTATGGAAGGTGTATGACAGTATACATTTTGTTATTATAAACACTTAGGGTGTTTGGTTCAGTGAGCAGAACTGAGCCCATTCACAGTCTTGCATCACCATTGTCTACCTCCACACTGTTGCCCTCACCCACACCAGAACTCAGCACCCACAAAACACTGGCTGTCACTTCCCCTCCGCAGTCCTTGGTACTCACATCTTCTGCCTGTTCCTTTAAGCTGGCCTCTGCCAGGTGTCTTGTATAAGAATCATTTCCTGTTTGTCCTTTAGGGTGTGGATTATTTCACTAGCATGTTTTCTAAGGTTCACCTATGTTGAAGCTTGTGCCTAATGTCTTCCCTTATTATGCCCGGGTAAGATTGCATTGTGGAGAAACTGCAGTGTCTGCTTATATGACATTTTAGAAACCAAATATGTGTGGACAGTCCACACTGAGCAATTCTCCAGCAACTGGAGGTCCTACAATTTAATTCAATCATGACACTAACTACCCCAAGTTAGTGCCAACCCTGTACATTAAAGAATGCAGTGTCATAGACTATCTCCACGTAGGAGTCCAGGTCAAACTCAGGCTTAGATAGCCGCATAAATATGGTTGCCATGACAGCCCAACCTCAGGCTCAGTACTTTGCTACAACAGCTAAGAAAACACTTTACTGTGTCTGTTGGTTTATTATGAAGGATACAACTCAGAAACAACTAATGGAAGAGACTTAATGAGAAATACATGTGGGGAGAGAAGGGTTATGGCAAGTCCATGACTTCTGGAAGGATGCTCTTCTCCTTGCACTTCCGTGTGCCTCCCAACCTCGAAGCACTCTGACCCCATGCTCATGCATTTGAAGGGCATTCCTATGACAGTATGTTTGCTTCCGTCATGGCTTGTGGTAATTAGTTGTACCCTCTTTTTCTACCCAGAGGAGGTGTGTGTGCTTCCAACCTGCAATGACTTGGCTTGTTCCTTTGCCAATCAGCCTCCATCTTGACACTCTCTGGGAGCCCCCGATATTGCACCAGCTTGCAAAGTGCTATGTATTACTTTGATGCTTTCTTATAGACTACAGTCTGAATCTTTCTGATTTCAGAACACACACACACACACACACACACACACACACACACACACACACACACTTCATCTTTTGGTGATAACATATACTATTTAACTATACATATCTGTTTGCAACTCTTTTGGGTCTGTTTGTAGGAGTGGACGTGCTGGGTTACAAGGCAAATCTATATTTAGTTTTTGAGGACTCTCCAAACTGCCACAGCAGATGTACACTTTACATCCCTCTCCAGCAATAGTTCTCATTCTTCTTTTCTTTTTATCTTTATTCATCTTCTATCTTTACTGTTATTTTTTTAGAGAACTATAGCCAATCTAACAGGTGTGAGATGATACCTCAAGGTTGGTTTTATTCGAATTTCCCACGACTGGGATATTTTGCATATCTTCTTTAGAGCAATGTCTGTTCAACCCATTGCCCGCCCATTGGTTGGATTGTTGGTCTTTCTGCTGTTGAGGTATAGTGATTCTTTATGTCTCTTTATCAGACACATGATTCCCAGTGTTTTCCATCACTCTGCAAATTGCTTATTATAGTCTAGATATGAAATGAAGCCATGATGAATGCTCAGCCCTCAGTAGTAGCACTAATCTGAGAAGTTATAGGGACATTGTCTGGGGAGGGGGGGCGAGACACAAAAAGTCGAGCTCAGAGGTCATGCCTTTGAAGGTTAGATCTGGTCCCAGCACCCCCTTCCTTCCCTGCTTCTTGGCCACCATAGCTTTCTACATGTACTCACTCCCACCTCAGAGATGCTCTGGCTAACCATGGGCTGAACACTCTGAAACCATGAGCAAAACCAGTGTTTTCCCCTTTAAATTGACCATCGGGTGTTTTGGTCACAGGGACACAGATGCACAGCATCTTGTGTTGTCTTAGCATGTTATCTTAGTGGTGCTTCATCTTCATTGTCAACCCGACTAGATTTAGAGTCACCAGGAGACCAAGCTCTGGGTGTGTTCATGAGAGTGTTTGCAGAGAGGTTCATCTGAGAAGGCAGGACCTATCCTGATGTGAGTGGCCAACCTGTGGGCTGGGATCTGAGGCTGAGTCAAAAAAAGAAAGGCAGACGAGCACCAGCAGACATCATGCCTCCAGACCATCTTCCTGCCCTGTTCTCTCCCGTCATGCTCAGCATCACTCTCAAACTGAGAACCAGAACAAAGCCTCCCTTCCTTAAGTTGTCTTTCATCCCCCCCCCCATAAATACAGGAATAACTAATATGACTTATTAGTTCACTAAATTTTCTGTACTAGCGGGTCCTCACAGAGTAACTGCCACAGGGAGAAGTCATCTGTGAATTTCACAATGCATAAGAAGTCTTGGGAAAACAATGAACATTTCTTATCAGTCTGTCTGCAAGCCTCATGGGGATTCTAGTTCTGTTCCTGCAACAAAGCCCCTACTCAGATGATGGAATGTAAGAGGCTTTCTATACTTTTCTCCAGTGTTCTCAGTCTTCATTCTACTGGGTTCCTAAGTTGGTCAACTTTCTGTCCCTGCAGCAGATCATCTTGCAAAGAGGAAAGGTTTAGTTTTGAGTTGTAGTTTCAGAACACCGTGGTGGGATTGTGTGACAGAGCAACAGCTGATCCCACGGTGGACCTGAAGCAAAAGGAAGCAATGGAGGCACTGGGGGCTCGAATGTCCCCTTCAGTAGCATGTCCCCGGAGACTTCCCTCTTACTCAGCTCCAACTCTTAAAGGCCTTACCACCTCCCTACAGGCTGGGAACCAAACATCTGGGCCTGGGCCTTTTCAGGATGGCCATGGTCCAAACTACAGTTGTTTCAATCTACAGGACTTTCCATTTTTTAAAATATATATGTTTACATATAATTTATAAGAAGGGAGCCATCTCTCCTGTCAATCTTTTCTCTTGCTCTCTGCACCTCAACTCTCCCTCCATCTTGCCCTGGCTTTTGTTTCAGGTTTAATCTTTGAACTACATCTGTACAGTACAAAATGTGCCACAGTTAGTTTAGTTGGTTTTTTTCCCCTCTTTCGTAATTTTTCACTCTTCCCAAAGAGTCTATTAAATTTATAAGGATGACATAGCTTAAAATACATATATTCTTAGCAGCAGAACTCAAAGGATAAATCATTTGTAGGTGACTTCCAGCAAAACAAAAGAAACACATAAACCACACTTCAATCCTGTCTACCTAGTTGAGAATAAAGGAAAGTACTTGGTATTAAGTAGGGCTTTAACCTGGAAAAGCACGGACTTGGGCCAACTTGAAGTGTGTGGTGGTTTTACAAAATGGCAGCAGGATTTAAGGCTTTAGACCAAAAGACATTGAAAATGACTTCTGTTTTTAGTCAGGGATTACTATTGGTTCTGGCAGAAGCTGAGCTGTTTGGTAATAAGGGGATTAGACAGAATGTAGGCAGAGGGACCCCTGAGTCATGACAGACTAGGTATAAAGCTTTTTTTTTTTTTTTTTTTTTTTTTTTTTTAGTTTCAACTTGCCATAGTGGTTTATTGTTTTGGTGGTGGGGGTGGTGGCTTTTGTTTTGTGTTACATCGGTGTAAAAGAGTTTTAATTGACAGTGTAAAGTGCATAGCCCTAAGGGAAGCACCTTCTGAGTGTGCAGGAGTTCACTGAGGAATTCAGAGTTTGGGAGGGGCTGGTGTTTGAGTGACTCCCTTAATCCAGCCGTGTGATGCTTTGGTCTGTGAATTCATTCGAGTAAGATGATTTTATTCTTTTAAAGTAAAAGTAATGTTTAAAATTTAAGCTTGGTGTGACAGCTCATGGGTGTAGTCTTAAAGCTTGTGAATTGAGAGGCTGAGGCAGGAGAATTGCCAAGAATTTGAGGCTAGCTTGAGTCACTTAGTGAGTGTAGCCAGGTCAACCTAGGTTACAGTGTGAGACCTTGTCTTAAACTAAGAATAGAAAGAGATTAGATGTGACAGTTTGGAAAAAGGGATCCACTAGTCCATTACACAGGAGGCCAGTAGGGACCAACATTGCTTCGGAGCCTGCCTGTCACAGGTTGGTATATCTGTAGATTGAGTCAGAGTTTGGCTGCAGGTGTGTCTGAGGTCTGACTAACGTGGGCCTCCTGGCTCCAGGGGGAGCTCCAACTAGCTTTTTGTTGTTTTAACTTGGCAATTCACACTGGGAAAAAAAATTTCAATTTGTTCCCCCAGAAACTAGTACTATTATAATAATTACTCCATGAAGTGACTTTTATGTTGCATCTTAAATGTATTCTAGGCATCTTTGCAGCATGCAAGAAAAAAACCAAAAGCGACATGTATACGTAAGTATATATGTGTTACATAGAAAGTAAGTCTCCAGGGATAATTTGCTTTTAAGGGCTCATGTGGCCACCTGGTAGGATGATCAGCGTGAAGCTTTCGGTGTGGAAGCATTTGGTATTGTAACCCATGCTTCCTGTCCCTGCAGCCAGTAAGCTGGGGCAGGCCTCTGACTAGTCTTCCTACCTGACTGAAATCAGATGGACTTCATCCTGAAGTCAGCAGTTGAGGATTAGGGGGAGAGAGGAAAGTGGGTTGTTGTGACTGAATAATTATTGATGTTTCCAGACTTCTTGCCTTCTGGGGATGGCATGGAGCTGTTCCATTAAGGATGAACCTCCCCCAGCTCCTGGGAAGACAGGAAAAACTGCCCAGCCTTTCCAAGACTCCCACATCACTTAATTAACGTGGAAGTACAGCGTGAACCTTTACCTATTGGGTTCTCCCCCTCTGTGGCAAATCTGGATCACAATGAGAAAGACAAAGGCAGAGTGGGAAGGACATGGGACCTTAAAACGTCCAATGCTGTGAAGCAGCCCCATATCCCATACCCAGGATTAAAACAAAAAGATGTTCCCATAACATTTCTGTGGGGTTTTTTTGTTTGTTTGTTTGTTTTTTAAAGAAACCAAAATTCTCACAACAGGGATAGATGATGATGACAACATAGACACAGATATATTGAAACTGAAAGTTTTACTCTAAGAGATGGGTTCACATGATGACAGGTGTTGTGAGTGCACAATTTTCAGGGTAGGTTGGTGACCTGGAGACCCAAAGAGCCTTTGTTGAATCTCCCCTTTGAAAGCTGAGTTATACAGAATTTCCCCTCTTTCAGGGAAGCTGTGACGGTTTGAGTAAGAATAGCCCTTAGAGGCTCCTATCTTTAAATACTTGAGTACAGTTGGTGGAACATTTTGGGAAGGATTAGGAGGTGTGGCCTGCGGCTGGAGGTTGTGTCACTGGTGGATGGACTTTCAGATTTCAAAAGCCCGTTGCTGTTCCTTGTGCCTCTCTGTGCCTCAGGGTTGTGTCTCAAGATGTGAGGGAAAGAAGGCATGGGATTGGATGGTGGAGGGGTGGGTGGATCTGGGAAGAGTTGTTGGAAGGGAAACAGAAATTAGAATATAGTGTATGAAAATTAATTAAAAAATTTTAATTAAAAAAGTGAGCTCTCAGCTACTGCTCCAGAACCATGTCTGCCCACCAGCTGCCAGGCTTTCTACCATGATGGTTGTGGACTCATCCTCTGAAACGCTAAGCTCAAATAAACACCTTATTCTATCTGTTGGTTTGGTTGTATGTCTTATTAGAGCAATAGAATAGTAACTAAGACAGAAGCTCAATATTTTACCTTTATCTAGGATCAATGGATGGGTGAGGCCATCATCTTGAGCACAGCAATCTTCCAAACTCAAGCTTCACTAATTTTAATGTTAATCTCATCTGAACATCCTGCTATAGTCTAGATCTGGAATGTCTTCTGTAGGCCATGAATTGAAGGCTTGGTCACCAGCCTATGGGGCTACTAGGATATAGTGGAGTCTTAGGAAGTAACTCATGGGTGTAAGGTAGGTCACTGGAGCAGAGGCAAACTCTGAAGGGAGACTGGGGCTGGCTCCTTCCTGTCCCTCAGTTTGCTTTGCAGCTGGTATCAAGTGAGCAGGCCTCATCTGCCACAAGCTCCCATTGTGGTATACTGTGCTTCCACACCAAACCACCCCTGTGCTCTAACTGAAATCCCTGGAACTGTGGGTCCAAATATTTTCTTTTAGGTTGGTTATCTCCAATATTTCGTCACAGTAATTGAAACAAATACCCTCACAGAAACATCCAGAATAGCATTTTATGTAACATGTGGGTGCTACGGCTCAGATAAATTGACATATAAAGCTCACCCGTGTTCACCTATGTCAGCTTGGTACTAATGCATCTCTTTAAACCATATTTAATTGACCAGTAAAGACAAGGTTAGACTTCAGCCCAACACAACTATCCAGGATACAAAGAAAAGTGCACTCTTTCCCATAGAGGATACAAAGTTCTTGGTGGTATTCACTCTTTTTTATTTTTGCTTCTTCTTTTTAAAAAATAAGGTATTTTCTTTATTTATATTTCAAATGCTATCCCCTTTCCTAGTTTCCCCTCTGAAAGTCCCCTATCCCCTCCCCATGCTCACCAACCCCAACTACTCCCATTCCCAGTCCTGTTATTTCCCTACACTGGGGCATAGAACTTTCACAGGACCTAGGGCCTCTCCTCACATTGATGACCAACTAGGCCATCCTCTGCTACATATACAGCTAGAGCCACAAGTTCCACCATG
>NC_034597.1:48302338-48303791 GCF_900095145.1 Mus pahari | reverse complement strand
TTTGATCTCCTTTTGTTGTGTAATTGCTCTGGCTAGAACTTCAAGTACTATATTCAATAGGTAGGGAGAAAGTATAATCCCTGTATAATCCCTGATTTTAGTGGGATTGCTTCCAGTTTCTCACCATTTAATTTGATGTTGGCTACTGGTTTGCTATATATTGCTTTTATTATGTTTAGGTATGGGCCTTGAATTCCTGATATTTCTGAGACTTTTATCATGAAGGGGTGTTGGATTTTGTCAAATGCTTTCTCAGCATCTAATGAGATTATCATGTATGTTTTGTCTTTGAGTTTGTTTATATAGTGGATTACGTTGATGGATTTCTGTATATTGAACCATCCTTGTATCCCTGGGATGAAGCCTACTTGATTATGATGGATGATTGTTTTGATGTGTTCTTGGATTCAGTTTGTGAGAATTTTATTGAGTATTTTTGCATCAATATTCATAAGGGAAATTGATCTGAAGTTCTCTTTCTTTGTTGGGTCTTTGTGTGATTTAGATACCAGAGTAATTGTGGCTTCATAGAACGAATTGGGTAGAGTACCTTCTGTTTCTATTTTGTGGAATAGTTTGAGGAGTATTGGAATTAGGTCTTCTTTGAAGGTCTGATAGAACTCTGTACTAAACCCATCTGGTCCTGGGCTTTTTTAGGTTGGGAGAATACTAATGACTGTTTCTATTTCTTTAGGGGATATGGGACTGTTTAGATGGATAATCTGATCCTGATTTAGCTTTGGTACCTGGTATCTGTCTAGAAATTGTTCATTTCATCCAGGTTTCCAGTTTTATTGAGTATAGGCTTTTGTAGTAGGATCTGATGATTTTTTGAATTTCCTCACATTCTGTTGTTATCCCTTTTCTTTTCTGATTTTGTTATTAGGATATTGTCCCTGTGCCCTCTAGTTAGTCTGGCTCAGGATTTATGTATCTTGTTGATTTTCTCAAAGAACCAGCTCCTGGTTTGGTTGATTCTTTGTATAGTTTTTTTTTTATTTGTTGCTGTTGTTGTTGCTTCCACTTGGTTGATTTCAGCCCTGAGTTTGATTATTTCCTGCTGTCTACTCCTCTTTTGTGAATTTGCTTCCTTTTGTTCTAGAGCTTTCAGGTGTGCTGTCAAGCTGCTAGTGTATGCTCGCTCCAGCTTCTTTTTGGAGGCACTTAGAGCTATGAGTTTTCCTCTTAGGACTGTTTCATTGTGTCCCATAAGTTTGGATATGTTGTGGATCCATTTTCATTAAACTTTAAAAAGTTTTTTAATTTCTTTATTTCTTCCTTGAAAGAGTTATCATTGAGTAGAGTGTTGTTCAGCTTCCACATGTATGTGGGTTTTCTATTATTTATGTTGTTATTGAGGATCAGCCTTAGTCCATCGTGATCTGATAGGGTACATGGNATTATTTCAATTTTTTTGTATCTGTTGAGGCCTGTTTGGTGACTGATTATATGG
>NC_034597.1:48276185-48301402 GCF_900095145.1 Mus pahari | reverse complement strand
TGTAGGCTTCTTGTATGTTCATGGGCATCTCTTTCTTTAGGTTGGGGAAGTTTTCTTCTATAATTTTGTTGGAGATATGCACTGGCCCTTTAAGTTGAAAATCTTCCTTCTCGTCAATACCTATTATCCTTAGGTTTGATCTTCTCATTGTGTCCTGGATTACCTGGATGTTTTTGGTTAGGATCTTTTTGCATTTCACATTTTCTTTGATTGTTGTGTCAATGTTTTCTATGGTATCTTCTGCACCTGAGATTCTCTCTTCTATTTCTCGTATTCTGTTGGTTATGCTTGCATCAATGTCTCCTGACTTCTTTCCTAGGTTTTCTATTTCCAGAGTGTTCTCTCTTTGTTATTTCTTTATTGTTTCTACTTCCATTTTAAAATCCTGGATGGTTTTGTTCAATTCTTTTGCCTGATTGGATGCGTTCTCCTGTATTTATTTAAGGGAGTTATTTATTTCCTTCTTATATCATCATGATTACTGACTTTAGATCCATATCTTGCTTTTCTGGTGTGATGGTGTATCCAGGACTTGCTATGGTGGGAGAGTTTGGTTCTGATGATGCCACGTAACCTTGGTTTCTGTGGCGTCTGTTCTTATGCTTGCCTCCTGCCATCTGATTATCTCAAGTGCTTGCTGCCCTCAACATATCTGATTGGAGCCTGTCCTTCCTGTAATCCCGGTTGATTCAGAACTCCTCAGAGTCCAGCTTTCTCTGTGAACCTGAGATTCTGGGTGTGTCAGAGTTCTTGGCAGTCAAGCTTCCTCTGAGACCCTGAGATCCTGGTGTGACCAAACTCCTTAGATCCTAGGATCCTAAGATCCTGGGCGTGTTACAGTGCCTGGAAGTGGTTCCTTCTCTGGGGACCGTGGGGCTGTCCTCTGTGTTCAAAACCAAGGTAGAGCAGCACTGACCAGAAGGAACCTGAGCCACTGGTCAGGCGGGGCTCCTGTCACAGGCTCCTCACGATTGTTTTGGAACAGATGTTGCGTTCTACTCACCAGTGATCCTAAGATCCTGGGTGTGCTAGGGTGCCTGCAGTGTGGAGAGTCCTCTGGGGACTGTGGCACCGCTGATTGAGTTCTTGTCCAATGTGACCCAGGGCTGGTCCCAACCAGAAGCTTTACTCTTCTTTTTAATTATCCATAACTTAAATAATATGACAAACCTTAATCATATATAACTGCCAAGCTCTAAGGTCAATGTATTCTACAATGTATTTTATTTGTATCATACAAGGGATGAGAAGAAGAAAACAAATTATATATTTGCCATATATATATATATATATATATATATATATATATATATATACACTTTTTCATTAAAAAATAGGGAAGAATGCTCCTGATGAGACTTATCCTTATCTTCTGTACTTGGTCATATGTGCACAGGTGAATTTATAGCTACATTCTTCCTACTGTGTAGTCCATATTGTACAAATAAGCTTCTGGTTTTGATTTTTTTTCTCCTAGTGGGCTGACCCAAATCATCAATTCTGGACTGATTGGACCAACTTATAAACAACTCTGCTTTAAGTGAGTTGTGATTTTTCCATCAATCTCCCTCTCTGGGTATAGAAATGTTGAAAGAGGCCTTAAGGAATTTCCTTTATCCCAGACACACTCTTCTGACCCTCCTTTGGAAGAACAGTTCAGCATCCCTTCAGGAGTCAGGATCTGTCTTTCCAGCCAGCACAATAACTCAGCTTTGCTTTTTGACTCTGATCTGGCTCAGCAAGTTGTTCTTCAGTAACAGGTTCCTGTAAGGGAGGACCAAGAGATCAGAAGATAAGAGTATAGGAGAGTTTGGTATCATGAGGTCTTGTATAAGCTATGTCTTATGCCAACCATATTTATTAAGAAGTACAACATCTTATATATTATTTGTGTGGGGGTGGGAAGAGTCAACAGAGAGTTATCATACAATATCATAAACTAATTAGCAAGAAGCTAATCAAGCAATGTTGCATAAAGGGGACACAAGATATCTCTGGAACATTCCAGACTGAGCTCACAGCAGCCTTGGGACTGATAACCATAGGTCCTTATGATGGAAGAGTTGGGATTTTAGGATCTGAAGCTACAGCTTCACCAAGGCCTGGGCCCAGGCCATCACTGCCTCTGGCAAGTATATTGGTTTTAGAGAAGGAACTATGTTTCTTCTCCACACATCAGGGCCTCAAGGAAAGCCTCACATTGATCGAGTCCAGTAGCACTACTATTGAATCTTAATACAAGCATCTTCCTCTGGACTTAAGACCTCTAGGCCAGCCAAGCATATGGTCTTAGGAACAAGAAACTAAATGTTTATTGATGTGCTACTAGGAGCAAAGTGAGAGGTTTTGGTCACATGTTTACCCCTTGACTCCTGGACCATGACTTCTGACTATGGGAGGAGCAACATATATATTTGATAATAATTCAGAGCCTATGCAGCCTTTGTCAGATAAATTTCTTAAAGGCCATTTTTTCATTCTAGCAAGTTGATTGCTTGAGGAAAGTAGAGAACATGGTAAAACAATGGACTCTATGTGCAGTGCATATCATAGTTTTTTTTTGTTTGTTTGTTTGTTTGTTTTGTTTTTTTTGTTTTTTGCTGTGAAGTGAGTTTCTGGGCCAAAAGCAATGTTGTGTAGAAGACCATAATGTTGGATAAGACGAATTGGCTACGAATGGCAGCTAACTGATCACTCTGGGGAATGGTATACATTTTTTGAGGGGTGGGGTTTTATGTTGGTCTCTGTTGTTGGCAGGTTGGGCATTCAGCTGTAGCCATAGCCAGGCCAGCTTTTGGGAGTGGGAGTCTATGTTTAGCTGATCAATAACTTACTTCTCCCCACCATAGCCACTTTGTTCATGAGCCCATTGGGCAACGAGAGCACTGGCTAGGTAAAGAGGTTGCCTGAAATCCATAGGATGGGTCATCCTATCATGTCTCCTTACTCTTCTCTCTGGTGAGCACTCATTGGGAGCACTCAAATCTGCAACAACTTTGCCCACTCAGAGGGTTCCCCCATCTATCTCTTCCCTGGGTTCCCGCGTGCTCATTTGTCCAACCAGATTTCTCCCAAGACTCCACCGACCCAGGCAACCTACTAGCTAACGACATAGGAATGGATCTACTTGAAGTCTGGCCATTCCTCCTTCTAAACCAAGGAAAAGCTAATCACACTACTCCATGTGAGCCATCAAGGGAATTTATTCAGAGGCTTCCTATGGCCACCTCGGGGGGCCTTTCACTAATTTTAGAGCAAAACCTCTCCAATTGACCAAATCAAAATAAAGGGGGTTGGAAAATACCAGAGTTGAGAAACTTACATACTGCTTTATAATTCATACATCACGCTACTTGCAAAAGCATTTGAAGTAGCCGAAAAAATCGAGAGGCCCCAAGAAAGACAGTTAACATTAAATGGAGATAGCATTTATCAAGTGTTCTCAGCAACCCACGCTCCTTCTTAAGCTGTTCATCACCAACAGTCCTTCCCTTCATGGCTCTATGTATATTTCCTTGGGTCTTTTCATCACACCAATGAAGTTATAGCTGTCACCTCCCAAATCCATTCTTCACCCTTACAGTCCAACTAGGGTGTGCTGCTCGACCTTGTGCTACTGTTTCAGATGTGGATCTGAGTCTAGAGAGCTCCAGGTCCTTCTGTCTTGGAACAAGGAATCAGACCAGGGACACACAGATAATGATAAAAATTGGAACAGCTTGCTAAATATGAGAATAATGTACCCAAGAATGGAAGTGGGCTAGTTAGTCCAAGCCTCAAAAGTCTCCCCCTTCCTCATCATCATGACTGTTTTAGGTTGCTTAAATAGCAGCCACTTTTTCTCACATTTGGAGAAGTGGGAGCATTCTCATGTACCATTATTATTATTATTATTATTATTATTATTATTATTATTACATTGTAGCCTTAGTGGGGGGAAATTTCATGTCCTTCTGCCAATTGGCTTCTTTTATGTTAATATTGACGTCTCTTTCTCCACTCTAATTCTCCTGCTACATCAAATCCATACTCATCATCTGAGCAATGATGAATAGAGACCTCTATCTTCATCTTCATCTTCATCTTGGATGTCACCACTGTACACCCAGTTGCTCAAGACAACCTGAATCATACTTCAATCATCTGCACATCTGATTGGTCACCAGGCTTCATCATGATGATACTCAAACACACTATATTTTTTTACATTCTTCTCCATTACCCTCTCTTACATCTCATCACGTCTCCTGGGATGTTCTTAGGCCTCCCAGGGGCCTCCACACCTCCAGGCTTCACCTACCTTCCTCCATCCTTAGCACTCCTCCAAAAGGATTTCTTTATAAAGAAAAGACATTAGATCTATCTGCTATCTTCACTTTGAATTCTTCAACAGCTCCCCACGGCTGACATGGAACACTGTGTGCTTCCTGATGTGGCTCTGTCAAAATAGCTAGCCCCATTAAAGAGTGAGGTGTTCCACCTACACAAATGTTTAAGAGATTTTTGGTTTGTTCACAGGTAGAATAGAATTAGCCATGTTCATGTTGTTAAAGTATTTTTAACATATGGCATATGTCTTTCAAGCAAGTAACTCTAGGTATAATGTCATTTCTGATGATCAGGGTCCCCACCATAGATTCTGATTCCTGGGCTGTGTTGTAATAGGGGGAGGCCCTGGGTCTCCTAAGGGGTGCCCATGGGAATCCCTAGTCACAGGGTGAGGAATTCTCCAGACTTCGTCATGGCATTGTGGTTGATGGGTCTTTTATCATAGCCTGTTAAAGTCAACCCCATGCATTTCTATTCCTTTACCCATTGTACTCTGGCTACAGTCTCTCCTATTGAATCTAGCATCTTAGTTTTATCTAAAATCCACATCAATGGGCAGAACCTGAGGGGTAGGAGGGAGCAGGACATAAGCTCAACCACTCTGCTTACTTTCTACCCTCCACCTTGCTATCGAGGTGGAGCTGATTGATGCTTGACTTCAGTGTCTGTGTTTTAGGGTTTCTATTGCTCTGAAGAGGCACCATGACCATGGTAACTCTTATAAAGAAAAAGATTTAATTGGAGCTGGCTTACAGTTTCAGAGATTTATCCATTAACATCAAGGCAGGAAGTCTGGCAGTGTGCAGGCAGACATGGTGTTGGAAAAGGAGCTGAGAGTTCTACATCCAGTTCTGTAGGCAGCAGGAAGTGAACTGGCTTGAGCTTCTGAAACCTCAAAGCCCACCCCCACAATGACACACTTCCTCCAACAAGGCCACACTGTCTTAGTCAGGATTTCTATTCCCGCACAAAACATCATGGCCATGAAGAAAAGAAAGGGTTTATTTAGCTTACACTTCCACATTGGTGTTCATTACCAAATGAAGTTAGGATAGGAACCCACACAGGGTAGGAGCTTAAAGTCAGGAGTGGATGCATAAGCCATGGAGAAATGCTACTTACTGGCCTGTTTCTCCTGGGTTGCTCAGCTTGCTTTCTTATAGAACCCGTGGCTACCAGCCCAGGGATCGCACCACCCACAAGGGGCTAGGCCCTCCCGCCTCCATCACTAATTGAGAAAATGCCTTACAGCTGGATCTCATGGAGGCATTTCCTCAAAGGAGGCTCCTTTCTCTGTGATAACTCCAGCTTGTGTCAAGTTGACACACAAAAGCAGTCAGTACACACACCTTCTAATAATGCCACTCTCTATGGACCAAGTTCTTAAACACATGAGTCTACGGGGGGGGGGGGCATTTCTAGTCAAACCACTTTAGTCTGTGTTTCAATAAGTTGAATTTATCTGTGTTTCCATAAAGGATCAAGAAACAGAACTCAAGGGGCTGGTGCAATGGCTAAGCCTGATAACCTAAATTTGAGTTCCAGAACCCACATGGTAGAAGGAAAAGGAGGACCATCTCCAGCAAGGCACTCTCTGCCTTCCACATGGGCACCATGCCACATACAATCACTGAAATGTTTTTTTTTTTTAAAATAAATATGAAATAGAAAGAAACAGGCCAGAACTCCTCTCCTTACCCTCTGTCCTTCTGAAGTTCTCCTCAGCCCAGGCACACAATAGTCATCCTAGTTTCTGTGCTGTTTGACTGAATTGGGGGAGATAATATGTTTCAGATATGGCAGAACATGAAACGTGTTAAATTAGTCCACAGTATACCATCCAATTTCAGGATTACTCTCAATGCCAAGGTATACATAGCCATTCGGATGCTATGTGGTTCTATTAAAAAAGAAAATCAAAACAGTCCTTGAAAAGCTAAGTAAGCATCAAGTAGACTGGCTGGGCGTTGGTGGAAGTACCCAATGGCTCACATGCACCATCAGTGCACAGGTGTTCATCATATCATATTTAAAGGAACAGAACTGACAGGGTGCATTTATGAGAATCTAATGCACTGGCTTACATGAACATAATGGCAAACAATTCTCAGGTGCACAGCCAGCCACCTTCACTTGAGCTAGGAGAGACAGCATCTGCCCAGGACACAGCAAGGCAGGTGATAGGGACACAGAACTCCCACAGACAGTATAGTTCTGGCAACAGCTCTATATCTGGTCACTTAGATGTCACAAAACCTCAGTTCCATGAAGCAGAGCTGAAAACTGTGCATCAAAGCATCCTTCATGGACTGGAGAGATGGCTCAGCAGTTAAGAGCACTGACTGCTCCTCCAGACGGTCCTGAGTTCAATTTCCAGCAATCACATGGTGGCTCACAACCATCTGTAATGGAATCCAGCGCCTTCTTCTGGTGTGTCTGAAGACAGCTACAGTGTACTCACAGACATAAAATAAATAAATCTTAAAATAAAATAAGTAAAATAAAAAGAATTTTTTTTAAAAAAAGAAAAAAACAAAGAAAAAGCTTTCTGTCCAGTGTTGTCCTACACACGGAGACCACTCCACAGCTCCCTTGGGAAAGCTTCAGTGCACACAGAAGTATGTAGGGACCCCAGAACTACTAACAAAGGTGCTGTTTGTCTGGACAGGTGGAAAACCAAACCAAAACATTAGCATTAGGATTGCTGTGTTGGGAATCAACTAAACAGGGCTCATAGGGGCTCACAGAGGCTGAGGCAGCAATCATGGATTCTGCATGGGTCTGTGTTAGATCCCCAGCAAATATATTAATGATTGTTAGCATGGTGTTTTGTGTAATTCCTAACAGTGGGAGTGGGGATGTCTCAGACTCTTTTGCCTGCTCTTGGGACCCTTTTCCTCCTTCTGAGTTGCCTCATCCAGCCTTGATATGAAAGTTTATGCCTAGTCTTATTGTAACTTGTTATGCTGTGTTCAGTTGATATCCCTGGGAGGGAGGCCTGCTCTTTTCTGGAGGACAACAGAGTGGGAGTGGATCTGGGGGTGAGGGAAGTGTTGGGGTACTGGGAAAGAGGGGAGGCTGCTGTCATATATTGTATGAGAGAAGAATAAAAATGATTGCTATGAAGTGGAAACTTCTAGTTCTTTGGAAAGTTAGTTATGTCAAATAATGTTTTGTTTGGGTACACAGGTGAAAAGATGTTTGCTAAAGCATACACATGAAAGACTGTTTTCCTGAAGCAGACACAGGTGAAAGGATGTTTGGATATAGCACGCATGTGAAAAAAAACTTGAAGGAGTATAAATATGACCCCACAGACAGTGAGAGACAAGCACTGAGCATTGGTTTGGTTTGCTCTGCCTCGCTATTCTCCACTAAAGACATGCATATATAAGTTCACCTTCCATAGCATTGTTGAACTCAACTTGTGGGATTCCAACATTGAGAGAAACTTGCCCATGAACTGCTCATGAGGTTCCTGCAGTAGCTTGCCACTTCTGTGGCCTTGCCTTAGGCCAGTTGGCAAGCCTGGGAATTTCTTCAGGATTGAAGTACAGCTGCCTAGTGTCTGCTTGCTGAAAGGACTGGACTGTAGTTGCTGGTTCATGCCTGGTGTCTGCTTGCCTAGAGGACTGGTCTGCAGCTGCTGAATCGTGTTTGGTGTTTGCTATAGGACTGAACTTCTGCTGAAGAAGATCAAGCTTGCCCCCAAAGAACTATTGTTGAGCAGGTCCACTTCCCCCCATATCCTAATAATTTATCTCTTCCACTACCTCTGCTGGGTGGTGGGCTAGAGGAGAGGTTGAACCCTTATTAAAAGTAGGTTGCAAATAATTTATGTCTACATTGCTGTGCTGGTTTTCTTCCAGAATTAACCGGTCTCTCATTCTATATATTGTTCAGTTCAGTTTGCCAGTGTTTGGTAAGGATTTTTGCATGGTTGCTCATGAGGAATGTTGGTTCATGTTTGTGTGTGTATGCATGGGTGTGCAGGATAGAACTGAATTTTGGGTCTTTTCCTCTGTAGATCACTGTTTTGGGTACATTTCCTGGCTATCAACCCCCCAAGGACCCTCTGTCCCCCCTGGTCCTCATCCACACGGGTGTGTCACTATGCTTTGTATGTGGGTGCTAGGATAGTAGAACTCAGGTCCTCATGACTGCAGCAAGCACTTTACCAACTGAGCCATCACCTCACACTCGGGGATTTTTCTTCTCGCAATGTTTTAATCTAGTTTTGGTATCAGGATAATGCCAGCATCATAAACCAAGAGATTTTTTTCCCCTCTTATATTTTCTGAAATTGGAAATATTTCTTCTTTACATTATGAAATGATTTATCCTTATGAATCCAATTTCCTTGCTAGATTTAAAGCCATCAAGTTCTCTCACTTCTCTTTGCATGATTTTTGAGTTACAAAAACAAAACAAAGCAAAACAACAACCAGAGCCTGTGTAAACACATCACAGGATACCGGCCATATGCAAGCAGTGTTGACTGGCCCATCTGGCTCCATACTGGCAGATACAGACCTGTATTATGAGGCCTTCTCAAGGACCCTTTGGGATCCTGGGCTGGAGTAACAGCCACAGCTTCGGTTGGCATAGTCTGCAGTCCTCAGCCTTGGAGCTATGAATCCCCATTCCTGGGGTGGACGATGAAGGACCTGATTGGAGTCCTTTGGCCTCTGGGCCTGAATCTCCATGGGTTTCACAAGGGCCTGGATGACATCACTGCCTTCACAGCATCTGCCTGCATCTTCTCCAGGGCTTTCCTGTGCCTTTTTACAAGACAGGGTTGACCCCTTTATGAGATTTCTTTCCCTGTGACCAGGGATTTTTATGCCATTTCTGTGCCATTCCCAGGGGTGACAACTGCTCTGGAATCATCAGGGACCAGAAGAGAGAGAAAAGGGCCACAGTGCAACATGGGAAATAGGGTCCCTGGGCTGGAAGAGTTAGTTCCCCTTTGAGCTATTCATATGCGCGTCATCTCAGGCCCCTGCATTTATTGACAGAAAGTGCCAGCATCATGGCGTTGCCTTATTCTTTAACTGTATGTAGGCATCAGAAACTCATCTTTGCTTCTTATTACTGCTAGCTATTTTCTGTGTTTATATTGTGATCAGAATGCTAATGGTTTATTAATTCAGTTTTAGCTTTATCTTACACATTCTTATATGCCTGTTGTTTTTTTTTTTGTTGTTGTTTTGTTTTGTTTTTTTGTTTTTTTGGTTTTTTGAGACAGGGTTTCTCTGTGTAGCCTTGGCTGTCCTGGAACTCACTTTGTAGACCAGGCTGGCCTCGAACTCAGAAATCCGCCTGCCTCTGCCTCCCGAGTGCTGGGATTAAAGGCATGCGCCACCACGCCCGGCCCTTATATGCCTGTTTTAATTATCACCTGGCATGAAGTATTTCATACTTTGAAACTCACAAATCCTTAGGAATTTTAAAGAACATTTCCAGGTACATTATTGCTATTAATTTCTAATTTAATTCCACTGTAGTCAGAGAACACATTCTCTAGGAAACAAAACAACCACAAAAATCTTTTAAACTTATTTTATCATAAAACATGTATCCTGCCCTGATGAATATACATGTCAACTTGAAAAGATATTGGATATTATATTCCTTTGCTGGGGATGTTCTTCATAACTGTTAATTCATTCTTAGTCTATCATTTACTGTGGGACGTTTAAGACATCTATGTACCACTGTACATTTATTGCCCCCTCCCCAATTCTGCCAGGTCTCTCTCATGTTTTACAAAGCTCTATTCTGAGACATGTGCACTAGGATCAATGCCACCTCTCTACTGTTTCCCTTTTCTCAAAGTTCACTTTATCTTACATTAAAATAGCCACACCAAGTGTTCATATTTAAGAAAATCACATTATTATTATTATTATTATTATCATCATTCCACAACCAGAACTAAACTTTAATCCCACATTTATTACATGTTTGCCTTTGATGATGAGTACATCTTAGTATTGATTTAACATATAACTTTGGAGAAAATTTGATATTCTCCCCTGAATGGGTTAACAAGGAGTGTAAAACTATAAACTACTAGTATAAGAGTGAATTCTAAATTATGTCAGGACAATGATAAACACCTTGTTGTTTTTCCTCTAGTCTTCCAAGGTGAATTTCACTATAAAAGCGTTTTAAAATAAGTTTATGTCAATAAAGGAAAAGGGGGTACTCATAAAAACCATTTTTCTTTAAGTATAGGATACAGATAAAATTAATAGACTTAACACAAAAGTCTTACTTCCTCTTTAACTTTAGGAGTTGAGGGGAATTAGCTAATGTCAGCGGCAAATCCTAGTATCCCAAACCTGTATACAGCATTTGTTTCTGTCAGGAAGAGCTAGGCCTGTTGAAGGGTGACACGCCTGACTGTTAAGTTAGCCATTTGGTGCTCAGAATGGGAATGGCCAAATACTGCTTAGTGACAGGCATTTAAAAACCAGTCAGTTACAACACGACTAGAGTGAACAGAAATACCCATTCCACACTTCTGGACCAATATTGTACAAAATGTAGACTTCTAGCATTCACTAAAAGTTTTAAGACAAAACCGGGATGCCGAGCTGCTAACCTTACACGGAACACAAAAGCATCACTTACAGGGTAATGCTGATGTCAGACATGGTCAACGTACGGAGATAAATTAACAAATACGGTTCTGGGTAGCACTCTGTTAGCCTGGAGCCTATTTTACTGTGTCTCAGAAGAGATCTATGTAGTTCAGGCTGGCTTTGAATTCACAATCCTCCTGCGGGATAACCAGTGTGCACGGCCACACCCAGCAAGAATGAGTCTTTTCTTAATAGAAGAACCTTATTGTGGAGAGTTAGCTAAATTTCTAGTGTTCCTCATCAAAATAGAGTGGCTTGCTGCTAGATTCTGAGTCAGCCACTGCATCCGACTAGACATTGGTTCCTTCAAGGTGACTAATAACACCAGCTTTGTTCTGGAGCAGGGCTGGCCAACTAACTGCCCTTCAGGCCAACTTTGGTAGGCTGCACCTTCAATTTTATTATTTATAAAAAATTTATTTTATTTCAGTTGTGCATGTGGGTATGTATGTGTGTGTGTGTGTGTGTGTGTTGTGGCTTGACCTTTTTGGGGCTACTTTATTGGGTTCTTTTACCTACCACATTTCTCCGTCCCACTCCCTTCTAGCTCTCCAACACTAGGTAGGAGAGAAAGAATATTAAAGGGGAAAGGGGAGATAGATCTCTTTAGATTACTCCCTGCTGATTAGGGGCATTGAGTTCCTTGGGGAAAGTCCAGTTGTTGTTAGAACATCTCCAACCAGCAATCCAGCAATCCAGGAATCCAGCAATCAGCAATCAGCAATCAGCAATCAGCAATCAGCAATCAGTGATCCAGCAGCAGCAGCAGCAGCAGCAGCAGCAGCAGCAGCAGCAGCAGCAGCAGCAGCAGCAGCAGCAGCAGCAGCAGCATGCACTACAGTCTCCCTCATCTAGCTTTCTCAAGAGTTCCCAGAATTCCAAACATAAACTATCTGCAGCTGACAAAACTCACGCCCCTCCTAGAGCACGAGACAATCATAGCCAGCAGCTGTGGACAGTCTGAAGACGCACCACATCCCACATCTGGGATTAAAACAAAAGCGTAGTCACATAATATTACTGAGTTTCTAAAGAAACCAAAATTCTCACTGTATGTAAGTATATGTGTGTGAACACGAACCTTCAGGAGAGTGTACCAGGTCCTCTGGGGCTGGACTTACTGGGTGTGAGCCACTGACACACTGGGAATCAAATCTGGGTCCTGTTTTAGAGGCCTGCCTGTTCTTAACCACTGAGCCATCTCTCCAGACCACTTACTGCTTTGATTACACAGCCTTTTTTCTCCTCTTTCTGCCCATCAGGCTATGTTAAAGTCTGTGTTTCTAGAGTGTATCTATTTGTATCATCCTTTTTACATCAGTATAGTCACTTACATTGCTGTGAGTTTTGGATTTGTATCTGTAGTTTTCATATGCTGCATATGGTTTGCTCCTCTACTTTTAAATTTATTCTTTGTTTCTTGCCTTATTTTAGGCCCGTAAGATGCCTTTTAAGATTCTATTATAATCTCCCAGTCGTGTTTTTTTCCAGTAGTTACTACAGTTGATAATAGGTATCTATTTAGAATAAGTATTGTCCCATCTTACAAATAAGGAAGTCTTATGAGTGAAATCTCCCTCCATCCTTTGTTCTAGTTCATCTATCTTTTCATTTATTTACTCATTTCCATGTATAAATATGCATTACATCTTTAAGTTCTCAGTCTTCAGCTTCCCATCACTTATTCCAACATCTGGATTGTCTAGAGGCCCGTTCCTATTACCTGCTGTTTCCCTTGATTATGGGTCACAGACCCCACTTTTCACACGTCTATAATCTCTGTGTTCCGCACTATGGGCGGTGTTTTGTATGGACAAGGTCATCTGTTATTAGAGGCCGTTGAGGACCGCTCTCGTGTGGTTTTATTTTGTTAGGGTGGGTCTGTTTTGGTTCTGAACTTAATTACAGGGTGTGACTTTCCCTCTAGGATGTGGCCTTTCTCCTGAAACATGTCCTTTCTAGGTTCTTAACTGAACCTACAAGGTGTGCAGGAAGACGCCTCCACTGTGGCCAGGGCAGAGCTCAATCATCTGCCAACTGGGCATAGCCTGTAAGGCCATCATCCTTGTCTCAGCTCACAGCAGTGAGTCAAGCCTGTGCAGGCCAGCTATGCTCCAGGAAGTACCCCGAGTCCCCACCAACATTCCTGGGCAACCACCATCGTGTCCTAGCACATGTACTAGGTCCCTGCCCTAAAACGCTGCCTGTCACTGTATCTTCCTTGTGCATCCTTGATGTCTGGCTCTGCTTGTTCAGCTCAATGCGACTTCAGGTTCCTTGGATCTTGACCTCTCACACTGTAGCACAGGGGTCTTCACACTCAGAAGACCCTCTAACTCTGTTCCTCCTATCATTCAGCCCCCTGGGTGATGGTGGCGGTCTTCTTTAAGGGGCATTTCCATCTTATATCTCAAATACAAAGAGACTCCGTAAGGAAATGTGAGGTAAGAGAACAGAGCCACCAAAGCCAAAAGCAAGAGGTTCATGTTTTGTACTGGAAATAATTATGGCCTGATTCAGCCCGGGAGGAGACTCTCTGGGCACCAGCCACACTAGAAACACCCTTCTTTTAGTTTCTTGAGTGTTGCTAAGCAGGTGAGGTACAGATGTAACACCCTGCCCTGGAAACCTCCCTACTGCTATCAGGGGCCATCCCAGGCAACAGAGAGAACAGTGCTTTGGAGCCAGGAAGATCTGGTCCAAGAAAGGTTCCACCTGGCATTTGAGTCTTAAGCTGGTAACTGGATGCCTCTGAGCCTTTTTCTTTGTAGGAGATATAATAGGGCACCACTGCCCACTCTGCATGGGTGTTCTGTGGATGTGAGTATTGAGGGTGTGGACCAAAGCTTGCAACAAGCTTGACATTAAACAAGTACCCACATGGGTTGGCATTCTACCTCTTGGGAGTCTGCTTATATGCTGTTTTAGTCTTTGGGGCAAGCCAGGGGACTGATGGTTGCCTCCCCACCTAATGAGGAGCAGGCAGCCATGGCTCACACTCCACAGGCAGTTGGCAAGATGACTTCAATAGCACAAGCTAGACTTAATTCACATCCACCTTTGGCACAAGGGGGACCCAGAGAGGGCTGGGGGGGTCCACTCTCTGTTCCTGCTTGGAGCCCTCCTCCTTGCACCCCATTTCTCTCATCAGTTAATAGTTAATGCTGGCCTCAGCCACGGCACAGAGCTGTGAGAAGGCACCTTCCAGGTTCCAGGAGGGGCCCAGGCTAAGTGTGTATGTGGGTGAGGTAGGGGTAGGGCTGGATGGATAGCCACCTGAAGAGTTCCCAGAAAGAAGTACTTGATGGGGATGAAGGTCAAATGAGGAAGGAAGACTTTCAGTAAGAGGAAGATACTGAGGCAAGTGATGATCAAGGAACAATGAGGCCACTAGAGCCCAAAGGAGACCATAGACAGAGGCCAGTTCTACACCTGGGAGGCCACCATGTGGACAAGTACCTTTACACCTGAGAGTCTGGATGATCGATAGGGTTAACATGTAGAGAGATCCCCACTTCTACTCATGAAAGATGAATGAGAGTTCTGCCCACAACAATACATAGTATAGAGTGAGAGTCTTAATACCCACCATGGCTACATCAAGATACGACACCACCAGTCACAGAGTTGGTAGCAGATGCCACCAGGTGAACTGGTGCTGGCCACTGTTGATCATATTCATTAATTCCTCTGGGGCCAGAAAAATTCAAACCACCTGGGCGCTTTGCCTTCCATCATAACCTCTAAGGGGAACCAAAGTCAACTTATACATTTTTATTTTGCCAAATAATCACTTCTTAGATGGAACCAAAGGTTTCTTTTAAGGGATCTTTAACCACACTAAGAATAATGTTCATCTTCTCACCACCCAGAGTACTCAGCACAGCTTGTTCTGATTCTATTTATGTGCTATGTGGTAGGAACTGAAGCACCTTTTCCTCTTGGGTCAGGGATAAAATGCTTATCTATCATGTGCAAAGTTCCAGATTCTGCCTCCTATGCCACAAAACCATGTTATTTATTTGTAAACCCCTTCAACTAAGTCTTTTGAGGCAGCCCCGTACAGACAATGTTCTCCTTCAAAAGGCGAGACAAGGAGCTTAGACTGAGCAGAATGTTCTAGAACTGCAGTCATGCTATCTTAGCTGGGTAAACTAATAGCATCCTATTAATCACAAGAAGAATCTGGATGGAAAACTGTTAGATCCCAAGGAAGACAAGGGATATGACTCTCACAATGCATACACGTTGTTAGATTCAAGTAGAGGGAATGGCTAAGAGAAAGAGAAGTGGGGAAAGAAAGGAAAGGATGAAGGAAGAAAGGAAGGAAGGGAAGAAAGAGAGGAAAGAAGAGGAATGAGGTGGGGGCTGGAGAAATGGCTCAGTGGTTAAGAGCACTGACTGCTCTTACAGACAACATAGGTTCAGTTCCCAGCACCTACCCCATGGCTCACAACCATCTGTAATTCAGTTCCAGGAGGTCCAATGCCCTTTGACCCCCGCATGTGGCACATATAAACCCATGAGGGTACATATAAGCACACACACACATAAATAAATCTTTAAAAGTGGAAGAGAAGAGTGTCGTCATGGTTACTTCACCTCAAGATTATCGAGTTGACTATCTAGGACTAGAGTTTATCTGTGATGCATTTTCTGACACCCAAGTGCTAGGTCAATTCCTATTTTACGACATGCATAATTTGTGGCTTTTGATTTCCTCCATCTCTATTATATTAAAGAAATTGTGGAAATATGGTCAATTCAACATATTTTTTAATCATTATTTTCCCCAAGTCTCATTAAAATGTGCATAGAATTATCTGGGAGATGTGCAAATTCCTATGGATAGAGCTAGGGATAGACAATGAGAGAGAGAGAGAGAGAGAGAGAGAGAGAGAGAGAGAGAGAGAGAGAGAGAATGAGAGGTCATCACAAGGTGGAACTCAGCCATCTCAACTGACTCTAGCAATTGCAGCCTCATCATCTTCATGCGTGTCAACCCATGCTACCTACAGGACCTGTGGGAGTGGGGACTTCTAAGGACGAAAGTGGGCAGGGCTGAGGTGAGGCCTGGGCAGAAGTCTGTGAGAAGTGACAGGACCACAGCCACTAGTCAGGAATCAGAGGGCTCTTCTCTGCTGTTGGAGACAGTAGGAGGTTCTCTGGTGTGGTTGGACCTAAGGGCCTCTGGCCTTGAGAATACATGTGCAACGGACTTGAAAACACAGGTTCAGTGAACATCTAGATTCTGAACAATGAGACACCTTACCCCACCAGTCCCTCTGGAGGGAAGTCTGTCCATCTGTGCCCCGCAGCCCAATCATCCCAACCAGCTTTTTAACTACCCTTCCCTCAGCATCAGCAGTAAACTGGACCTCTGAGGAACGCTTTTAAGAAGAGATAAAGCAAACCGAAGGGAGTGGAGAGAGGGAGGGAGGGAGGGAAATGGGGACAAGATATCGTTTTCAGGAAGTAAGTAAAAAAGGTTATGAAAATGGAGGGAAAGGTAATCATGGTATCAAGGTAACACCCACAAAGGGGAAAACTAGGAAATCAAAGTATGACGGTTGCAATTTATAAAATAAACAGAGGGATGGTGTTACCGGTGCCAGAAAACAGCCTCTCCACGGATACCCAGAGGCTTGCAAAACCTGACAAAAATCAAGGGTTTGTTTTGTTTGTTTGTTTTTGTTTTGTTTCTTTGGAATGAGAAAGTCTAATGACAATACAAGTAACAGAAGTGAGGGCAGCTGAGTTCAGAAGGGGTGATATGATTTGGAAATCGAATGTCCCTTAATGATCTGAATTTTAAAGTTTGGACTCCAGTGTAGCATCCTGAGTGATGGAGGGACTTTCAGAAGACAGGGCCTTGTAGCTCTGAGGATGCCCTCAGAGGGGGCTGTGGGACCCTGGTCCATGCCCTCAGAGGGGGCTGTGGGGCCCTGGTCCATACCCTCAGAGGGGGCTGTGGGACCCTGGTCCATACCCTCAGAGGGGTCTGTGGGACCCTGGTCCATGCCCTCAGAGGGGGCTGTGGGGCCCTGGTCCATGCCCTCAGAGGGGGCTGTGGGACCCTGGTCCATACCTTCAGAGGGGTCTGTGGGACCCTGGTCCATGTCCTCAGAGGGGGCTGTGGGGCCCTGGTCCATGCCCTCAGAGGGGGCTGTGGGGCCCTGGTCCATGCCCTCAGAGGGGACTGTGGGGCCCTGATCCATGCCCCCAGAGGGAGCTGTGGGGCCCTGGTCCATGTCCTCAGAGGGGACTGTGGGGCCCTGGTCCATGCCCTCAGAGAGGGCTGTGGAGCACTGGTCCATCTTTTTTTTTGCTCTATCACCTTCTCCCCACCATCGCCTTCCTGACAAACAGCAGCAATAGGACCAGAGAGCATGAACTGGAACTTCCAGCTCCAGGAGCTAACTTAATTTCGCTCTGTAACCTAATTATTGCAGGCCTTTCATCATAGCAACATGAAGCTAGCTACTACAGAGCTCCTCACAGCCTTACAGAGCACATGTGTGAGTGGTGGCTTTCTCAGTCTGATCACCTTCTCACCAGGGCAGGGATGCTGGGGTGGCCTTCTCCCTAGTACAGCTTTCAGCACCAAGGGAGCTACTAGACTGGACTGGACTGTTGACTCTGTGGACCCCACACAAGGTGGAAGCAAAGACTAAAATACACCCTCAGCTGCTTAGTGATAAAAGAAGCTTCAAGCTCAGAGTCAAGCTGTGAACCCCTCTCTCCTTTCCTCCAGATCTCTAAAGAAGCCACTCTGGGATCACTGTTAGCCACAAAGCTGGCAGATGTGAGTACAGTGGAGAATGCCAGCACTGTGTGGGAGGGGTGTCAAGGCAGGAGGACTGCAAGTTTGAGACCAACTAGGACTGCACACTGATCCTCCGTCTACAAATAAATAAATTCAGAAAAGACCAACGGCCCAACCATAAGACATTCTCCCCCACCCACTAAAAAAGTTATGAAACTCTCAGAAGGAAACATGGAGAAAAGTTCATGACCCTGGATTTGATGATTTATTAGATAAGACTCAAACACAGATAATTATACTAAAATGTGTAAATTATACCTCATTAAACCTGAAAACTTTATGCATCAAGAGCTATATCAAGAATAAAAAGACAGTACATAAAATAGCGGAAGACATTTGCAAATAATCTCTCTGATGATCTGTGATGGACAATCCTAACTTCTGTAACTCAAGAACAGCAAAGTGAAACCAACTTAAAACTATGCAGCATGCCTGTGTCGACATGTCTCTCGAATGTTAGACAAATGAGTGATGAAAGATATACGGTGCCACTCATCATTAGGAAAATGAAGCTCAGAAGCCCACAGGAAGCCAAGTGGGGATGACTATATTCAGAACAGCACTCATTGGCGGCAAAAACTGGGGACAATCAGAACCCTAGTGCACTGGGTGTCACCACTATGCAAGACAGTTCCATGATCCCTCAAAAAGCTATACACAAAATTACCAGTTGAGCCAGCAATTCCAGTCCTCGGTTGATTCATTGCAGAAAACAGATGCAAACATGTCTACTTGTATGTGAATGTTTATAGCAACATTAAGCACAGAAGATGAGAACAACCCCAGAATCCACAAACAGGTGTGTTCAAACAAAATCTCTCTCAACCTCTCTCCCCTCCCCAACTCTGTGTGTGTTCATGTGTGTGTGTGTGTGTGTGTGTGTGTGTATGCATTTATGTGTGTGTGCATGTGCATGGTGTGTGTGTTCAAATGTATGGTGTGTGTGTGCATGTGTCTGTGTGTGTATGTGTGGGTCTGTGTGTGTGTGTGTGTGTGTGTACATGACCATCATGGGATATTATGGATCATTACTCAGGAATAACATTTGAAACATATTACAATGTCTTAAGTGACACTGTGTTAAGTGATGAAAGCCACTGATTACTTTCAGGAAAGTTCTCAAAGAATGAGAAAGGAAGAGGATGGGGTGAGGGAAAGGCATAGAAGAATCTGCCCAGAGTTTCAGAGGGATCACGTTCATCGTGACCTCATTTTCTAGCCTTCAGAACCACCTGAGTTGTTTTAAGCCATGTCTCTTGGGTTCTTTATTATAGCAGCGCTGGGAAACTCAACTTACTTTAACTGACAATGCTCACTTCTTGAATTGTCCTCGGAGCAGCCATACAACGGCTATGTCTGATGGTGCTAATGGTTGCTGGCTTTCACCTTCTCTATCAGCACAGTCTTGCCTCAGACAATTTCACACCACAGAGATCTGATGACCATCTTTTGCTGAAGGAAGTATTCACGTCCTGTGATTAGCACAGGTGTAATCATATGCACCCATAATCCCCGCACCAGAGATGGAAGAACAAGAATCAGGAGTTCAAGGCAAGCCTTGGTTACATAGAAAATTCAAATCCAGTCTAGACTACATGAGACCTTGTCTAAATAAATAAATAAATAAATAAATAAATAAATAAATAAATAAATGTACTCTAAATCATAGAGCATTTGAGCCCAAGCAAGTAGAAGGGAGCTTTTTCTTCATCCCTGGGTAACTCCAGTCCCACTGCCCAAAGTACTCTTCAGATTGGTTTCCTCCATTTTCCTGGACCCAACCAGACTGGCTCTGGGGTTCACTCAGGTCATCTCCCCGTGTTTTCAATACAAAGACTCCCATCCAGCCCCTTTCCAACATGGTGGCCCATTGCCCAATTAGCTCTGGTGTGACCTTTATTTATACTGTTCTCTTGTGAACAGGACTCTGCCTGGAGCTGGGTCAGCAGCCCAAGGTGGACACGGTTTTGCTGAAAGTATCCCAGGGTACTTCTGAGCTGGAAGGGCAGTCTCTCTTGGAGGCTGTGACAAAGCACTGAATTTACCTAGAGGACTGTGGCCTAAGTGACCACGTGGCCCATCCATCTGACCTGCTGACCTTTGCACTGGCCTTCCCCTCCCAGCTCAGCCACCCACCAGCTCTGTCACTTCTTGATCTTGTCAGCATGTCATCACCCTGGCCTGTCCCACCTCTAGGATCTCCTATTAGGAAGGGCCTCTCCTGGGAACCCTCCCTCTTACTCACAGCCCGGGAGCTTGATCTGCTCCAGCAGCTGCTCCTTAACTCGCTCTCCTACTCCTCTGGTACCTTCCGGGCCATCAGTGCTGCTCCCCACTCACAGTGAGAAACAATGAGTTAAAGCCTTACAGTGTGAGTTCATCCTAATTGCATTTAAATTACAGTTCTAGGGAGTTCAGTTTAGGAATTTGGATGGTGTTATTTACTAGATTCTAGTGTGCGTGCGTGTGTGTGTGTGTTGTGTTATATGCATCGTATGTAAGTGAAATAACAAACAACACAAATAGGAGAAAGCATAGTTAATCATTACTCTCGCCTGGTGAAGACTTGTACTACTAATGCTAGGAAGGAGGAAACTGAGTGTTGGCTGTCTAATGGAGGAGTTTGGGAAGTTTGCTAAAGACCATATTCCCATGTCAAACCTCCAGGTTTGTCACACTAATGGAAGTTTCCAGAAGATAGCAGGGCAAGAGTGGACTCTAACAGTTATTTACACCTTGTGTCAAAGAAAAAGATAGAACTAAAGAGCACCCCCTGCCCCAATAAAGGGAGTCCGAGGAGCAAGCACACACACACACACACACACACACACACACACACACAGAGGACAGGGACAGGGACTGCATTCACCCCAGCTCTAAGACAATAGCCCTCAGACTTAATTTTTTTTCAAGTAGCAGAATTCTTCCTCCCAGGCGTAAAACAAAGGAAAGCAGAACTCTGCTTACTGCTGAGGTCAGAAGCCTCATCATTCAGACCCATGGATGGATTCTGGAATGGATTCCAAAGTTGCTTATTAGAACTATGAGGGGAGGGGTGGCTGGGAAGCCCCACACCTGGGAACACTGTTCCCTCCGAGGTTACCATTCACAGCCACCCTGCCTGGCCACCCGCTAAGTATAGTTGTTGAAGTATTGGTGTTAGGCTACCTGGACATCTGTGCGCTGTTGCAATATCTACCAGAGGGTTGAACTTAGAGCACCTCTTTATTTGACTTTCCCTCTCCTGAAATTTGCACACGTCACGCCTGTTGTTTACTCTTAACTTGTACACCCAGACACCCAAGTTTGGGAGCATCAGTGTGGCTCTCTGTACTGTCTCTCTTCGTTATTCACCCACTCAATCAGTATTTAGTAAACAATTACTAAAGTCTATACATACACATGCAATGAAGAAACAGTTGAATTGGGTAGTCTCTGCCCCTAGTGCACATAGTCTAACGAGGAGATTACAGTACGACACACATGAAAAGCACAAGGCTAGAACAACACCCAGGACACCAGAGCATCCTCCTGGAGAGAGTGTATACATTAGTCTATGTCAGTGAGCCGAAGACACAGTCCGGAGAGGAGGAACTGATGTGAATTTTTAAAAGATTAATGAATTAAGCTCAATTCAAATGATTCAGTAGAAAGCCAGGCAAAGTTCAGACTGGAAAACTTTGTGCTTTATTCCTGTTGTACCAATCTGACTTTTCCAAACAACAAAGTATCATGCTTAGTGTTAACTGTCAGCTTGACATAATCTAAAACTCACCTGGGAGATGGGCCACTGGGAACGTCTGCTGTACCGGCTAGTTTTCTATCAACTTGACACAAGCTAGAGTCATTAATTAGAAGGGAGCCTCAGTTGAGGAAATGCCTTCGTGAGCTCAGGCTGTAGGCAAGCCTGGAGGGTATTTTTCTAGGTAGTGATTGATGGGGGGAAGGGCCCAGCCCACTGAGGGTGGGGCTATCCCTGAGCTGCTGGCCCTGGGCTCTATAAGAAAGTGAGCTGAGCAAGTCCTGGGGAGCAAGCCAGTCAGCAGCGCCCCTTGATAGCGCCTGCTTCCAGGTTCCTGCCTTTCAGCGAGTTCCTGCCCTCACCACTTTGGTAATGAACTTATATGGAATTGTGAGTGAAATAAACCCTTTTATCCCTGAGTTGCTTTGGTCATGGTGTTTCATTACAGCAATAGTAACCTTAACTAAAACATCTGTGAAGGATGATCTTAATTACACTAATTGATGTGGGAAGACCCACCTACCATGGGTGGCACATTTCCCTGGCCAGGATATCGAGGAGAAAATGGACAGAGTGCTAACATGCATTCATTCACTGCTTGGCTGTGGATGTAATGTAAGATCTTTCTGCTGTGACTTTCTGCCACAAAAGACTGTAACCTGCAACCGTAAGCCATATAAAAACTTTTCTCTCTTATGTTGCTATGGAGTTGCTATGGTGGTTTGAATGAGATGTCTTTCCATTGCCTTGAGCGTTTGAACACTTGGTCTTTGACACTGTTGGGGAAGGCTTAGATGGTGTGGCCCTACTGACGGAAGCATGTCTCTGGGAGCAGACCCTGAGGTTTCAAAAGCCACGTGCCATTCACTCTCTGCTTCCTTCGTGAAGTTTAAGATGCCCGTTCTCAGCTATTCCTGCCTCAATGCCTGCTGCCTACTGCCTGCTGCCCATCTTATCACAGCGGTAGGAAAGTAACTAATAAAGTTGGGTTTACCAGGGTATCTATCTTATCATAGCAACAGGAAAAGACACTTGGGCATGAGGAGACACAAAGAAGTGACCGTGGTTGCTAGGATCACAATCACCACATAGAGTAGCATGGTAGGGTGTGTGTGTGTGTGTGTGTACTGTTGAGCACACAGCCTCTGGTGACCACACAAATCGGCCATGTGCTAAAACTCACAGTACTGAGACAGTGAGACAGTTGCACAGTGTTATGTCTCAAAATATTTACTGCATGATCATTGAGCCAATTAATAAAATAACTCAAAACTGTATAGCAGTTCGTCAGAAATTATAATTAGCTGATCCTGATCAACCATTCAACACGTTGGGAGGATGTTTTCGTGTGTGGGGGGGTGTCTTTTGATTGGCTGCAGTTCTTTGTCAGTTTTCTAAAGCATTTAATATGCAATCAGGTTACAATGTATGGTCAGTTCAGTGTGTCCACTCTCTTTTAATTGGACCTACAATGACGTATTGCAAAGTCTGACTCCCAGTTAGGCTGATAGCTTTTATATTTTAGGCTTTATAACACATTGAAAATAATATTATAAAATAAGGAGATAAAGGAATAGTTATGAACATTTAACATTTTCTATAAGTATTATAATTATTCATCAAAAAATTTCAAGTGTAATCTCTTATGCTGAATAATTTTTTGAGATGGGATCTCATTATGTAGACCTGAAACTTGCTCTGTGGAAGTTGTTGGCTTTGAACTAACAGAGAACCACCTGCTATCGCCTCCCAAGTGCTGGGATTACAGGCCTGCATCATCAGGTCTGGACCCTACTAAATGATTTACTTTATTTTATTATTTTATGTGTATGAGTGGTGTTGCCTTCATGCATGTCTGTATCCCATGTGCACACTGGTACCCACAGAGGCCAGATGAAGGTGCTGAGTCCTCTGCATTGGAGATACTGACAATTGTGAGCTGCAATGTGGATGCTGGGTGGGAGTCAAACCTAGGTCCCCTGGAAGACCCAGCCAGCGCTGGTAACTGCTGAGCCATCTCTCCAGCTCCAGTGATTTTTTAATAAATGTGTTTATAGTTATGAAAAATATAATTGTATTTCTTGATTTTAATCTATTTTAAAATGAATTAATTAGATTAACTAATTTGATACAGGGTCTTACATAGCCCAGGCCAGCCTCTTTTAGTCTTCTTGGGCCTGCTTTCTGAATGCTGCAATTACAGGTATGTGCCACACATATATCCTGCTTAATTGGATTTTTCAGTATCAACAAAGAATACTTCAATCTGAAATTTTCAAAAGATAATACTCATAACAGTGTATAAATATGAAGTGTCTAGTTCTTGTTATGTATATGCCAATATAGAACCCACAAATAACAACATATCTGTATCTGGGAATGAACCTAGTTAAAGATATTCAGGGATTCTATATGGGCACAGTAAAACACTACTGTCAGAAAGCATAGAGATTAACAAAGGCCTGGCGAGATGTCTCAGTGTAGCTGAGCCTGATGACCTGAGACCCACATCATACAGAGAACCAGTCTTCCATATGTGCATGGAGGCATGCATTCACCCACATGCATACACAAAATAAATAAATAAAATGTGGGAGAGAAAGGGGGAGGGAGGGAGAGAGGGAGAGAGAGGGAGAGGGAGGGAGAGGGGGAGAGGGGGAGAGAGGGAGAGAGGTGAATCTAAATAGACAGAAGAATGTATTGTGTACTCGATTGAATGACTCAGTATCATAAGAATGTCCATCATCCCTAGAGTAAACCAATGTAGTTCCAAGAAGAATCCCAAAGGCCTTGACATATAGCTCAGTAGCAGAGTGTTGGGCTCTCACACATAAGTCCCTGGGTTCAATTCCTAGCACCAGGGGGAAGAAAAGGGTCATGCAATCCTCTCTCTTTCTCTGTCTCTGTCTCTGCGTGTGTATGTATCTGTGATGTGTGTGTGTGTGCACATGCACTTGTGCACAACTACACTCACCTGTGTAAGGCAAAGGTTGATGTCGGGATGTCTTTCCTCGATCACTTTTCTGCCTCAATTTTTGGAGATAAGATGTGTCACTGAACCTGGGATTTGTGGTTTCTCCATCTCTGCCTTCCAGTGCTGGGGTTACAGGTGCGTACTGTCGTGCATGACTTTTACATGGATGTTAAGGACCGGAACTTTGGTCTTCATGGACAACCAGCAAGCACCTTACCCACTGAGCCACCTTCCCAGCCCATGCTGCCAACCCAAGCAACATTCCAGAGGCAAAAGCAGGAGACCAAGGGTTGGATGTCAGTTTGAGCTACATAGTAAGACCCTGCCTTAAAAAAAACAAAATCAAAAACAAAACAAAAATAAATTAAAAACAAACAACCCTCCAAACAAAAACAAACAAAATCCCTACACCAGAAAAAGAGTAGGTATGACTCAGAAGTTAAGTATTTTCCTGCCATGCATAAAGCCTTGGGTTCAGTAACTCCACAATACTAGCCACCTACAAAGAGATGGGAAATCCCAATAGATTCTTTAATGTTTTGTTTATTGTTTATCTATTTGTTCATTTGTTTTGAGATATGCTCTCTCTCTGTCTCTCTTTGTTTCTGTCTCTGTCTCTGTCTCTGTCTCTGTCTCTCTGTCTCTGTCTCTGTCTCTGTCTCTCTCTCTCTCTCTCACACACACACACACACACAC
>NC_034597.1:48272106-48274461 GCF_900095145.1 Mus pahari | reverse complement strand
CCCCCCGCCCCTGCTCCCCTACCCACCCACTCCCACTANTTGGCCCAGGCCTTCCCTTGTGCTGGGACATATAAAGTTTTCAAGACCAAGGGAGAAGGCAATGCATTCATAATTCTAGAGGCTGGATATCCAAGATCAAGGTGCAGACAGAACTGATTTCTCAGGAAGCCTCTGCCTCCCTTCCTGTGTCCACGTGGGATCCTTCCTAAGTGTGTGCCCCTGGGCTCTCTTTGTACCTCATGATCCTCTTACAAAGACACCATTCAGGTTAGAATCCATCCTGACGGCCCCATTTCAATGTTATCTCCCAGTAGAAGCCCTGTCTCCAAATATAGTCACATTTTGAGGTACTGAACTGTACAGGTTTAATTACAGATCTGGAAGGATACCACTGGGTCTATAACTCCACATCCTCTATGTCCCCCAAGTTCATATTTAGCATCCTCACATGCTAAATGCACTTACCCCATCCCAACTGGCCCAAAGTCTTAACCCATGCCCAAACCACTCCAAGTCCCAAGTCATCACAGTATCACATCATCAGGTATAGGCAGACCCATGTAGAAGGGAATCTGTTCTCTGGTTGTGAACTGGCAAAACCAGGTTTGTTGCGTGTTTCCAAAAGACCATGATAGGGCAGGCAAGGGGCAGACATATTCATTCCAAATGAGAGAGCTCAAAGGAAGAGGGAAACGAAGCTTTGCACTGGAGCAGAAGCCTCGCCTTTGGGGCCCACTAAGCAGCTGGGTAGGGTACCCCTTTTGCCTGGGGCATCACCCATTCTTGAAGACTACAAGTGTTTGTCTTTGGTTTGTGTATTTTCTGCTCATATAGTTTGGATTTTTTTTTTAAGCTAGAGGGGATCTATTGGACAAAGTTCCAGTACAGTTTTGGGATCTATGTGTTGCTAACAATTAGGCCCATGCATGCTAGGAGGTAAGAAGCTGGTCTTGTACAGGGCAGTGTCTGGACTGAAACCACAGCCTTTTTCTCACTTCCAGTTTCAACGGAAACAATTCTTTATTATGAAAAGATTGACTAGCCAGGGCTGCAATGCAGCTGAGCTGCATGGTGCTAAGGTCCCAGGTTAGACCCCAACACCACAATTGAAGAAATGAAATTTTAAAATTACCCTACGTTTGGAACTAAAAAGGAGCTTGACTTTTAACTTACACTGTGCACGGGGACAGCTTCCAGATGTGCATACTAAGACTCTGTCTCAAAAAAAGTATTTGTGTGTGTCTGTATGTGTGTGTGTGACACACACACACATACAGACACACACATGCCTGTGATCATGCACACACATATATTCTGTACAGGTCAGAGGATCACACAAGAATCTTTCCTACTATGTGGACTTCAGAGATTAAACTCAGGTTTTCAAGCTTGGTAGCTGAGTCATCTCTCCAGACAGTATGTCTGGTTTTTAATATGATGTCTATATATTATTTTTGCCATGGAAATATTCCAAGGACTAGAAATGTAAATGATAATGTCCATGTTTCCTGTTTGTTTTAAGGTTTAGAGGAGAGGCAGGTGCAGCTAAGTCGTAGGTGCTTACTTAGCGGTAGTAAGACTTATACTTACAGGAGACTGTGCTCATTCCCAGTGTCACCAGGGGAGGTACACAAAATGTTCAATGAGAGATATTCGTAACATCTTGAGAGTGTTGGAACTATGGTGGTTTGTATATGCTTGGCCCAGGGAGTGGCACTATTAGGAGGTGTGGCCTTGTTGGAGTAGATGTGTCACTGTGGGTGTGAGCTTTAAGACCCTTGTCCTAGCTGCCTTCTTGAACAAGAGGTGGAATTCTCAGCTCCTCCAGCCCCATGTCTACCTGGACACTGCCATGTCCCTGCCTGAACCTCTAAACCTGTAAGCCAGCCCCAATTTAATGTTGTCCTTTAGGAGAGTTGCCTTGGTCATGGTGTCTGCTCACAGCACTAAAACCCTAACAAAGACAAGAACCTTCCAGAAAAGTCTACAAGGAGCATATTAAAGCCAGCTGCCTGTGGTCAAATGTAGCAGATTCATCACTGCAGCCACTGAGTTACAAGCACATATGAAGTGCAACTGCGGTAAAGCCAAGAGAGGATGAAATGACAGATGAGAAGCAAGATGGAATGTACTTATTTTAATTAATTAAATAATTTTCGTTTGTCTATTGATTTTGTTGTTTGTTTGTTTGTTTGTTGACACAGGATTTCTCTGTGTGACCCTGACTGTCTTAGAGTTTGTTCTGTAGACCAGGTTGGTCTGGAACTCACAAGATACCTCTGCCTCTGCCTCTGCCTCTGCCTCTGCCTCTGCCTCTGCCTCTGCCTCTGCCTCTGCCTCTGCCTCTGCCTCTGC
>NC_034597.1:48268008-48270680 GCF_900095145.1 Mus pahari | reverse complement strand
AAAATGTGTTGGAGGAGGAGGAAGAAGAAGAAGAAGAAGAAGAAGAAGAAGAAGAAGAAGAAGAAGAAGAAGAAGAAGAAGAAGAAGAAGAAGAAGAAGCAGTCAGGCATGGTGAAATACTCAGGAGGCAGAGGTAGGAGGTTCTCTGTGAGTTCCAGCACAACCTGGTCTACATAGCTGACTCCAAGATAGTCAGAGCTACACAGAGAAACCCTGTGTCAAAAACAAAAATAAAAACAAAAACAAAGAACAAGCAATGGAAACCAACCAACCAACAAATATGAACCTAATTCATTTTGGTGGCAATAAGAAACTCAGAGAATAGGTAAGCCTCTATAAAATTGGTTTCGAGGGGGAAATCCTGTAATGTGGTTGTCTGCAGGTGTGTAGTGGCTAAGGACTATGGCTAAGAATCTCAGGCCAAAGATACCCTTGGAGAGTACTTCAAGTGCAAAAAAATGAAGGAATAAAAGATTTGTCTCAGTCACAAACAAAACAAAACAACAGGCACCAAGGAGACAGCACAGTTGTCAAATGGCTTGCCACTTGACATGGGTTGGATCCTCAGGACCCATCCACATTAAGGTTGTTGTGCCCCCATAGTCCATGCACTGGAGAGACAGAGTCTAGCCGAATCAATGAAATCCAGATTCAGTGAGAGACCCTTCCTCAAAAAAACCAAGGCAAATGGCTCCAGGGGAACAGCACCTGACATTGACCTCTGGCTTGCATGCACATGCACATCAGTGTATGAACACAACGCACAAATACTAGGGTTCTAAGAGCAGCAGCTCTCTCTCTCTCTCTCTCTCTCTCTCTCTCTCTCTCTCTCTCTCTCTCAAAAGGCAAACTGATCAAGAGAGTTGCAAGAAGAAAATGAAAGAGAAACCACCCTGTGCATTAAACTAAACATGGAGAAATGCAAACATACATGACATACATGGGCTGTCTCCGTCAGCACCTCTCAGGAGGAAGCCTGCTGACCTTAAAGAAGCAACTCTTAGATGAAAACAGCTAGGTCAAAGCACATTATTGCATTATACATTACACAAAATACATTCAAACATTAAGAAAACAGCCAGCTACAGTTGCCTGCAGTTTAGCTTGGAACAGGGCTGCTCAGCTGTGTGAGAGAGCCCCCGGGGGAGCTTCTAAACCCTTTCTTACATCCTGCTCTATTAACTCAGAATCTGGAACAAAAGTTTCAAAGTTCAGGACAGAAACAACTCAAAGGAAGACAGACTGGCAACCACAAAAATCAATAGGCCAAAGGGTCGGAATATAGATACTTCCAGCTTAGCCCTAAGCAAATGGGTAAAAATAATAAAAAAAATCCAAGAATGAAATAATAATAAATGACAGGTTGGTAGTACATAGTACAAGGTGTTGATTTTACTGATTTGTAAAAATGTTCGTGTCTAAAGATAGACAGAGGATAGGAACACCAGCTTCCAGAAGAACACGGCCAATGGCCAAGGAAAATGAGAAGCAGCCGCCAGTGTAACTGCTTCCACAGTTAACACTGCCACGGTTTTAAATGAGCAAGAAGTTAATCAAATGAAAAAAATGAGACTAATCACAAAAGTCTCATAAAGTCATTAAAAAAAAAACCTGAAATGGATGCAAACACATCACTGTGTGCCAGGAAAATCACCATGGGCTGTTCGGAGTCCCCGTGGCCTGTTTGCAGCCACAGGATAGCAAACACAAGCAGTGCTCCTGAAAACACAGAAGCAGGAGAGAAAGCTGTAACACTGTCACAGAGTTAGACACCACGCAGGCCTGAAAACTGATCTTGAAAGTATCTTCCGATATGAAAGCATCCCATGTTGTTAAACTTAGAAAGGAAGGGCTGGGAATGATGTCACAGGAGTTGTATCCCAGCATTCCAGGGGCAGTGGCAGGGATTGTGAGTTCCAGGCCAGCCAGGGATATGTAGTAAGATCATGTTTCAAAAATAAAATAAAATAAAAAATAAAAACAATATAGTACTATCATAATAAAAAACTCAAAGCCAGCTGATGATAATGCATGACTTTAATCCCAGCACTCAGGAGGCAGAGGCAGGCAGATCTCTGTGAGTTTGAGGTCAGCCTTGTCTACAGAGTGAGTTCCAGGACATCTAGAGCTACACTGCAAAATTCTGTCTCAAAAGACCTAAACAAACAAACAAAAATTCAAAATTTTGGTAAACAGTGTGTCTCCGTGTGAGAAAAGAATGACAAGCAGTGTAACATCCCAACAGGAACCAATCCAAGGACCACAGTGCATCATCTATAAAAACAGGGAGGGGCGAGGGGGAAGTAAGCCCAGCAAGCCCCCGACATTGCAAGATTAGCAGAATGCCCTTCTCTCAACAGCTGGATCCATACGTTAGTACAGTTCTGGGGCCCCCACTCCCTTGCTTGAAAAAGGAAATCAACCCACCTGCTGAACCCACCTGCTGAAATGGCTAAGCAAGAGTGTAAGGGCAAAGCAATCACACTGCTTCATGCAAGAGTAGAAGCAACAGCAGAAGGGTAATTCACGACCATTCTGATCTGGGAGTTTTGTAAAATAAAGTAAAATAAATGAAGCCTTACACCTGGCAAAGGTGTAATGGTGGGTTTTGTGCCATAGGAACAAGGAAACAGAACCACTAAGCAACAGAGAGAGAGAGAGAGAGAGAGAGA
>NC_034597.1:48266146-48267955 GCF_900095145.1 Mus pahari | reverse complement strand
AGAGAGAGAGAGAGAGAGAGAGAGAGAGAGAGAGAGAGAGAGAGAGAGAGAGAGAACTATCAGTTTTATCTGGGCTGAATTGAGAGGACTTCCCTGTTAGGTTGATTCAGACAGATTGGAATCTCACATTTTCAGGAAAAGCTGGTCTGTTTTGGAATCTACCTGTGCCCTTGATATGTAGCTTAAGCGACTCCATTCTAGTTTAGTCTGTAGCCTAGTAAGAGCTCATTTAAAACCAATAGCCCCTGTTCATTTGTGCTTGACTACGGCTCTAAAGGATGCATTTAAAATATAGTGGGCTGGGCACACAGCTCAGAGGCAGAGTGTCTGTCTGGTATGCACAAAGCCCTGGGTTGTGGCACTGAAGAACACTATGAAAACAACAGCAGTTACTGTGATAATAATTGCTGGCACTTTTGCGGTAGTTATCCAAGAACCATATGAAGTATGTAGATTTCAACACTACCCTACAGATCTCAGCATCTTTGGGGACCTTCTGAATGAGGGCCACCCTGGACTGTGACCTCAGATCTCCATGAGCAGTATAAGCATCTGCTCTCGCTCCTTCTCCCACACTCCCCTCCTCACAGTGTATGCCTGTGTGTGTTGGCTATTTCAGTGTTAAGCTTCTTTTTCTTAATTAGTTAATTCTCCAGAGGTGTCACAGGAGAACATGGCTTTCTGGGGCCCCAGTGCTGCTGTATTTAGACAGACAGGAACTTTCATTTTCTTTCCACTTTTAAGTTGCTTTTTGTTGCTCGAGGCCACAGAGTTTTGGGGGTTCCAAAACAGGTGATGATCTTTCAGACCATGTAGCCTTCTGGGGTTCTGAAATTAAATTAGCAGCCAGAAGGAAAAGGTACTATATCTGTTCTCTAAGCGCTTACTCCAAACCCGGGGATACCTCCTCCCAGTGATCACAGTCAAAGAATCTTTTGAGTTTGTTTGTGTGTATGTGCGTGTACATCTGACGGAAAATACACAACACAAATTTCCTACCTTTGACATTGCTAGCTGCACAGTTAAGTTAGTATTTTGAGTACATTCACACTGTGTGTAACCATCCCCTACTATCTTTAGAATCTTCTCACCTCCATTAAACACTGACTCTTTCCTTCCCCTCCCTCAGCTTCTGAAGACTCCCTTCCATCTCTCTAAATTTGCTGGCTCTGGGATTCTCATGCATATGAGAGAATACTATTAATGGTATCTGTCTTTTTGAGAGAAGCACATTTCACTTAGCACAACCTCCTCGGAGTTTGTATATGCTGAAGATGTGCCTGAATTTTCTTAAATTTTAAAGTATTTTAAAAAGAAGAATTTTGCTTTTGGATATGCACAGCACACTGTGTTATATAACCATCCAGGGCAGACTCTTGGCATGTCCACTTCATGGCTGTTGTATAGTGTTACTGTGAGCCTGTGTGTGTTACATGGGGCATACAGGGCTCCTCTCCTGGATCCACTCCTGACTCTCTTGACTAAACACTCACACACAGTTCTGGTTTTGGGTGTTCTTAGGAAGCAGATGCTGTTGTCCATAGTGCACAAGGGTTTCCTACATTTTTAAAGAATAGAAGCCCTCCATACATACACTGTTTTGAATATATAAAAAGGAATGTATAAAGCATATACCTTCACAAGGCACACGAAGGTGGATGCTCACAGTAGCAAGTACCCAAGAAGGTCATTTCCTAAAGGATAAAAGTATCCTTAGACTATAAAAACACTGTCTTAGGTTCCTAGTGCTGTGATAAACACCATGACCAAGAGCAACATCGGGAAGAGGGGGCTTCTTTTTTTTTTTTT
>NC_034597.1:48263674-48265856 GCF_900095145.1 Mus pahari | reverse complement strand
TCTCTAGCTCCTCCATTGGGGACCCTGTGTTCCATCCAATAGCTGGCTGTGAGCATCCACTTCGGTGTTTGCCAGGCACTGGCATAGCCTCACAAGAGTGAGAGGGCTTATTTTGGCTTACAGATCTCTAGTTAAAATCTCTCACTGAGAGAAATCAGGAAAAGAACTCAAAGCAGGAACCCGGAGGCAGGAGTTCAAGAAGAGACTATCAATGAGCACAGCTTACTGGCCTGCTCCTCTTGCCCTGCTCAGTTTGCTTTCTTATGGAGCCAGGAGCATCTGCCAGGGGTGGTACCACCCACAGTGGGATGGGCCCTTCCATGTTGATCACTGATGTACCTACACACCAACCTTGTGAAGGGATTTTCTCAACTGAGGCTCCCTCTTCTCAGATGACTTTAAGTTGTGTCAAGTTGACAAAACAACAACACAACAAAACAAACACGAACAAAGAACAACCAGGACACATACACTAAAGGACAGGCCTGAGGGTCACCAAGGTGACTACCTGAGTTCCATTCCATCCCCAAGTCCCACAGGGCAGAAGGAGAGAACCTCAGACCTCCACACATGCGTGCTGTGCGACGCACATGCCCACACCCAGAAGCACGAAATAATGTAACAAAAAGATGATCTTGATCTAGAAATAAAAGTTTATGACTATGGAAATACATGCATGACTTATTTGAATAATGTAGAGAAAGCATATTAGTAAGACAAGTTGCTGTACATGACAGCCCATACCTGTGAGCCCAGCACCTGGAGAGCAGAGGCAGTACAACTCAGAAGAACAAAGTTATCCTTGACTGTAGTCATCCTCGGCTACATAGGCAACCTGAGCTAATGAGATTCAATCTCAGAAGAACAAATAAGTGCCCAGGCAGGCCGTTTCCTACAGGATAAAAGTACCTAACAACTGATGGTAAATACACTGTCTTGGGATCCTAGTGCTGTGGCTAAAAGCAACAGGGGGAGGAGAGGGTTTATTTCAGCTTACAACTCTCCCATCAAATAAGTCAAATAACTACTAAGCTTCAAAAGCTGTTCTTGATTGGTATATTTAAAAAAAAAAACAAAAAACAGATTCAGCATGATTTGATATGGAGATTCATTTTCCTTGAAAATAGATGACTAAGGTAGACTCAAGAACCACTCCTAATTTTCAGCGTTCTAGAAATGCTCAAGTTCAGAGAATATGGGTGGGTATGTTTTGCTTCTTATTGCAAGAGTGTTTCATAGCTTCGCAAAGAAGAAAATGAAGAGTTTTAATTAGAGTTGTTCTCAAAGAAGTAGGTGTAGTTGGTAGTAAATAGGTGGGTGGGATGAGGCAAGAGCAAATGCTGTGTTCTTAGATGTCTTCAAGGGGACATAGGGTCAGGGGAGGTGGGGCAGTGAGGAGGTGGCTCTGTGGTTAAGAGCACTTGCAGAGGACCTGGGTTCAGTTCAGGTATGCACATAACATATATAGAGGCAAAACATTCATAAACTTAAAATAAATCCTTTTGTTTTGTTTTGTTTTGTTTTGTTTTGTTTTGTTTCTCTGCATTTCTCTGTATATCCCTGGCTGTCCTGGAACTCACTCAGGAGACCATGTTGGCTTCATAGAGATTCCCCCCCAACCCCAACCTTGGCCTCCCAAGTGCTGGAATTAAAGGCATGTGCCACCACTGCCCAGCTTAAAATAAATCTTAAGGAAAGAAAAGAGAAACTACGGGGTGCTGGTGTGTGGAGGTGGCTCAGCAGTTAAGAGCACGTGCTTCTTCCTCAGAGGACCAGAGTTCAGTTCCCAATAACCGGATCAGGCAGCTCACAATTCCCCAGTGTCAGGGGAAGCTGAAACCTTTGAAACCTCTGGCCTCTGCAGAGTCCTACACAAACTCATGTGCACATATTCATATATAGACCACACAAATAAAAATAATAAAGAATAATTCTTTTATAAAAGAAAATGCAGTGAAGGAGCCAGAGACATGGATCACTGCGTAAAGGTGCTTGCGACACAAGCCTATCCACTTGAGGGATTCCCAAGACCACATAAAGGTGGATAGAGAGAACTCACTCCACAAAGCGGTCCTCTGATCTCTGCAAACATGCAGCAACGTGCACACCCCCTTCCTCTGCGCCACACACACACACGCACACACACACACACACACGCACACGCACACACACACGCACACAC
>NC_034597.1:48211181-48263574 GCF_900095145.1 Mus pahari | reverse complement strand
CACGCACACACACACGCACACACACACACGCACACACACACATGCACACACACACACGCACACACACACGCACACATGCACGCACTCAAGCATGCATATACAAATTTTTAAAATCTTAAACAGAAAAAAGAAATCCTTTTTTTATGAGATAATTGAAAGCAACAGAAATATCAAATACCCGGGTACTGAGTGTATGAGTCAGGGTTCTCTAGTTGAACAGAGCTGATAGAAAGAGTATGGACACATATAGCTGGGTTCAGGCGATTCAACAACAGCTGTGTCCCAACAGAAAGTCCAAGAATAGTTATTCAGTGCACATGACTGGGTGTTTATGCTGGTGGTCTTCAGTATCCATGGAATTCCAAAGGGGTAGGCTCTAAGGCTGGTGAAGGGACACCTCAGCAGCAGGGTAGAGCTTTTGCCAGTGACAGTGAGCACACGCAGTCCAGAAAACAAAAGCTCCCTTCTTCCATGTCCTTTACACAGGCTGCTATGAGAAAGTGTGGCGCAGATTTGGAGCGGATCTTCCCACTTCAAAGATTCAAGGAAATTCTTCACAGGTCTGCCTAGCTGCTCCGGTGTTTAGTTAATTCCAGATTTATTCAAGCTGATAACCAAAAATAGTTATCACAGTTATTTACTGGGGAAACAAGAAACCTAAGACACCCCATGGGTCATTGACACATGACTTGACCCTGATAATGTATAAAACAGTAGATGTGTACCTTCAGTTGCTGTGGTGAAGCACCATGACCAAGGCTGCTTATAACAGAAAGTATTTAATTTGTGGCTCACAGTTCCAGAAAGTTAGAATTTATGACCAATATGACCAGCATGGCAGCAGGCAGGTAGGCATGGCACTGGAGCAGGAGCTGAGAGCTTACTTCTACAAATTCAAGGTAGAGATACTGTAAATGGTGTGAGCTTTTGGAATCGCAACACTCATCTTGTTGGAGCAGTGACACACCTCCTATTCCTTCCCAAACAGTTCCACCAACTGTAGAGCAAGAGTTCAAATATATGAGCCTATGAAGACCATTCTTATTCAGACTACCATGGGTGGAGAAGGTAGAGCCGGGTCTTGGAGCAGGAGCTACCTACATAAGGGAAGGGACAGGTATGTAAGAAGAAAGACAGGGGCCAAGAGAGTGTCAGCAGACAAACCAAGAAAGGCCTTCAGAAAAGGATACTACCAGCCCCACATCAAACACCCGAAAGGCAGGGGGGGGGGAGGGAGATTAAAGGTGTGGAGGGAAGAGATTAAAGGCAGGAAAAGTATCCCCAGGTGTCAGCCAGGGGTGACCCTGACAGCTGCCCTAAGGTCATGGGGTAGCAGTCAGTCTGCAATGGTTCAAAGAGTGAGTGAAAAGAGGGCAAAGTACAAAAGCCTTCTCAGAAACAAGGCTGTGGGAAAAATAGAGCTGAAGTGGCCCTTGGGAGGCTGAGGTGACCCCTGGGAGGTGAGCGAGGAACCCACAGGCACCACTGTGAGGAGGCCAAAGCCAGAGTGCAAACTGGATCAAAGAGGGCTATCTCCACCCAAGGAGGCCGGGGTACCTCTATAGTCATCCCAGGCTGGGTGGGCTGGGTGGGCTGGGTGGAGATGGGCTGGATGCCCTGAGATGGGAGAGCTGCTGGGGCAGGCCAGGGAGGCAGTGGAGGTGTAGGGAGGGTCACTGAAAGCATGGAGTGGAGCATTAAACTACAAGGGCGTGTAATGTCTCTTCCTCTCGTGCTCACAGTGAGTAGGATGAGGTATGAGATGGGCTCTGGCCACCTGAAGCTGAATTTGTCAGGGAATGAGCAGAGCAGACCTCGGGGAAGGAGGAAGGACTAGCCATGCTCAGGGGAGCTGACAAAGGGACACTTGCAGGACTCAGGTGGAAGAAGAAATCAATGTCTAAGGGACCACTGGACAGGAAAAACTGGTTGAGAAGTAGAGGTCATGAGTGAGTGGGGTGAAGGCTATGGTAAGAAAATGGACTCCTGAAATTTAACAGAGAGATGGTCTTTAAAATGGGAACAAAGAGTCTGACTCCATTAAGATATAGCATATAATCCCCCAACACACACTTTAACTTTTTTTTTTCCATTTTGAGGAAATCCAGAAGGCAGCCCACAATTCTCTTGATGTCTCTAAAGGCGTCAGTGACCTGGGTTTTGGTTGTTTTTCTGCCTTGTCATCCTAGCAAAGAGCTTCTATTCCCAAGGTCACCATAAGACCTTCCCAATGCTGCAACACTCTGATACAGTTCCTCGTGTTGACCCCCTAACCATGAAACTGTTCCATTGCTACTTCACTACTGTAGTTTTGCTACTGCATGAATCACAATGTAAACATCTGTGTTTTCCGATGGTCTCAGACGACCTCTGTGAAAGGCCATTGGACCACCCCAAAGGGTCGAGACCCACAGGGTGAGACCCACCGTGTCAGCCTCAGTATGGCTGCTGTGTGCCAGCTGGTACATCTGGATTCCAAGCAGCTGCATACTTTAAAAATCAAAATCGCCCAGCCCCAGCCGAATTAGCCTTCCAGGAAGCTCCACCTCGGCACATTCCCTTTCATCTCTTTCCACCCTACTCTAGTCACCAAGCCAGAAGCAAAGAAGACAGAAAAATCTGTAAGCTTTGCCCCCTTTAAGAAAGTGTCTTACTATGCAACACGGGCTGTCCTCAAATGCTTTATTCTCCTGCCTCAAACTCCCCCCACCCAAATACTGCAATTACATGTGTCCAATACCACAATGGACAGAAAAGCCGGTTTTCATTCAAAGTGGCAATGGTCTAGGCTAATACCAGGGTCTCCTTGTTGCTGTGACCAAATACTTGGCAGAGCACATAAGAGGAGAGTTTACTTCTCAGGCTTTCAAGGGGCCTTCAGTCTAGCGTAGTAGGGAACACATGGCTGCGGGTGGTTCTGCACATGATGGGATCAAGCAACAGCAGCTGGTTACACAGCACTGACCATGAAGCTGCCTGGCACCCTGTAACACCCAAGGCCTGCCTCCAGTAGCCTTAAGTCAGCCAACTAGGCCACATCTCCCTGGATTCCATAAATTCCCCAGATCATCGCGACACCCACATACAAAGTGTCCAAACACAGGAGCCTATGTGCACATCTCACGGAAGCCTAGCACCAAGGAAGACAGAGGTGGTAGGCAATTAGCAGATGCCCTTAAAAGCAAGCCATTGCACCCGAGGATCACAGTAAAATGGAATCTGCTCTCTCTAAAGTAAGGTTTTGCTCCAGGTGCAGTCACTGCCTAGGCTAGAGTCCCTTCTGGTGAGCTTGGGAGGCACTCCTGGTGTGAGCTTAGCACAGTCATCCCGAGGTGTCTCTTGTTGCTCCTCTATTCTGTTTTTAAACTGACATGAGCTCTAGCTAGACAGCGCTAAAAGATTGGAGCAGGGCAGGGGCCATGAGAGAACAGCATCTTTCTGAGCACCTTGCTAGGCTTGGACCCCCACTGTCTTGGTCCCTCCCCTGCCACCCTCTTCCTCTGCATTCCATTTACTGCAGAGCCAGCAAGGAGAATTCACCGAGGAACCCAACCACGCTTCCAAGGATTGAGCACGTGCTTCTCCTTCCACTTCTGCTGACACGCAAGAGTGAGTCCCACCCCTCTAACACCTTTGGGCTCCTAGACATCATGGAGACCATCAGAGAAATAGGAACATCTGGTCAGAGGTTTATACAATCCATAAATGAAGAATCTCAAATGAAGCTGATTGAATACTATTAAAAATGCATTTACAACTGGGCCCCCATCCTCCAGTTATGGCCACCAATAAAAATCACTCTGTGTTACATCACTTGGTTCAGCTTAGTTTTCTCCTCAGTTTTACACTCTGAGAAAAAAAAAGATCATTTTTCATTTCATTTGTATTTTTTTTTAATTGACATAGAGTCATTGCTATTTATGGGTATGGTAGTTCAAATAGGAATGGTTCCCATAGACTCCTGTCTTTGAATGCTTGGCCCATAGGGAGAGGCCTTACTGGAGTAGTTGTGACCTTGCTAGAGGAAGTGTGTCACTAGCTTTGAGGTCTCAAGTGCTCAAGCCCAGGGCTAGTGACTTACTGCCTCTTTCTGCTGCCTGTAGAACTCTCAGTTCCTTCTCTAGCACTGTGTCTGCCTGCACACTGCCTTGTTTCCACCATGACAGTAATAGAGAATTCTAAACTATAAGCCAGCCCCAATGAAATGTTTTCTTATATAAGAGTTGCTGTGGTCATGGCGTCTCTTCACAACAGTAAAAACCCTAAGACAATGTGGTTCCATGTGACATTTCAGCATCTATATGGATTGCATAATTAATTACCAGATCAGGGCAACCAGCAGCTCCGTATCCTCAGACATCCATCATTCCTTTGTGCTGTGAATGTTTAGAATCATCTCTACTAGCTATGTTTTACAAATATCTGTGTTTTGGATATTTGCTTGTTTATTTTTAGACAGGATTTCACTCTGAAGCCCTGGCAGGCCTGAGATCTTATAGAGACCAGGCTGACCTTTGGCCTTGATCTCACAGAGCTCTTCTTGTCTGTCTGAGTCCTGGGATTAAAGACAAGCATCATCATGCATGGCTTTATTTATTTTTCTTTAATTCTTGTGTATATGTATGAGACTATATCTGTGACTAAATATCCTGGCACTGGAGCTACGTGAGTTGTGAGTTGTGGGTGCTGGAACTGAACTCCTATTCTCTGCAAAGGCAGTAAGCATTCTTAAACACTGAGCCATCTCGCCAGCCCCATCCAACTTTATGTTTATATTTTATAACATTCACAGCACAAAGGAATGATGGATGTCTGAGAATATGTAGCTGCTCGTTGCCCTGATCTATCTATCTATCTATCTATCTATCTATCTATCTATCTATCTATCTATCTCCTGTGTATATGCTCTTAATTCCTGAGCCATATCTCACTCTCTAGTAACCACTTTTAAGTATTACATTCATTATTGTCAACCACTTCGCTACTTCACTACAGAATATTAAAAGTTTTTCCTCTTATTCAACCTCACCCCTTATTTCCGTTAGTTAGATAGAATTATATAAATAAATGAAGTTGTATAGTTGTGAATTTACCAGTTAAATGAGTGAAGAAACAAACCTCCCCATTAGGGGAAGATTGTTCCAAACTGCTCTGCGGCTTCAGAAACACCCTGGAGAGATTTATGATTAAGTTTATAGATCGAGGTAAATTTGTGTCCCTCAGACTGAGAGAGAAGCTTCTAGGTCCATTGGGAAGTTGGGGCTTTTAAACACAACTGGGAGCCAGGTATTGTATCACACCTACATAATCCCAGTACTCAGGAATCTGAATCAGAGATGCTAAGGGTTCAAGGCCAGCCTGAGCTACAGAGAGAGCTCCAAGCTCGCCTGGGCTAGTGAGTAAAATCATGACTTATAAAAAAAAATAGTGAAAAGAAAAAAATATATGTGTAAACTTTTCCATCTCCCACATGACTTAAAAAACAAAAAGTGAAAAGAAAAATCCATGTGTATATCTTTCCATCTCCCACTGAACAAGGAGCTGGTCTGGTGGCTGTGACCAGGGTAAGCCTGTGTAAGATCTGTCTGGCAACACGGAGCTGCTGTCTCCTGTCTCCGTCCGGTTCAGTCCTGCTCAGTCCTAAGACCCTCCTAACTATTCTCACTACAGATACAGAGCTGAAACAAATTAGGATATGTGCCAGAGCACACCTAGGGAAAGATGTTATGTGGTGAGCAAGGGCCTCCCTCACACAGACTGGCAGAGCCACTCCATGCCTTAATGTTCTTTGTGTCCCCAGCAGCATCAGTTGGAGACAGGCTCTGCAGGGCCACCTGGCTTGCTACACATGTTGCAATTCCCCACCCAGGCTGAACACCTGAGAGATGCTGGCAGAACAGCCTGGGAACAGCGGTGTGCGGTGTGCTGTCTGCCCAGCAGAGAGTGTCTGTGGCAATCAGGGCTCCGCTGTTTGTTTTCAGTTGTGGATGCCAGTAGAATTGGAAAGGCCCAGTCAGAGCGTGGTCCAAATTCATTCAGACTCCAAAGGACAATTCTCCTTTGAATCAGAGCTTCGAAAGGCTGCCCTCCCTTTGAAGGCAATTGTTGTTCTTGTTTTTCTGTTGGCGTGGTGTCTGCCAAAAGCATAACTCTGAAGACCATTGAGCATCTGAACATGGTGTCCACTCAAAGCTCTACTTTCCTCCTGTGTTTAGACCCAGCTGACCTGGAACTCAATAATCCTCCTGCCTCAGCCTCTGGATTGCTGAAATTTCAGACGTGTACTATCAGCAGCGCAAAGCTTCTGGGTGAAACATTCCCTTGAAAATTTACAAAAGCAAAAAAGATACGTGTCCAAAGGTCAAAAGGTCAAAAGGTCAAAAGGAATGTTTTTTTTTTTTTTTTTTTTTTTTTTAGGATTTTTTTTTTTTTTTTTTTTTTTTTTTTTAAGATAAAGTGTCATGTGTTCCAGGCTGGTCTCTTTCTTACTCATTATGTAGCTGGTGATGGCACTGAATGGCTTCCTCCGTCTCTGGAATCCTGGGGTGACAGGCATGCATCACCATGCCTGCTTTATGCAGTGCTGGGGATCAAACCCCAGACCTCATGCATGCTAGGCAAGCATGCTAACAAATTACCCACACCCCGAGCCCCTAAGTCTATCAACAACTTAGTGGAATCACACAGCACCCTAAGGAGGCATCTTTAGGAGTTTCTATATGTAATGAGAATGGTAGTTTTATTTCATCAAGTGATATAAATAAAACAAACAGGCAAGCTCCTTCCTTGGGACCTCTGGCACGCTGGCTATGCACACCTGGTTAGAATTTGACTGAAATAATGGCTCCCAAAGCCTTTGGGACTGTGACTTGAGGCAAGTTATTAACCTCTGTAATCCTCAGTTTGTTTGCCTGTAAAATGGGGATAATAATAGCCATACTTCATGGGACTGTTGTTTGGATTAACTAAGGTGGTGATTAGCAAGGGTTATGTCTACACACAGTAAACCTTCAGAAACTGGAAGCTACCTTTATTTTGTCATTACCCACTATAAAGTAAGTACTACTAATAACACACAGAGGCTCATGGGTGTTTTCCATGCACCATTACATACTATTATTCTCTCTTTAGACGATTGGAGATAACTAAACCAGACTAATACTATCCCCCCACTGTTGACTGTGGGTTGTCTTCCTGCTGCGTTCTGGAAGAGTCTCAGCATATTTAATGCATCAGCAAATGCAGTATCTCACTTGAATGCAGGGAATCAGAGCAGTTAGAGAGTAAACGAATGGAGAGTAAACACATTAACTTTGAGGGTTTGTCTGTCTTGCCTGTCAAGTCAACAAATGGTGTCGGGTTTGCAGACAATGCCAAGAGCTGCACTCTCTCAAACTCAGTCAGAGACTAGGTCGGTCTTTTAGAGTTTGCTTTTAGAACAGCCGTGTTTTGATCGTATTTTTTAGAAGAGATGGTTTAATAGTAAGACTGGTTTAAGTGTATCTCGGAGCATGTCATTGTGTTCACAGCAAAGGTGGCTTAGTCACATCTATGCATGTGTCTGCACTTAAATGTGTGTACGCGTGTATCCTCTCCTGTTCTGAAGTGTGGGGGACTAAGAGGGAGAGGGCAAGAGAAATTACCATCAGTGAGGAGTGTTTAATGAAAATATTTAAATCAATTTCTCCCTCCTCCTAAGCTCCTGCCGCCCCACCAGCGTCTAGATAAAGCCAGCTTTGAAATGGAGCTGGCCCCGCCGCTGCTCACAAGAGAAGCACATGAGCATCCTACCATCCCTACCCTGTTTTCATGAACTCCCCGTGACCTTCTACAGTGAACAAAGCAGAGAAGCCTAGTGGGGTTTTTAAAGTTCTTTCACATCATCTTTTCAGCCCTAACATACAAACGGGTGAAAAGGAACGAACTACATTTCCACGCAGTAAAATGCAGGTGTTGACGCCTTCTGCTTTGGCACGGTCTCACATGCACGGGTGTGGCGGCCTCTCTCTAACAGTAGCTGCTGTCTGAGGATCGTGTGTTATATAGGACACCTTGGCTGAAGCCCACCAGACCTGGGACGGCCTTGAAAAGGGCCTGGGAACACTCGAATCCCACCAAGCTTGCTAAAGACACAGAAGCTCAGAGCAAGCCTGTCCGGGAGAGGAGCCCTCTCAGACCCCTCCTCTGCCTTCCTTCCCTCCTCACTCAGTTGCCATTTACCACTCAGAACATAGGGATAAGATGGATAAAGAGGTGAGTCTGATGGAGACCCTGTCCTTGGAGTGAGTCGCAGGCACCTGCTCAGACTGAAAATCAGCTAGCTTTCTGCAGAGCAGCCCAGGTTGGTGCCAGGCCGGCTTTGCATCGCTCTAGTCGGCCAGCCTTACAAAGGCCAGCCAGCTCCTGCCTACGCTGACCACAGCACGTTCCAGGTAGAACTTTGAGCAGGGACCCTGCAACCTGTCCAGACAGAGAGAGTGGGGCACCAGTGGGGAGGTAGGGGGCGATGCCTGCGGGGAACTCAGAGCAAGTGGAAGACAGTGTCACTCTGTCCCCACAAAGCCCACTGTTTAGTGGGAAACACTAAGATGTGTTGCCCATCAACACAAACCTCATCAGGGTGAGGTTCTGGAGAACAGAGAGAAATCAGCACTAGACCCTGCCATGGCCCAGAAATTCAAATGAGATTCATCCCCGACAACAGACTCAAGGAAGGAAGACCTCCTAAAGGCTCATTTTTATGTAATTCCTCCTTCAAGAAAATAAACATGGAGAGAGAGAGAAAAAAAAAAAAGAAGGGTCAGGGGTTCAATCAGCAGTAGAGTGTCAGGCTCTGGATTTGACTCCCAGTGCTACCATAACCTCCAGAAGAAGGAGGGAGGGAGGGGAGGGGAAGAGAGGGAAGGATAAAGGAGGGGAGAGAAAGGGAGGGGGGAGGGAGAAGGGAAAGGGGGAAGGGAGAGGGAAAGGTAAGTGAGAAGATGGGATGGAAGGAAAGGGAAAGAAGAGGAGGAAGACGAAGAGGGGAGGAGGAGGAGGACAATTTTGCTATCATACTGTTGAAAATTAGTACCTCTAGAGGATGGCCACATAGCCAAGGAGTATATAGATAGTACAAATTAGAGCTGATAGGTGGGGAGGGGAGGGGAGGGGGAGGGGGAGGGGAGGGAACACTAGGTTGGCTTGATAGAAGGAGGGGTTGGGGGAAGGGAGCACATATGATAAAAAAAAATACATTGTCTTCGAAGAACAAATTTAAAAACGAGAAGGAAAAGAAATCCTTTAAAAATATTTTAAGTAGAATTTAGTAGTGATCAAAAAAATACCCTGGTTCTCACAAACATTCCCAGGAAAAGCTGGGGTTACTGGTGGGTTCAGTCTATTCTGTTTGTGTGGTATGTCTTAGAATTGTTTGAAGAAGGAGTCTGGGAGTGTTTGCTTTTTTTTTTTTTTTTGAAAAAAGGAGTAAGCAGTTGGCAACAGAAAATGTCAGAGGGGCCCAGCAGTCAAGTTCTCAGTCTTTAGTCACTCCTGGACCTGTAAGTGCTTTTAGTTGGGACAAGAAAAGGGAAAGAAGCAACAGCCATCGCACCGCTACCTCAGTCCAACCCGAAAGACAGACTTCCTTTCGTGACCTACATCGGCTGACTGGTCATTTGTCATTCAGGTTAGACACAAGACAGAAGTGAGCATTGTTCTGATGCTGGCCCTGATAACATCCCAGAAAAACTGGTGAGAGAGAGAGAAAAGCAGACCACGGGCAATGCTCTCATTTGAGTTTCAAAAGCACGATTTTTCTTTTAAAGAAACATCTTCAGTTTCCAAGGCCCAAGGCACAGTTCCTAAGAGCAGACTAAAAATTTCCACTGGACTCACTTGTGGCAAGGAACTCTAGTCAGTGGCCAGTGGGCTGCCAATCTCAGCTGTCCCCAGATACTAGACACTGCCCACTCACAGTCACCAGCTTCGCTCCCCACCACAACCACTTTCTGTCTCCCTTGCCTAGAAAATACTTTTGAACACTAACATTTGTAGGCTACTGCTGGCTAAGCTGATGAAAATAAAGCCTCATTGCACTGCTGAGCTCATAAACCTGTGTGTGTGTGTTATATGTGTGTGTGTTATATGTGTGTGTATTATATGTGTGTTGGTGTATGTGTTTGTGTCTATGTGTGTGTATATGTATGCATCTGTCTGTGTATGTATATGTGTGTATCTCTCTGTGTGTGTATATATATGTGTGTGTGTGTGTGTGTGTGTGTGTGTGTGTATGTTTCTGTGTGTCTTTGTGTATGTATGTGTCAGTGTCTGTTTCTGTGTGTGTGTCTGTGTATATGTGTCTATGTGTGTGTATGTCTGTGTGTGTCTGCATGCATGTGTGTGTGCATTGTTTAGTCCTCTAGGTAACCCTGTAAAGAGGCTATTGTCACCCCACCCCTTTTCTCACTACTGAAGCCAGTTCTCAGGGGAGTCACTTGCCTGGGGCCACCCAGGGAGCAGGTGGAACACGGCCAGGCCCAGCTGGGTTCTGACTTGGCTCTGTTGCATCCAGAGGCCTGGCCCTGCAGCTGGTGGATCAGCTGCTGTTCCTCGGGGTTGCCAGCACCTTCCGTGCCTCCAATGACTTTCTCTACTGGAATTACACATCCCACTTCCCCAGCCTGTCCTCCCCCTCCTCCTGGAAGCTGTTTCAACCTGCTGCTCTACTGTTCTGTGTGTACTTAGGTGGGCCTGTCGCTGAGTCGCCTGTGAGCTACAAAGCAGAATGTAAAATATTTTATTCAAATCCAGAGTATTTGGTTCTTCCAGTCGCTAGAAGGTGACATTTGACTGTCAACTTCCTCTTCTTAGGTGCCTAATGGAAGGCACACTTCCACAAGGCTGAGGCAGGAGAGAAGAGGATGGTTAAGGGAACATGGAGAAAGAAGGAACTTCTCACCTGAGATCTGGTTTCTCTATGTCTGACAAGAACTTAAGCACAGACAACAAAAGGCAAGCTGTCAAGATTGCCTGGGTCATAAGGCAGTTCTGGTTTTAGGTCCTGTGGACCCTCTCCCTGATTTCCATAGCAGCTAGACTGCCTTTCCTTACATCCAGCAACGTGTGAAAAGTTTCCTTTTCTCACCTGCTCACCAACCCTTTGATTATTTCTCAACCGACTGCCATTCAGCTACACCACTCCTAGGTATTTATTCAGAGAACTCTGTCTCAACATATCACAGAGACACTTGCATGTCAGTGTCGACTACAGCATTAGTGAGTCTACATAGTGGAACCTGCCTAGGTGTCTGAAGACAGGGAGATAGGGAAAGAAATGTGGTATATATATGTGTGCAATTTTCGTCTTCAATAAAGAAGAATGATATTCTCTCTCTTTTTTTTAAAGATTTATTTATTTATTATATGTAAGTACACTGTAGCTGTCTTCAGACACTCCAGAAGAGGGAGTCAGATCTTGTTACAGATGGTTATGAGCCACCATGTGGTTGCTGGGATTTGAACTCCGGACCTTCGGAAGAGCAGTCAGGTGCTCTTACCCACTGAGCCATCTCACCAGCCCGATATTCTCTTATTTGTAGGAAAATGGAGGTTGTCATATTAAGTGTCAGTTTCAGCCGAATATTACATGCTTTCTTTTGTCTGTAGATTCTTCATTTTATATTACATTAAATCATGTATGTGTCATATGCCATGAAAGTAGAGTAGATTTGTCTAGAACAAAGGAGACTAATGAGAAAGGAGGAGGGCAAACGGGAGGGTAGGAGAATATGGAGGAACATGGTCAAAGTACATTATACACTTAACATGAAATAACTTTATAATTTGACCCCAAATCGATCTTGTCTAAAAGAAAGGCAGGGACAAAGATGGAGCAAAAACTGAAGGAACGGCTGACCAGTGGCCAGATCATTTTGAGACCCATCCCATGGGCAGGCACCAATCCCTCACACCACTAATGAAACTATGTTGTGCTTGTAGACAGGAGCCTAACATAGCAGGCCTCTGAGAGGTTCGACCCAGCAGCTGATGAGACAGATGCAGATATCCAGATACCCATAGATAAACGCTGGACTGGTTGGAGGTTGGGAACCCTTGTGGGAGAGTTAGGGGAAAGATTAAAGGCCCTCAAGCAGATGGCAACCCCATAGGAAAACCAACAGTGTCAAACTAACCTGGACCCCTGGGAGCTTCCAGAGACTGAGTCACCAACCAAAGAGCATACATGGGCTCGTCTGAAGAGCCTTGATGTGCCAGGGTGGGGAGATATAGGAGGAGGTTGTCTCTTAAAGGCAAAGGGAATGGGGAGTGGGGGGAGAACTCTTTGAGGGAGTACGGGGAGGGGGCAACATCTGGGATGTAAATAAATAAATAAAGTCTTTATATAACTCAGCACTACCTACAATAAATATATACTAAGAAAAAGAATGAAGAGAGTCCCTGTATAAGGATAACTCCCTTTGCTGAGAGATCTCAAACCAGTCTGTTACAAGAATAAATGAACAATGTTTAAAGCTAAAACATGCATTCTTTTAAGGGTACCCACGGTGGTTTGAATATGCTTGGTCCAAGGAGTGGCACTATTTGGAGGTGTGACCTTGTTAGAAGAAGTGTGTCACTGTGAGTGTGGGCTTTAAGATCCTCATCCTAGCTTCCTGGAAGCCAGGATTCTCATAGCTTCCTTCAGATGAAGATGTAGAACTCTCAAATCCTCCTGCACCATGCCTGCCTAGACACTGCCATGTTCCTGCCTTGATAATGGACTGAACAATTGAACCTGTAAGCCAGCCCCAGTTAAACATTGTCCTTATAAGTGTTGCCTTGGTCATAGTGTCTGTTCACAGGAGTAAAACCCTAAAATAGTATTTCTCTATCACCCCTAAACCTAAATGAGTTTCCTCACAATACCACCTACAGTTTCGTTCACAGAAAGGGATGAAGATCAGGGAAGTAAGCAAACCAGCTCACTTTCTAAAGCTAATTTTTAAATTTTCCTAGTCTTTGAATTTGGTTGTAGATGATATACTTTAAAGGTAAAATGACTTCAAAATTATGTAGATGACTATTGCTAAGACATACAAAGGCACCTCCCCCACTCCACACTTAAGTGAGAGAGTATACTGCTGATCTACTGATGCAGTTTTGAGACTGGCCGGACCCTTCTCAGCGCAGGTGTGCTTGACCCAGGCTCTTAGGGTAGTGGAAGCTCAACCGGAGCTCTCAAGTCCATAGTCTTCAACCAGAAAGACACCGATGTATGGAAGGAAGCAGAGAAGAAGCAAACTTCCTTGAGGGGGGAAACTGAGAAATTCCTGAGTGGGAGCAGTTCCCACGACCGGAAAAAGACAACAAGCCGGTTTTGTCTAGGCTTGTTTGTTTTGTTTTGAGTGAGACTTCCAGCAGGAGCTGGACTAAGACTGAGGTAATTTCTGCTGAGGTCGGCTTATCACCTGGGCCAAGCCAATGGAGGGCCTGCACACTCTATGCCGGTCTCCCAGGTCCAAGCAAGGAGGGGATCAGACTTGGTTCACATGCTGCCCACCCAGTTAGGGGTTGCTGAAAGCTCTCTTTGTCCGCCTCTCACTGATGCTTTGTGAGCTGCTGACCTAGACTGTTCACTTTTCACCCACTCGTCATTGATTCTGCAGGTACCCAGCTGGTACCTAATTAGAACCACAGACACCATCTTATGACCCCACTGACCCTAGTGACCTAATAATGGATTTGAAAAACAAGACTTCCAGTCTTAAAATGTGGGGGACAGAAGAGGGAATTTAGAGGTATGTGAATATGTCCAAAGTACAGTATATAAATATATGAAACTGCTATAATGAGCATATTAATTTATACAATTAGTATAACAAACTATCAGTGGCTATATACATGATGAAAAATAAAAGAACATTGGGGAATTTAGGAAGGGAAGGTTTGTGTTCTCAGCTGATTTGGTCAGCCAAACTGTTGGTTTGCCTGTCTCTTTCTTGTGGCCTTGAAAAGATTATATTAGCTACTTTGCTGTTGCTGTGGTAAAGCACCGTGACCATGGTAACTTATAGAACAAAGAGTTTATTTGGACCCATGGTTCCAGAGGAATGAGCATCCCTGAGGGAAGAGGGGCTGAAGCTGGAAGCTGAGAGTTTGTATTTTGAACCATAAGCAGGAAGCAGAGAGAACAACCTGGAAATGGGGTAAATTTTTAAATGCTCAAAGCCCACCCTTGTGACATATTTCCTTCAGGAAGCCACACCTCCTAAACCTCCCAAATGGCACCACACTCTGGGGACCAAGTTTTCAAACATCTGAGCCTATGGGGGACATTCTCATTCAGACCACCACAGGAACACCACAGAACATGGTTCTGCAAAAGGTAGAAAGTTCCCCATGTTGGGTTCTCATCATTATAAAATTGAGATGAACTAATTCCATGAAGCAGCTGAAAGATAGCTGTAATTCATTTTCTTACTAACACTGGAGGATCACTTTCCATACTCAACATAGAACTGAACAAGGCTTCAGAATGGTCCAACACCCCAAAGCATGTTGTTATTGGGCAGGTCACTTTGTGAGGATTCTATAATACATTTCCCGAGCATGGACGAGATTCCAGCTTAAATGGAACCCAGATTCCAGTTGGGGTGGTTATAGGACTGAGGAAGAGAACTACAGAAAGACACATTCTTGTCCCCAGGAGAAGGCACACTCCTGTGGGAAAACAACAGTTTTCATTACACACATACATACACACACACACACACACTATATCCACACTCATACATAAACACACACTCATACACACACAAAAACATGGCAGCACAGTCATTGTATGCAATTGTCTACAATTGCGTTGTTTCTGCTTGTGGCTCCTGACACCCGTCAATTTATCACTCTTGTCAGAAAACTGTAAAACTGCCAGGTTTGTGTTTGAATACAGATTCCCTGAGCTGACACTTCTTTCACTGTTAGCCATATTCACAAGTTTTAGACAGTGAATACACATAAAAGAACCAGATTATCTTAGTTAAGGCTTCGTTGTTGTGAAGAGACACCATGACCAAGGCAACTCTTATAAAGGACAACATTTAATTGGACTGGTTTACTGGATCTGAGGTTCAGTTCATAATCATGGTGGGAGCATGGCAGTGTCCAGGCAGGCATGGTCCTGGAAGTTGCTAAGAGTTTTACATCTTGATCTGAAAGATGTCAGAAGACTGTAGCCTAGGCAGCTGGGAGGACGGTCTCAAAGCCCATCCCCACAGTGACACACATCTTCCAACAAGGCCACACCTATTCCAACAAGGCCACACCTACTCCAACAAGACCACACCTGCCAATAGTGCCACTCCCTGGGTCAAGCATACTCAAACCATCACACAGATATATCTCCATAGGCTGAGGAAATTGATATGTTAAAACAGTTTTTGCAATGAGTAACAGACAGGTGGCTACTCAATAATTTCTGTGCTTTGGAAGTGCACAGAACATGTTGGGGTTCAAAGAACATGTTTTCCAATAACAAATCTTGTAAAAAGTGAGAGGTACAATCAGCCACATAAAAGAGAATTATCAATCCAGGCACAGAAGGAGGAGAGCCAGGAGTTCAAGGTTTTCCTCTCCCTGGAGAGGGTTTCAGGCCACCCTGGCTGACATGAGAAGCTATCTCAAGGAAAAACAAACAAAAACAAGAAAGAATGAATGACTGTTTAAAAAAAATAAAAGAGGGGAAGTTGGAACTGGAGAGATGGCTTCACAGTTCTTTTGCTGCTGTTCAACAGGGACTAGGTTCAGTTCCTAGCACCTATGTCACCACCCTAAACCATCTGTAAGTCCTGCTTTAGGAGATCTGACCCCTCTGCCTCTGAGGTCGCCTGTGCTCATGTGAACATATCCACATGCAGATACACATACCTACATGTGAAATAATAATAATAATTGATAAGTTATTTTTCCACATCAGTGAAATGAGTCAATTCAAGCCAGATGAGATTATATTAAAGGCAGGTTTATTGAAAGATGTACTTGGGTGAGTTCACTGGCCTCAAGGATTGAGATCAGAGATTCGCAGTGGGGACGTGGGGGGGGGAGAGAAAGGGAGTACATAGAAAGAAGAGAATGAGAAGAAGTAGGAGGAAGAGGAGAAGTGGGAGGGAGGAGAGAGAGCACAAAATGTCAGATTATATAGTGAAGAGCCTCTGGGGAAAGGGCAGCCCTGCCCCCACAAAGGTTCAAGGTTGGGGGAGGGGGAGGGAGGGCAGGGTATGCCAGGTAGGAACTAAGGGATGCTGGGGAGAACCTGAGGGCCAGGTCTGCTTGCCCCTTGTCCCTGGTTCAAAATCAAGCAATAATAGTAATTCAACCTTTAAAAAAAGAGAAAGAAATTGGTGAGTCCCACACACATTGTCATGCTGTGGAAGCATCAGAAATGGATGTTATAAACGGATCATGTGGAAGTAAACGATGTTTCCGGATGGCAGGAGGCTATTTAAGAGAACCACCATGTCAAAGATCGCACTTCTCCCAGCATTGTTCTGAAGAAGAGCTTGAAGAGAGAGCAAAACAATTACAGATTGATAAACGCACAGCTCCCTATTATGAAGCCAGAAATGACCTGTGAGCTCCTTTAGCCAGGCCTTCAGCCCCAGGTCACCAGACTCCCCAGCAGCACAAAGCCCTCCCAGCAAATCTCCAAGCTTAACATGCTTGCTCGAAAGGGCTACCTGTAGGATTTACACGCTCCAACAACTCAGCCCACAGAGCTTTCTGAGAGCCACAGGCTCCAGGGCAAAAGCGCCAGAGAAGGGACAGCTGATAGCTGTTCATTCAGAAGTAGCAACCCCAAAGAGAAACAAAAAGCCTGGCTGAGAAAGATGCCCTGCAGAAGGAAGCAGGGCAGCTACGGAGCCCTCAAAAGGCCACAACGGCAGCTGGGAATAGACAGAAACTTTCTCACAAAATCCCTTCCTCTGCAGGGAATAGACCTGGAGACTTGGCTGTGAACTTTTGGTGGGCTCAGCCTTCTTCTCGTTTTCTACCAGGTTTCACAACTCTTCCTTGATTGGGCCTTTTTTTTTTCCCACCTTATTTTCCTACTCATATTCAGCCAGAGCCCAGCTGGCACCGGCATCCCTGTAAATGCCAATAGCCTACAGCTTTACAGACAGAACTGCCGCTGGAGCCTTTTGAAGGAAGAAAGAGACGGAAGACTTCAGAGCCCTGTTCCCAGAAGATAACTGGAACTGTGAAAGCTTCAGGATCCTGTGCCAGCAAAGAAAGAAGATGCACCTTTAAGATTTTCTAGGAATAGAGTCCTCAGCAGCTTCCTGGCCTTAAGGCTTCTGCCCTGGCCAAGGAGCTCGCTCAAGACAGTGTCCTAGACTGGCCCAGCAGCTGTAGACAGGACTCATTCCTGCCCCACTCTCTAAGACCATGCCTGCACGTTGACTACAGGTGAGAACCCACCCCTTCAGTTTCCTCTAGCCCCAGACATCTGCTGCTCCAGGGACCCGGAACTCAAGACCCACCACTCCTGCTACACCTACCACTGACCTACAGGCATATGCTGCAGGGGACTGCTTTTTGCTTGGCTTCCCCAAAACCCTCTAAGAGCCTTTGCATCGTAACTTCTCAGAGCTGTTGTAGCTCTTGGTTCATGGCTCTCAGGCAGCATCCTTCACTTCAGACTCGTTCTATTTAAATTTGGCACAGCAAACTGTCTAATGTTATTGTATCCTACTTAAGGTTGTTAATCCGTGCCAACAATCACCTCCCATTTACTTTCTGCTTTGTTCCCACTCCATTCTTGGAGGAGGTTGGAACACACAGCCAGGCGGATGCCAGAGATGATCTCCACTGACTGCTTCAATAAGATGAAGCAAACATTGTCCTCTGGGGTATGGTTCTGTGCAGTGGAGGAGGTATAATCAATTGCTCTGCAGATCACATTGGGCAATTGTCACACATGCTTTAGTCACTGTAAACAAACTGTCTTATCGAATGCTCTTAAAAAATAGATAACCGATATACTTACAAAGGTAAGAAAGGAAGAACAACATCTTGGCCTTCCTTGTGACCTGCCTAGGTGCTTCATTCATATAGCCCCAGGCCCTCTCTATAGTATCTAGCCACCATGACTCAGTCTAAGCTAAGAGGTGAGACCCTGTGAGGGAAGGACCCTACAAGAAGAGAGACCCATCCCAAACATTCCATTAAGCCCAGAGTCTAACTCCACACATCTGCACAGAAGACCCAGTGGAAGAGCAACAGAACACCCTGGGGTGGGGGTGTGCAGCCAACCTCCAGCTGAGAGAAACAGTAAGCCTTCTGGTTCTTCATGTCACCAAGGACTGGGATGGTTTGTGATACCACAGCAGGTCACAAATAGTCACACAGCACGTGGATTCACTAAACAGTGACTGGAGGAAAATTTTAGAACACTACTTCTTCTTCTTCTTCTTCTTCTTCTTCTTCTTCTTCTTCTTCTTCTTCTTCTTCTTCTTCTTCTTCTTCTTCTTTTTGGTTTTTCGAGACAGGGTTTCTCTGTGTAGCCCTGGCTGTCCTGGAACTCACTCTGTAGACCAGGCTGGCCTCAAACTCAGAAATCTACCTGCCTCTGCCTCCCAAGGGCTGGGATTAAAGGCGTGTGCCACCACTGCCCAGCTACTTCTCTTATACTTAAGACAGCAACTTCTACAAGGGATCCCTGGAGAGGTCAGTTATCACTCAATCGCATGAGCACTCCTTTTGGTTTGTGTGGTTCTGTGTGAGCCCCCTGTGCCTGGGGAAGAGTTCACCCCAGATAAAGCAATGAGAGCAGACTGAAGAAATGATCCCAACGGAGCATAATTTGTGAACCTGTGAGTTCCCTGGGGTGACCTACAGAAGCCAAGAGTGATGCAAAGACCATTACATTCCCAAGAAGCCTGAGCATCACAGAAAAGTTGCACCCATGGAGTTCTCCACCCACCCACCGGCAGGCGGTGCCACTGAAGACCATCTCCTCTCAGTTGTTTGCTGTTTACAACGTTGGGCATAGACCTTATGAACCTCTGAACTTTCAAGCCTTTCCAGTATCCTTCATTTCCTGAGCCTTACCAGCTTCTCTCCTCTCTCTGGGAGGGTGCGGCTCCCTTTAGAGGAAATAAACATAGGAATTCCCAAATCTTGTCTTCTGTGTGATACAGAGGATGGGAAGATGAACGGCAAGCAGCAAGCCTTTCGGTACCAGGACTGTTGGAATCCGTGAGCTTAACTCACGTATCCTAATCCTTGTCCGGAGTACCTCGGTGATCTGATCATCCGACTCTGTAAGTGCAAACTCAAAGCAAGGCACAACAGAGCACATCTGTGATCCTGGACACTCAGACGGCTGGGCCAGCCTGTTCTATAGAGAGAAATCTTTAAAACAAATAAATGAATAACTAATACAAGCTCAGATGTTTGCTCTTTTCTCCTGCTGTGCTTCACTCGATCGGCATGCTTTGGAGAGTCACTCCCAGTACTAAGTGAAAACACGTGGCATAAGCCTGTGTCCACACCAGGGATCTGTGACTGTCAGGTGCCATTTCTCCCTATCCTGCCAGGGCAGTGCTACATCTGCCTGTAGATCTACCTGCCTGAGAAAGGGTCAGACCTGCTAATGTTTGGAGAAATGTCCCGCAAAGGACCCTGTCTTAAACGCTTGGTTCCCCTGCCTGCAATGCTGATGAGAGATGATGGAACTTTTAAGAGAGCTTCTAGTCATCTGAGCATGCTCTTGAAAAGATACTGAGGTCCCAACTCCTCCCTACTCGCTTTCCTTCTCATCTCCTCCTCCTAGTCTTCTCATTCCTCCCTCTCTTCCCCATCCTCCTCCTATTCTTCTTCCTCCATCTCCCAACCCTCTTCCTCCTCCTCCCCCTCCTCCCCTCTTCCCCTTCTCTCTCTCTCTTCCCTCTCCTCCCCTCTTCCTCCTCCTTCTACTCCCCACCCCCTCTTTTTGTCCTTTTACTCTGTGACCAGAAAGAAACTAATTTGTCACAAGCTATGGCCGTGCCTTGCCAAAGCTACAAAAGCAATGAGACAAAGCAGGCATAGACCGAAACCTTCCGAAAGAGCCAGGTGTGGTGGGGAACGCCTATACTCCTAGCACTTGAGAGGCAGAGGCAGGTGGTTCACTGTGAGTGCCAGGCAAGACAGGGCTACATACTGAGACCCCGAACCCCCAAAACAAAACAAAACAAACCACAAATCCAAGTCAGTGAAACAAACCTCTTGTCTTGATAAGCTGACTAGCTCAGCAGTTTGTTACAGTGATGGAAAGCTGTTACCACACTCTCCTTTGACTTCCAATATGCCTTCCCCACTTAGCCACCCACCCCCTCTGTCTAACGTGTATCGAAGGCTCCTGCATAATTCTACTGCTGGGGTGCTAGAGAAATTATATGGAACTATGGAATGCTGGGATATTATTTAAACTCCACTTACCCAGACAGAGCTGGTCTGATGACTGGCATCAAGGGTAGTTTCTACCCAGGGGCAAGCATGTGCTCAGGGTTCAGTTCTCAGCACTCGGAACTACTTTCAACTCCAGTTCTGGGGTATCTGATGCCTCCACGGGCACCTGTTTTATATATATATATACACACACACACACATATATATATATATATATATATATATATATATATATATATATATATATAAAATTTTATCTTAAATTACCATATATATTATCTTAAATATATATTGAATATATATATTCAAATGAAGAAAATGTTCCTTATTTCCATATATCCAAATCAAAATCTGATGGCTGAAAACATGGCCTGTGAGTTCTAAGTTCATTAACGGCAGCTAACGGTGTGGGTCGCCAAGACCACAGTCAGTGGTGAGGAGCTCCTGCTCCCAGGGATGCTCGTGAGTGCATGTGTGGGGGGCAGTGGGCCATGAGAGGTAGCCTGGCCCTCTGCTGAGCTAGAGGCTTTGAAGCCCTGGAGACCCTGAAGGGACGGTAGGAGCTTAGCCTGCTCCCAGGCACCAGGCCCCTGTCACTAGCCGCAGCACCCCCACACCCCCAGATTTGTGGCCATCAGTCATGTCAGGGCAATGCCCCAAGACATCCCCCGCCGCACACACACACATAGATGAGGCATTCCTAGCATCTCAGACCAAGACAATAAGAAAAAAGACGTGACCTGTGGTCACATAAGCTCAAGACAGAGATCTCCATGCTAATGAGAGACCTAGAAGCCTGGAGGGCTTAGCCAATAAGCTTCCCTTCCCAGACATTCCTTCCTGCCAAATGGTATTTAATCTCAGGCCCACCCTGAGAAGTGAGGTACGATTTTACACATCCACTTCTCATCATGGCAATAAATGGTTTGGAACCACAGACAGTCTCTTTTCGTTGGGATCCAACATGGGGAGACACGGAGAAGGCCTTTGCCTACTGTCTAATCTCCCATAGAAGACCTCTCTGCACTCCCAGCCATGATCACCACCAAGCCTCCCCCCAAGCTCCCCTCCCCCTTCAAGCCAAGGACTCTCCCTGTGGGACCAGCAGGAGCTCCCCCTTTTCTTCTCTGCCCCAGGCTAGACCCAGCCCTCAGGTCCAGACTCTATTCTCAGCTCTTCTGTGACTTCCAGTGGCGCCTGGATGTCCAAGAGCCCGGGAACTCCTTGGTCTCAGTCTCTTTGCAGTCCTGGGGACCCCCGAGCTAGCTCCAGCTGTCCTGCACCTCAGACTGTGCTTTCCTACCCTGGCTCTCCCCTACACCCAGTGTGGTGTGGGACAAGCACAGTTAAACACTCCACTTCCTGTCTCCCCAAGCAGCCACACCCTGTGGCAGAAGGGACACGGGCCCCACAACCCTACACAAGTGTAGCCAGCAGACCCCATGGAACTGTCCACATCTCTCCCAAGATGTGCATGAAATGCTAGGCTCATCACCGTGCCCGTCTGTGGCTTGAAATGTGCAGGGGGTAGCCTCAGTTCTTCCTTGAATTATCTTCATGTACATCAGGGCTTGCAGGTCTCACAGGAAAGTTCAGTTGGTGAAGTCACAGCTGGTCACCCTCGTGTCATAGTTCCCTGTTTGTCTTCAATCCTGTATTATTCTGAAGAACACAGGTTCATCTGACCCTCAGAATGAGAGAAAATTTCCTCAACAGTGACCCAAGCCAGTACTGGATTCTGAACATTTCCCTATAATAAATGATTTTCCCTTTAAGCATTTCAAAACTCTTCCACATGGTGTGGAAGAGGCCTGAAGGATATCATTACCCATGTTGGGATGGGTTTGTGGACAAAGCATTACTAAAGTCTTTTCCTTTCCCTGTGAGCATCTGCCCAGCCCTTACCTTCTGGGCCAGATCCCCTAGAAAGGTCTCTTAACCACTGAGCCCCTACAAAGACAATCTCTACACAGTGCACAATAGTATTACCCCAACACTATATTTTCATACATGTGCCTGATGCATTTGATCATCTTTACTCCTCCCCACCTTCTCTCATCCCCCTCCCCCTCCAGACCCCCATCTTCTTCCCAGCCAGCTTCCAGCTATTCTCCTGTCTCCTCCCTCCCCAACCCCAGGGCGTTTAACCTGTGTCACCGACGTGGTACGTGCTGCTAGGAACAACACAACTAACAAGGTGGAGATTCACCCCTCAAAGCCTGCCACATCCTCAGGCTTCATGTAGTTCAAGGGTCTAATGGGGCAAGTCCTTCGTGGGAACCCTGGTAGATGCCATAATGGGTTCTGCAAGATACAGGACCTCTAATTGGGCCTGGTGGTACATGCCTTTAATCCTAGCACCTGGGAAGCAAAAGAAGGTAGATGTCTGTGAGTTTGAGGCCAGTGTGGTCTACAGAATGAGTTCTACAGCTACAATGAGCCTGTCTTATTGCACCCAAGTTATCCATGAACCACAGACACTCAGGGGGTCCCCTTTGCACCAGGCCACAGGCTGTGCTGTTGCCCCAGACAAAGGCTCCTATAAAAGGCTTTGCCATCGAGCATTTATCTGTTCTAAAAAGACCACCTAGTGGGTGCTGTATGGGGAAATGTCACCTACGAAGGTGGGAATTGTCGGCCATACCCACAGGCTCATGAGGAGCAGCTCTTGCCTTGGATGCAGTGCTGGTCTCTAAATAGAGCTTACTCGTGCAAAAGAAAACCCAGTAAATGAAGGCCAAAGCCAACGAAGCTTCCAAGTGACCTGGTAGGTGGCTGGGCTACAAAGACAGAAAGTGGCAACACTCAACCCGAAAGCATTCCGCAGGGCCGTGCAAAGCATCTGGCCTAGAGTGGGAGCTTTAAGGACGGCAGAACAAATCGAGCTACCTCCAGACCGGAAGCTAGGGAACTCAACTGTGACCCAAACTCAGTGTAAATCACAGCCCAGGTCCATCGTCAAATGTCACCCTTGTCTATTCCCTACATACCACTTGGACTGAGGCCTCCCTACAGTCCTGAGGGGTGAGCAAGCACTGGGGAGGCTTGGGAGATGTGACTCATCCTGTCACCTGTCTGGGCAAATGTGTGTGTGTGTGTGTGTGTGTGTGTGTGTGTGTGTGTGTGTGTGTGTGTGCATTCATGTGTCTGCATGGATATGTGAGTGTGTGTATGTATACAAGTGTGTATGTGTGCATGTGTGTCACAGGCACAGCCAATAAACGGCTGCAGAAGCAGGCAAACCATCCCAACCCCAGAGCTGTTTCTGAGACATAAAACCATCTACTTCATCTCGTTCTGCGGGTCCTCAGCTGAGACATGTGTGAAAGTCCTTCATAGATCGCATAGTCTTAAGGAAGTAGAGTATGCACCTTGTGAGACAAAAGCCTGAGATGGCCTTTCATGCCCAGCCACTTCACACAGGAAAGCCACCCAGGCTGCCAGCCACGTGGAAACCCAGCCTCAGTAAACCACATCCTTTGTCTTCCTGTTAGTCAGGCCAACATGATGGAGTCTGAGTGATTTCCCTTAACCCAAGCTCAGACACTGTCAGTGTACCTCCTTCTACCATACTAAATCCCGTAGGTTTGTGTGTTAGCGATTACAGGACAGCAGGTTTTAATTACATGGGGAAACACTGACAGGTGTCTCATGCCCAGAGATAAGCCTAGGGTGGTGATTTCTTAGTGAGGGAGGCGGCTTCCTTGGATGGCTGACTGGACGAGGAAGTCGGTGTTTATTCAGCTCAGCATGAATTCATGGAAACCCTGCTCTTTCCACGCTAGAAGCGTTACACTCATGCTGGATCTGGTGCTGGGTACTAGGTGTTGTGTGCTTGTGGAAGTGCTAGGTACTAACTAAGTGCTGCTGGTGGTATGAGGTCCTACTAGGGGCTGGGCAAGGACATGAGGTTTCAAGTGTTTTGAACTCTAAAGGCATGCAAAGCAACTTCCAAAATAACATGGGAGAAAGAGAGATGTTTCAGGACAGGGGGAGACTCACCATTCTTTGTGAGAATCGGATAATCTTTGAGTCTTGAAGAGTAAAAATGACTTTTGAAGATGAAAAAAAAAAGTGAAATTTAAACAGGAGGAGCCACATGAGGATTTGGGCTGCTGGGCTGTGTGACTGTAAGGGAACAACAAGTGTGCTCTGGAACCCCCACAATGCTGGAGACTGACTGCCAATGAGGGGAAAGATGGGGCACCTGACTCAGACTCCTGGAGCTTCAGGAGCCCCTTCTTTTTGTTGTCAGATGTCATAGCCTCTGGAATGCTTTCTCTGAAAGCCACAGGTGGTACCACCCAGCTTCCCAGTGTCTGGACCCTCCCATTTGCAATCCTCTCTGTGCTGACTGATCTTTCTTCATTGTTCCTCTGGCAGGGGAACTATGGGGACTGGGGCTGGTGGGCCTATTAATGGCCTGGGTTTCACACACTTGCAAATACTCAGAAGATTGTTGAACGGATGAAAAGGAATCCAAGGCCCTAAAGTGAGCCATCAAGAAGATAGAGAACCAGTCAGGCATGGTGGTGCATTGCTGGGTGGCAGAGGCAGGAAGATTGAGTTCAAGGCCATCTTGAACTACATGGAGAGGTCTTGTCTCTAAAAATCAAGAGCTGGGGAAAGAGCTCAGTGGTAGGAAGTTTGCCTGTCATTGCAAGGTCATGGGTTCAAACCCCAGCACTGCTGGGAGAGAGAGGAAGAAAGGGGGAGAGGGGGAAGGGGAAGAGAGAGGTTGGAGGGAGAGGGAGGGAAGAAGAGAGGGAGAGAAGAAGAGAGGGGAGGGAGAGAGGAGGAGGGAAAGAAGGGGAGGGAGAGAAGGGAGGAGAAGAGATGAGACGAGACAAGACTTGAAATCAGAGGAAAGGACAGAGGTGGTGGCTGCCTGCTGCTACAGAAGCACAGAGGATGCCTAGATGTCTAGACACCAGAGGGGAGAAGGCTACCAGAACCTGGCCAGAGATAGGCCCAGAAGGGAGAGAGGATTCCCTCAATCTCCAGATTGTTCTTACCTGTTCACTAACCACCAGGCTGCTCACTCCCTTGCTAGGATCTGAAACTGAGCCTTACAAACAATCGATGTTCAGAGTCTCTACTTTCATGTTCTCCCATTCTCTTGCTCCCCGGGAAACTATCACACAAGAAACAACATCAAACACCAGCACTCTTAATCTGTCAGGCGATATTCTTTGGCTGGTTCAAGTAGGCGAGTGATGGCTTTGGCGTATAATCCAGCCCGTCAGAGAGGCTCCTCCGGCTTGATGCCTCCCAGACACAAGAGTGTATCATGGCATGCTTGCTGCTCTGGTGCCTTCTAACACCAGCTGGAACGGCTCCTGGTGAAGACAGACTCCTTATCACCAGTCTTAAGATGGATGTTGATCCTTCCCTGGGCTGTAGTTAGTGATTACACAGCCAGCTCTCCAACGAGCCAAGTGTTTAGTTAAAGATTCAAAACAGAACCAGTGAGACACGATCTGGTTTCATCGGTGAAGACAGAGGATCCTGTCAGCTTGGATTGCTGTCACTATGGGGCTTTGATACAGGAGCCTGGAAGATAAACAGCTTAGACTCTCCGTCAAAGTCTGGCAAAGTGTGGGTATAGGTCAGGCTGGATACTGCTGTGAACTAGCTCATCACCCATCTCTTTCCATCTTCTTTATTTGTTTATAACATTTTCATTTGTTCTTTGAGAAATATATATATATATATATATATATATATATATATATATATATTATGATTTGCTCAGACTCACCACCCTGCTCCAGCTCCCCATAATCTCTACCCAGCACTTTCCCACTTCCTCCTACCAACTTCACGCCCTCCTCTTATCTTATTTTTCTAACCCACTAAGTCTAGCTAGTACTGCTCATGTAGGTATAGGGCCACTGGAGCAGGGGTCACACTCCTAAAGACAAATGAGTCCCTCTTTCCCATCAGTCACCAGCTGCCTGGAACTTCTTACAGGAGGATGGAGCCCCACAAGCCCAGCTCCCTCCTTGCTGGGATGTTTACAAGCGTGATCTTGTGTGAGTCTCTTGAGGGGACCACAGCTGCTGTGGGCTCATGAGTATGGCAAGCCCAGAAGACAGCATTTCACAGCACACCCCCCAAATCTTCCAGCATTACACTCTTTCAGCACCCCAATTCTGAGCCTTGGGTAGGAGCAGGTTACAAGTGCTTTGCAAAACTCTGTCCCAGGAAAGTGACAGGGCTTTGTAAATGACTTGTCTTGGGTCCTGTTCTTGGTTGGCTTCTTATGAAAATGAGGAAGTATCAGAGCTGGGTGTGGTGGGCCACTCCCCTAATCCCAGCAATTGAGAGGCAAAGGCAGAAGGATCAATGAGAATTGGCGCCCAACTTGGGCAACAGAATAAGATTCTCTTTGGGAAAGTAACACAACAGCAAAAACATAAAGAACATATATAGCCTCTCAAATTCCCAATGGGTCACCCACAGAGGTTGTAAATTGGTGACCTGCTCATGGTGGCTTGAGGCAGCTGTAACTATAAAGATTGGAGTGAGGGGTGAGATGACATTCATGCAGTCTAAAATCCAAATGAGCCATAGCTTAAGATTTCCCAGCTGGATTTATTCATTCAACAAGCATTGGACACAGCAAGCCTAGGATACAATGAGTATTTGACTACTTGTGAATGACTTAATAATAAACTCAATACATGAAGCCAAAGACAACATATTTATTAAGGTAAGAGGGCTGAAGATATGGCTCAGCGGTTAAGAGCACCGACTGCTCTTCCAGAGGCCTTGAGTTCAATTCCCAGCAACCACATGGTGTGGCTCACAACCATCTGTAATGGGATCTGACGCCCTCTTCTGGTGTGTCTGAAGACAGCTACAGTGTACTCATATACATAAGTAAATAAATACTTTAAAAAGAAATAAAAAGAAGGTGCATGACTGTATTTTTAAAAAAAGATAAGAAAGTACTTGAACATCTTATATAAATGCTGTTATTATATATGCTTCCATTAATTAATACAATACCTAACATTGAAGAAGCAAGGGTTTTTTAATTAGTAGATATCACTGTTTACTGTATTTTACTTCTTGTGGTAGAGAACATCGTATGTGCAAATTCTTTACTGCTGAGCTGATCTCCAGCCTTTGTTTGTTTGTTTTTGTTTGTTTGTTTTGTTTTGTTTTGTTTTTGAGACAAAGTCTTCTTATGGTGGCCAAGCTAGCTTTGAAGCTACTATGGACCCAAGTTGGCCTCAAACATGTGATCCTCCTGTCTTTGTAGTTCCTAAGTGCTAGAATTACACATTTGGCACTGTCAGATCTGGTAAGAGACATTTTGAGAGGAGTTTTGATTTGCATCAGGAGTCCCCACAGGCCCCTTCTCCCAAGCACCTCTGCTGTTCGTATTTCTCACTGCGATGGTGTATTTGTTAGAGTGATGTCAACACACTGTTATTCACACTGAAGTCCAGTTCAGGGCCCACAGTTGGTACATGACTGCCTGTGAGTTCTGACATATGTGCTCCCCATTAGAGCATCATAGAACCGTTTCACTATCTGAAACCCTGTGCCACACCTGCTTGCTCTTGCATCCAGCATCCTTTCATATCCACTGACATTCCCACTCTCATCAGAATCCTGAAATAGACAGGTTTTCCTGACTGCCGTCTTGTTCTGCTTACCAGAGCACACACACACACACACACACACACACGGTTCCTCCACGTGTTCTTAGTTCCACAGAGGATTTTTTCATTGGTGAGTAATATTTCACTGTATAGATGTACCATACTTTGTTTCACCTGTAGAAGGAAGGCCATTTTGTTTGATTCAAAGTTTTGCCACTCACAAATAAAACTTCTATAAACATCCTGTACAAGTTTTTATGTGAACATCAGTTCTGACTTTCTTGGGTAAATAACAAGGAATTTGATTGCTTGATCATAAAGTAGCTTTTCGAGAAAGTGCCAAGATGTCTTCCAAGGTTTCACCCTGTCAGGAGTGATGAGAGAGTCCCTGCTGCTCCACCTCCTCGCCAGCACTTTGTGTTATTGGTGTTCTGAACTTTCGTAGTTCTAAAGGTGTGTGGTGGCATCTTCGCTGCTGTCTTAACATTCGTTTCCTTGAGGAGATGTCACATCCTCACATGTTAATGTGTCACTGTCTCTGGGGAGATGTCTGTTGAGGTTCTTGCCTTTTTGTATTATAAACTGAGTAGCTGGAGTAGGGACTGACCTGGAAGTCTGCGTAGTCCAGGCTCAAACTTGTGACAATCCCAACTTAGTCTCCCAAATGCTGGGATTACAGATGTGAGTCACTGTTTCCAGCTTTGAGTGGTTTGGGGAGTTTGGGGCCCAGTTTAAAGAATTCATTGTCTGTCTTTGATAAGTGTGTGTGTGTGTGTGTGTGTGTGTGTGTGTGTGTGTGTGTGGCTAACTTCTACATCCCTCCCACCCCCCACAGTGTCTTAAATGGGGCATAGAGTCCAGCTTCCAATTCCTCTTTCTGGGATGATGCTTTTAATATTGTACCTAACATGCTATCATCAACCATGGTCACCCAAATCTTTTCTTCCATTTGTTTTCTAGAAGATTTATAGTTCTGCACACTTCAGTTAGATCGATGACCCATTTTAAGTCAGAGATCCATTTTGTGAGAAGTGTCACAATTAAAAAAAAAAAAAGATTATCTTTTCTCCAATGAATTGCTTTTGTTCATAAAATCTAAAGTTTTGAAGTTTGAACTAACAGATATTTCCCTTTGTTACCAGGCAGGGCCTCTCTGTGTAGCCTAGGCTGGTCAGAAGTTCACAGTCTCACATCCCATTCTGCCCAGTCCTGGGATTATAGGTGTGTGCAGCTACACCTGACGCACACTTAATACATCTTGAGCAACAGAAAGGATGCCCCCATACACACATATCACAGATAAACAGTAACACCATTAACACAGCATGACAAGAGAAATGAGCAAAAGACAGAAAATGAGACACGAGTAGGAATGTCCAAATAGATGTTTGTGTGTTGTGTGGGAAACGCCACTAGGAAGAGAGGAGGCATATACGGAGCCTTTGTTACACTCCAGACACTTTGCCCGGAACTTCAGAGGTAAGGTCACCTTTAAGATCACAATTCTGTCACTTAGCTAGCTTCTTTGTCCCAAGGACAGCACTAAAAGAAAGAAGAAAGAATATGACACAGAGAAAAAGAAAGAGAAGGGGAGGAAGAGCTACTCTCTCAGGGACACCCTGCACAGGTGTCAGCTACTTGTGGGAACTTGTCTAAATCCCCACATTGCACCTTCAAAGGTTTTACAGTTGCAGCTTGGCTTGGTTGAGATTTATCATTGCTGAAACCTGGATCTTGGTTATAGTTAAACATTCTACGACCTACATAGCCCGGGGAGGCTTTCAGAACCATGCCTGACTAGCTGAGGGGTGTGCCACAGCCACTGAAGGCTGCTCGCAGTGACAGTCACATCTAGGAAGTTACCAAGTGTAGATGGATCGAAAGTTTAAAGAGCGAGAATGAAAAAGAGTAAACGAGGGAAGGTTGCAGAGGTCAGCTTCAGTAGAGAGCACCTAGTGTTTGGGGCATCCCAGAATCATAATGATCTTCCTGGAAAGGGGACATCTTGTGGGTTGGTGCACCATAGAGGTCCTGCCTCACCTGTGGTATCTGTGAATAGGTGACACCTGACACGGTTCTTAGTAGTGTGTTCTCATTGTTGGAGGATGAGTGTACTGGGCTTGGAAATCCAGGAAGGGAAGGACTTCCTGAGGCTAGAACTCTGAAGGAAACATTTATGTGAAGGACCCAGCAGGGCAGGGAGTTTGGAATCTTGTAGGAGCTGCTTGTATTAGTCACTGTCGTGATACTGTAACCGAAATCCCTGATGTAGACAAGTTCAGGGTTTATGTCAGCCACCGATTCAAAGGGTTTCCTCATGGCTGGGAAGGTTCAATGAGAGAGTTTAGTCCATGGAGGCCGGAGTGGTGGGAGGGGAAAGCAGAGAAGGCAAGGCAGGAATGCGGATGAGATACAACCCTTAGTGACCTATTTATATCAGGTAGGGCCCAAGCCCCCAGAACTTCCCCCAAATGGCACTGCATCTAGGGACCATAGGGGGCAATTCAGACTCTAGCACAGCTCATTCCCCTTCTCAGACCTGGACCTTCCTTCCCATCCTCTTGCATATTCAGCCTCAGATATCCTGTGTTCTCTCAAATGAACCCAGAATAGTCTGAAAATACTAAATACCAAGGTCACAACTTGCTGCCTACTGAGTGAGATCCCAGAGCTAGGGAACAAGACTCCCACGTACCCTCCACCTTTGTGCAACAAACATACAGCCACTAGCTAAGGAAAATGTCCTTCATCAGGAAGAGGAATTAGAGCCCTGGTAGCCGAGAGAGGGTGGAAAGGGAGGATATCCATCACTTTTCTAACTGCTGTGACAAATTATCTGACAAAGGGAACTTGAGGTTTCTTTTGAGCTCACTGTTTAGGAAGACGCGGACCTCCACATTAGCGCTGGCGCAGATAGGCTGTAGCGGCAAGTGATCGGGCAGTGGCAAGCGGTCACATTGCAGCTGCTTGATACCACTCAGTTCCATTTGTCCTTTAAACCCAACCTGAAACCTCTGCCCAAAAGATGGTGGTCCACATTCAGGGTGGGTTTTCCTTCCTCCATCAGTCCTGTCTGGAAACGCCCTCACAGTCCCACCCAGAGCGGTGCCTCCTAGGTGACTCCAAAATCCACGCAGGTTGGCAATGAGCCATCATGGTACATGACTGAGAAAGTTTGCACAGAAACACTAAAGGAGACATATCAGCACGGCCTGCTTTATACTTCCTGGCTTCGCAAGTCCTGTGTTTGGTGCTGGCTGGTAATTCTGCTGGGGTCCTTAGTTCTCCTTCAGGACTGGAAACATTGCAGTCTTCTGCCCAAGTCCTGAAAGCATTCACTGGCAATTTACCCACCTGCTAAAATGGTCAAATCCTCAGGTTTCTTATTTAGAGAATAGTTAAGGGACAGGAGTAAATGGACAAAGGACATCACAAGAAGTTAATGCTCTGTAAAGATGCATTTATGTATTTGTAGTTAATGAACTTGACATCTAATGGTGGCAATTGCTTCATTCCCAAGGGCATATTCACACACACACACACACTCACACCTTGTTGAGTGAGATGTATTCCCAATGCTCAGGAAGCAAAGGCTAGAGGATCTCAAGTTCAAGGCCAACCTGGGTTGTGTAGCAAACCCCTGGCTCACAACAAACAATAGCCTTCATGGAGTATACAGCATAGATAAAACGAAGCTATAACCAAGCACTGGCTCCATTCAGAAACCTTTGTGACTCTCACACTCTTGGCCACACAATATGTAGCCCTTGACCTTAGCATGGTCCTTACCTTAGGGTTCTAACTTGGTGGCTTACAAACCATGACCCTCAAAGGAGAAGGAACTTGTGGGCTGCAGGGTTTGAAAGCTTAACACGGGGATCAGTTAGTATCTACTGTGGGGAATGAATGAGTCCACATGTGCTGGTTATTGTTACATACACACTTGCCTAGTCCAGAGGTCCCAGATGTGTCTCGACAAGAATCAGTCTAGATGTCACTATGAAGACAGATGTATGCATTTTTTTTTAGATGTGAGTAACGGTTATGTCATCGAATAACACAGATGGCCCTCCGTAATGTGAGTGATGTTCATGCAATCAGCTGATGGCCACCAGAGAAAAGGCTGAGGTAGGCCAAGGAAGGGAGAACTCTGCCCCAGACTGGCATGAGAACTCTGCACTGAGTTGCTTGCTCTACCTGGCTCTCCAGCCTGCCCTGTGGGTTTCTGACTTGGTGGCCCCACATTCCAAAGCCAGTTCTTTAAAGTAAATCTCTCTGAACACACACACACACACACACACACACACACTGCCTGTGGGTCCTCTGCCTTTGGAGAACTCTCGACTCACTCCCACGTCATCCTTCAGGAAACTCTCCCTGCCTGGGCACACATTGCCACACTGGCTCCTCCTCCTCCTCCTCCTCCTCCGGCCCAGCTGCCTCCCTACCTCAACTTCACCTTCCCTGATTCCTTCTTCACCCCACCTCCACCCCAGGTGAGCCTGTGTGCTCTGATCCTCCATGTTGTCTCCAACCGATTCCTACCAAAACACAAGGCTATGGCAAACCCAGAAAACCCATCCAAACTGGCTTCTGTTCACAATTCTAGAACCGAATAGGCCTCAGTGTCAAAGCGGCCACTGAGAACAGCAGAGCTGTGGCTTGCCTACACAGTCGGTATCTAAGGCAGAGAGCCGGAATGAACACATACAGGGCAGTCTAATTGTCCCCGCATAGCGTTCCAATCTTGTGCATTCATTGATTCAATGTGTCCAATGATTGGAGCTCAGTTGCCAAGACTGACTGACTGACTTATTAGCTAATTGATGATCTGTACTAAATTAGATGTGTTTTTGTTGCATAAAGATTTGAGTACAAAGACTTCCTCTGACTTGAATTGTGTTGAACGGAGAACTCACTCTTGCCGATCAGCAAGCTATATGCTGAGTCAATTCTGTTTGAACTGTACTGTTTCACGACATCTGTCAGAGTATTCCAGCATGTAGGTGGGTGGAGGCGGGTCAGCAAGGAGGAGGCAGGGTCTAGAAGATTCCATAGGAATGAAGCCAGGGACGAATGGATGTGTGGTACACATCTGCAGCAAGCGAGGGGCAGGAAGGTAAGTGCACAGACAGGAGTAGGGGTGGGCGGTAAGGATAAAGGGAAGAGAGGCAGAGCTTGGATTCTTCTCCAAGCAGCACCGCTAATTTTCATCTCATCTCACCGGGGCTTCAGCTCAGCCCAAGGCCAAGGTCGCCAACACCAGGTATTCTTGAGACCACATTTTCTGTCAGCATTTTCTGCCAGTGGCAAAAGAAAGTGACTTTGGCTCACTGGAATGTCTTCCTCCTGAGAGGCAACTATGGCACAGCCATCTTCATTCTCAGACCCAGGGGCTCAGTTGTCCTACAGAGTCACTTGAAAACCTATCACCCCATGCCCTATCCAGCAGCCCCTAACTGTGAGCCATTCTCTGGCCTCTGCATGGTATCGCCTGACACGCCCAGGCTGCTTGTGTGGGTCTCAGCGGTGACTCTGTCCTGTATCAGAACATGGCAGGGGACTATTGGCTCATACTAGCTCAGACGATATCATCCAAATTTCCATAGCTGCTGGCTACTGCCTGAGCAGGTTTAACACTGCCTTAACAGAACACCTCAGACTGAGCAGTTCGATAATGAACACAGAGTTACTGGCTCCAGTCCTGAATGCGAGGAATGGCAGTGTCAAGATGCTGGCCAGTTGAACAGTTTTGCTTTCAAAAACACTCCATCTTCACCTGGGAGAAGGGAAGAGGGCAAAGACAGAGACCAAGCTCACCCTTTTGTGAAGGCATTAATTCTTCCAGAGGGGAAGGCTAACCACAGCCTAATCACCTCATAGCCCTTTCACATTCTTAAATCCTGCATGTTCATTTCAAAGGGAATACTCACCCCATTGCATGCTATGGGCTGGATACACTAGCAAGAGAGCATCAAAACCCTTTGGGAAGGTGCCCTACTTGTAGATACTTCAGATCATTTTCCCATAAGGCCAGTGGATCAGGCTCTCATGGTGGAAATCACCCTTGAAATCACCCAACTTTTATGACCCTCTCTCTAAGCTCAACAGCAGGCCATGCTTGGGCATTGCCTAGCAGGTACATCTCCAACAGAAAACACAGTGGCATCGTGGCCTAGGATGGATTCCTTTCTGAGCATGGTGTCTTCAAAACATTATTTCTGGACCTGGAGAGTAAAGAACCACAATGCTATCCCCTATCTTTCTCTGTTAAAGCCTCTTAATGTCTGGCTGGCTGGGTCTGGTAACCTGCTACCATCATCTCCCAGCATATGTCACACTTCACTCTCTGATTGAACCACTCTTTACAGAAAGCACAATGTTATATTCTAGCTGCCACCATATTATATACAAGGCACTTGACTGATGGTCAAAGTGCTAGAGCCACTCTTGTGGTTGTTGTTGTTGTTGTTGTTGTTGTTGTTGTTGTTTTAAACCAGATTCTTCTAATGTTTGCAAATAACATTCAAATAACAATTAACCATCAAATCGCTCAAGCTGGCCTCAAACTCACTAAATGGTGGAAGATAATGTTTTCTGATCCTCTTACCTTCTGCAACCTGGGATTACAGGTGTCCACTACCACACCTAGTTTGGACTATTCAGGGGATCAAAGCCAGGGGGCTTCATGCATTCTAGGCAACTGTACCAATCCGAGCTACATCCCTGGTCCCACAAATACTTCTCAGATGCATTCACCTGACACCTGCTGGGATCCCAAAGTACATCAACACACAGCACGTGTGCTTGTACAGGCGACTGAAGAGCCAGGGGATGCCGTCAGTGAGAGTCTCACAGCAGAGCAGGAAGACCAACAACAACTATGCAAGTAAGCACGCATCCTACAGTGGAACTCCAGTAACGGGACACAGCTCCTTAGAAAAATGACTGATTCCAGGGCTGGAGCCGGGAGTATCTGAAGTGAGCCTGCAGCATCTTACAGCGACAGATGGAAAGGGCTGCAGCGGACACACTTAGGCACAACTGTGGGTGCGCAGCAAAGGAAAGCCAAAGGCGAGTGAAAAAGTGGAAACCGTCTGAACAACAAAACAATAAAAGCAGCACTGGATTGTCATCCAAAGTGCAGAATCGATCCCCACGAGGACGTGCTGAAGAAGTGGCTGGGAAAGGGGACAAATCTCATTTGCATAAACTAACAGATGGTGTAGACCCTGAAAGTGATCTCCTTCAGAGAAGTGCTCCGTGGAAGGGGGACAGAGCGATCTTGCAGTGGCAACACCTGACAAGCACCACCTCAGCCACTTGGCACAGTGGGCGTGAGCAGCAAGGGGCTGGGTGCATTAGTTATCCATTAGCTATGCGTCTTTGATGTGTGGAAAACAACTCTTCCCTTCCATGGCCGTTCTCTCAAAGTACTTAACCCCCAGTCAATCCTGTGTACAGAATCAGACGAACACCAACAAGAGACGGTCTGCTAAATACAATCTGGGCCTGCTGTGGAATGAATAGACAAATGTTTGCTTTTATTTCAAAGAACACACATTTTCCTGTCTTCCTGACATGGAGAACTATGCCAGTGACAAACGCAGTCTGGTTCTGTGTTTCCAGACTGGACAGGGACAATGTGAGCATTGGGGCAGGGCTCTCTCCCTTACATGCACCAGCTGCCAGGCGGGGGTGGGGGGTGGGGGGTGAAGAGTCTCCTCCCCTCCTTTTACAAAGGAACAAGACGGCAGAAATGTTCTCAAGGGCCTCCTGTGCTCACCCCCCTCTCATCTCATATTGCAGAATCCGCACTTCACACATCTCGCGCCCGTTAAATTTGGGGCCTTAGAAATCACGATGGCAAAGCAGAGGGAAGGCAGGATTCAGATTCGTTCTGTTTGCCTATCAAGTCTACAAGGGTCTGTCTCGGGGTGGCCTGATGCTTTGAGACGGTAGACTTGTCCCATGAATGTTTTCACGTTTGACACACAAAGCCACGTGGTCCGTCCCCACTCTGGGCATCTTTGTAGCCTTCCCACGTGATGCTTAACTGACTTCAGTTTCCTGGTAAGAAACTCATCAGATCAATAAGCTCACCAAGTCTCCTTTAATTGCTGCAACAAGCCTGCCTGGCAAGAAGAGAACACTGATCAATAGAGGTGCCTAGAAGTCATCTTTGACAAGATCAAAGGCCTCTGCGCTGGCACAGAGGATGTGAGAAGAAGGACGTGATTTTCTGTGTCGATTGTGCTCCTCTTTGGACACTCGTGTGATAAGGCAATCCTCCGGGTTCTTTCATCTGACTTCTGTCCTGTGTGGTCCTGGGGCATCTTCCACCTGCCTGCCCGGGTACTACTGTACAAGGAGCCAGAACCGGGGTGATATCACATCATTCTATAGGAAGAAGCAGTCCTTCAGGATTATCTGCTGTGCTGGTTCAGCTCTGTCAAGCAATGCACAGATCCTTGTGGACCCAAGGTGACCATTACAGTAGGAATGCAGAAAGCAAGAACTTAAAACTTAAAAGATTTCATGATCCCCAAAGAAGTTTACAATCTGCTCAGGGGGAAAATGGCCACAGGTGAGCCTGCCTGGATCGTGTGTGCTTTCAGGTGAGGTGGGGAAGGAACTGAGAACGTGCTGTAGTCAGACTGTGGGAGGCAGGGAGGGAAACCAGGGCAGCCTCCAGCTGCCTTGTTTTTGCCTCCATCCCTGGGTTCAAGGTCATCCCAGAGTCCACCCGCATGCTCCAGATTTTCATGATTCGGGTACAATTCCGAGAACCCTGGTTCAAGTATTTTATAAGGTGGGTTTTTATAAAGCGTTGGCTCAACCTCCATGGCCTGGGAGAGACACTTTAGGAAGCACCATTACTCTTGTTTTGTGAGAGAATGTGAACTAACAGGTAGAATGTAGCTAAAGTGAGAATATGACCCAATAGGTAAGGACATACCTGCCAACCAATTTTGTAAAATAACCAAGTTACACATCTCTTGTCTGAAGTAGCATAGGGCAGGCCCTGTTAAACCAGGTCCTTACATGGCTTCCAACATTTCCAGCCCAGGACCCCCTGTACCACCCTCTATGCTTGCCCTGACCTTACCCCTGCCCTCGATGTGACAGCAGACACAGTGGGGTCTCTCAAGAGGGAAGTCCACCCCCCTTCCCTGGATGATGCAGTAAGGGTTTCAGGTGACTAATAAAAACAAACCTTTGAGACTCCTAAGTGGTCATTAAGGAATAAAGAACCTCCAGGCTGCTCTAGAGGAGAGGGTGCCCAAAGGGTCTAGAAAGGATGAAAACAAACCAGCTGCCTCCTTACCAGGATGACCAACAGGAGCGACTCACTACTAGCTCGGTCCACAGGAAAGCCTGTTCCCTGTACCCTGGACAGCCCTCACCTCATTAAGGGCCCTCCAGTGTCCAGCCTCAGCAAGGCCTCAGCGGGCAACTTTTCCCTGCCCTTGATGGGATCTGGCTGAGCTTGCCCATCTCGGTCCACGCTCCACCCACATCCACAAGAAGGGACAAGCCATCTGTCCCCAACCCAAGGGAAGACCAGTCTACACCTGGAGTCTCTCCTAGGGGACACCCGCAGTGGCCCCTGGCTTCAGAAGAAGGATCCCAACGAGTGCCCTAATATATTACCCCTAAGACCGGGCCCTACAGGGAAGGTCACCCTGCCCCTTGCGCCACAGAAGGGGACCCGCCCCGCTCCTCTGTCCCAGAGAGAGGGCGGTGCGCACCACAGCAGGCGCGTCGTATGCCCGCGCTCCTCTCCCGCAGCCCTCCCGTGCGGCGTCAGGCAGAGGCGGGGTGGGGCGCGGTTAAAAGAAGCCTCAGGTGGAAACCGGGGCTCCACCCGCACTGTTCCGGATTCGGTTCCCGCGGCGAACCGCCGGCGCCTGATCCAACCTACGCGCAGGGCAGGAGCTCTGGGTGCCGCTGCGAGCCTGGAGCCGGCTCCCACCGAGCAGGTAAGCGCGGGTGGGAGCATTTCCTCCGAGAAGCCCGGGCAGGTAAAGGAAGTGGTCTGTTCCCTTCTTCCCCAGATTTGTGGGTCGCGGGGGTGGCGAGTATCTCCAGGTGGCCCGGCGGTTACAGACAGAGTCTTGACCGTGCGGGGTGGGGGAGGTGCGGGCATCCTTATCTGCCTCCCATCGGCATCCCGCCTTTGCGCGCCCCTCGGGGACTGGAACCGCAGCGGGGTGATTGTCACCCGCGCCGCCCCCTCCCTCGTGCCTTACAGCAGGAACTGGGATGGACTAGTTTGACTTCTGCATGCACCATGCCCCTCTGACTTGCACGACAGGTTTTATAAATACATCAGGCTGTTTAAAGTGACCAGAGTCCGGATTAAGTCCCTTTTCTCATTTCCTTTGCTGGTTTTGGGCTGTCACAGACTTGTTCCGCTTGGATTTGGGGAGCGGGCAGAAAGGCAGAGTAAGGAATGATGTTTATGGTCAGTCAAACCCTGCGACTTGGAGAGAAATGTCCATTGAGGCTGCATGATTAAAACTCGGGAACTTATGAAACGAAGATGACAGTAGAGTGCACAATAGTAATTAAAAGTAATTGGTGACATGTCGGATTAAAAAGTTCAGAGGCGGGTAATACTTCCTGAATGAGCCTAGTCCTGGGTGTTAGCAGCCTGGGTTTTGCAGTCTTGGGCTCCCTTCTATTCCTGGGGACCAGGCCTCCTCAGGTCTCAGAGAGTGTGGGCTTCATACAGCTATAGACACTGGAAAGTCCGTGGACCTGCAGCCGAGGTAAGGGACACCAACCAGGAGACTTTAGTCTGTTCGTGCCTGATTAAGTTGAACGCTGCAGCCTTGTTTTCTTTCAAGTAGATGCTATGCTTTCTTTCTTTGCCCCAGTTCTAACAGAATCTAAGCAGTGTTCTAGAAGAAAAAACGTCCTGTCCTGATGCAGTTTCCTTAGAACTGCAGGATGCTGCTCAGAACGGCCCCTGTGGAGAGCTTTGTCAGCTCTTTGGATTCCGCAGAGTCTTTGGGGGGGTATTGTCTGAACTCTGCCAAGAAAGGGAGGCGGTGATGGAGAAGGCCTCGCGGGTGCTAGCCTGTCACATAACTGGGGGTGTGAAGGGTTCCACTTTATCTCACAGGGGGACCCAGGTCACACGGGTGGCTGTTATTGAAAGGTAAATTCCCATAGTGACTTGGTTCTCTATTTCTTTTCTCTCTCGTGGAGTGTGAGATAAGAAGAGTTGAGTAGGGGTCTTTCAACGATTTCATCGATGGGAAGAAAACTCAGACCCGCACATCCTCACTGTGCAGTCTGAAAATTCCAGAGACTAGGTTTGGGTGCACTGGTTAGGTGGGATACAATCATGGGAAGATTGTTTGTAACCGACGTTTCTTGGCCCCCGGGGCCATAATCTTACACTGTCCTAGGCAGGATTTTCAGGAGCTGTTGCTTGATCTGGGAGGGTGGAACTTGGTCCCAGGAGCCTCCCCTGCCTCTTTCAGAGTCATTTAATTGCAATTGAACCTAAAGAAAGTGTTTGAAGAGGGGAGAGCCTTGCTTGGAACAGGCAACTGCTAAGAAGGGCCTAGGGAAGGGATGTTGAAGTTAATTGTCTTTGGAACTCGGTGGAAGAAGAAGCAGTTTTGTGGCTTGCCCATTCTTCTATGCAAAGGCACAGCACAGGTCTCGTTGGCGCCAGTGGATGTTGACAAGGTATATGAATCGTAAACCTGATGCCATCACTACTCACTGTTTTGAAATCACAGATCCTGATGGTTTGCGTCATTAAATTTCAAACTGGACTATCAGGTTGTCTCTTGGGTCACCTGAGATTTCTGGATTAAAGGATGACTTTTCAGATTTGCTTTTTTTTTTTTTTTTTTTTTTAACTCTGGTATTGGGGAGGTGGCTGAACCCAGCTTTTCAAATTCTACCCCTTTTTTTCATACTTGGAAGTTGAGTTTGAGGTTTGTGGTGGTGGGATAGTGGATTATCATCACCACCACTGCTGTTGTGATTAACAGGGAAAGAAAGCTACTCTGGAGAGAGTCTTTCATGGGGCAGAGTAGTACAAAGCATGGGAAATGGACAAAATCCAAATTTACTCTTTCATGCTTCTCATGACACAAAGTTTGTCTAATGAATTTGTGCAGCATTTCCTTTAGGTTCAACATTGACAACATTGGCAGCAATGATATTCTTTTCATTCAACAGGTGACATTCCCACTGTGACCCTAAACAGAGCGGCAGTGCAGTGCCATCACCATTACTACTGCTGACGTACGTCCAGAGGAGTAGGAGGGAAAGCCAGAAGTCCTTGCAGAGGGATTTTGCAGTGGCCCTTGAGCTGGACGCACTGGAAGACCTTGGGAACGAGACTCAGGTTGGGGTGTTTTGCTTGAACCTGGTTTTCTTGTGCCTTCAGCTCTACAGAGCTTGCCTGGGCATTGTACGGAGCCTGCTTTCCTCTTGGGTCTATTACATCATCACCAAGTGATTTTTTTTCCTCCAAAGTGTACTGTAGATTGATCTAGAAAAAAGAAAGCTCTTTCTGTGTGCTGGGGGGGGGGGTTCATTTGGGTTCTCTCTTCCACAGAGTTGAAATGAAATGATTTAGCCAGCTGTAATTAAATTCCAAAGTAACAAGCTTCAGATCATCCTTGCTGAACAGGCAGGTCTAACCCCGAAGGCAAGGTTTTCGCTCCTCTTGCCTGCCCCTCTTCCTCCTGGCAGCTGCTGACAATGACAACTCACCTGCCCTGATGTTTTCTCTTCAACTCTAATAAAATTGTCCTCAGCCTTCAAATACCAAAAGTTTCAAAAAGCCAGTTATTATGTTCTATAGCTTCTTGAGGGCCGAGTCAGGAAAATTACCATGAGTTTGAGGTCACTCTAGGAGTACAAGGTCAGTTAGAATATAGCAAGACCTCTCTCAAAACAGGATTGTGAAAATGATCAAGGAATCACATGACTGCTGGAACAAAAGTGGACCCCACTTATATGATATGTCAGAGGAAGAACAGAACCACTTCATAATAGTGTGGCCCAAAAGTGAGAGCACCACTGTACCTTTAGTGGTAAATATTTAACATCGGAATTATAATATCAAGAATATCAAGAGTATAGCGTTATGCAGTGTAATTCAATACATCACAGAAATAGATTCGATTTGTCTTCCTAAACCTAAATGGAACCACATTCTTGTAAGGTGACATCTATGTGGCTAATCATATCTATGTATTTGTTCCTTATAGGCAAGCCAGGAAGCTGTCAGATTAAACAAACCTCTCTGGTGTACAAAGAAACAGTTAATAGTCTGATTTTCACTGAAATGGCTCCTCCCACCAGCTCTGGCCCCACTAAAGCATGGAAGCAAAGTGGGGGGGTTGTTTGCGGAAGGCAGCAAAGGCTCTGGGGGCTGCAGGAATTTGGGAAATGACTTCTGCTTTAGTGACCTTTTCTCAGAGTGGCGGCTACTTCCTCTCCTCTTTGACCGAAGATGCCTTGAGGCTGTGTACCTGCAAGGACAACAGGGTGACAGGATGCAGGAGCTTTCTAGGCCCCATTTTCAGTCTGTTTCCCACTGGCCAGGGTGCCTCTGCCCACTGAGAAGGCAGGCCTGGAGGAAGGAGTCCTCTCATCTTTAGTTGTCTGCCACATCCACTCCTCATGAGGCTCTCTGGGCAGGAAAGCGTCTCCTGAAACCAGCCAGGCTTTCTCAGGAGCTAAAGTCATGTAGGGCAGTGTAGGGCTCAGGAACCACCCCACCCCCAAACTATTCTTCACTTTAAACTCCTAATACTTGTAAGGAGTTTTGGGCCCCTGCAAAACAGCTGTGTAGGACAGATACCCAAGGCTTTATGGAACACACCCTCAGGAGTGACACAGTCTAGAGAAAGAAACTGCAAGAGCCATTTCACTGATTGAAAGGACTGGCTCAAGTTCACCTCATGCCTTTGGTGCAGCCAATTAGGGCTGGAGTGAGCTACCGAAAACAGCAATAGCCCTCTTTTTCACTCCTCCTTTATTGCTTTTCAAGGTGCCTTGAATTGGGTGCCCTGCTTTCTACCTGATTGTCTTGAGTGACCAGTAGGCTAAAACATGCCAATATTTAAGCTTAACCTTGTTTTCCTTGGTGATTTAGAACTCTCATGTCTTCCTTTAAAGCAGATGTTCTCAGTCTGTGGGTCATGACTCCTTTGGGGTCAGCCTACTTTTTCACAGGGGATTGCCTAAGACCCCTGTAAATATCTGGTATTTACATTATGACTCGTAACAGTAACAAAATTACAGTTATGAAGTAGCAACAAAAATAATTTTATGGCTAGGGTGATCACGTGAGGAACATGTGTGTAAAGGGTCATGGGAGAGCTGAGAATCACTGCTCTGAAGGGTTAGAATTATCATTGAGGTTTCTTCCCTTTGTAGCTTTTGTTCGGTTTGAAGTATTTGTTTGAGATAGGTTTTCCTGTAGCCCAGGAGGGCCTGGAACTTCTAATTCTTCTGCCCAGCTACCCACATGCTGGGATTATGGGCACACACCGCCACACACAGCTAAATTCTTGGCTTTCAACAATCTATTAAGTAGGTGTATTGAAAATCGAGTATCTTTTATTTGGGTATGGTAGGCTGATAGAAAGAAAGTCTTGGAGGCCCAGGGTCACGGGGGACAAAGATTAAAGCTAATGCCAGCATTTGTCTCGGCCTGTCCTGCTTCTAGGATTGTGGGACCAATATTCTTAGGGCGACAACATGACCTCTTGACCTCAGCTCCTCAACATCCATTCAAGTCCTGTCTGGTCCTTTGAGACCTTGATCCATTTGCTTCCTAGATGTCAGGTGACCAGGGACAAGGGATGTGATAGAAAGCTTACAGAAGAAGCAGCCCTCTAACAACAGGGCCATTCAAACCCTATGGACATTGCAGCCCTTGGGGAAAGGGAAGGGTTTTACTTGATAAACTCATCCGTCCGGCAAGTTATTGAACAAACTGTGAAAGTTATGTGCTAATTGGTTAAGGAGAGGACATTTTAAAACAACCAAGGCCTCATGGGGGAACAGCTGTGGCAAAGTGTGTGTGAACTTCAAGATTTACACACTTCTACTCCCCATGGTCCCTTACTGATGTGCCTCCAGAGCATGGAAGCAGCACTTAAGGAAATTTAATACAGTGGCTTTCGGCAAGGACTAAAACTTAATTTGCATAATTTATATTATTTAAGATAAATTTTTTTTTAATCACACAGATACTTATGATGGGCAGTGAAACTGTTTGAGGCATGGAGTACATACTAAATAAAAGAGAATATTTAATACTCTTAAGTTGTGGAGCCTTGGGACTATGGCTTCCCAGGGACCTGCCTGTTGGGACTCAGCCTGCCTCTAACTACAGGCTTCTGGGCTGAACATCACAGCTTTATGGAGAGCCTAGTTCAAGTTTTCAACCCCCCAGGTCCACTCAGTTCAGCTTCTCAGTTCCAGATTAGCACAGAGTTTGAATCTTTCTGCTACAGCTGCCAACATTACTGCCAGGTGTCCACAGTCCAGACCCTCAAACTAGTTTGTCTTGGGCCTTTTAGCGGCTCCCCTTGTGAAGTAAGAGACTCTCATTCAAGATCCTACCACCTGCTTACACTCCCACGGGTGCCCAGGAATGCCAGGATCTTCCCCAAACCATGAAATGGGAGCCTGGACACTCAGTTCTCATGTAGCCTTAGTCATTTTTCCACAGTAAGAGGAAAACCATTAATGTGGTGCTGACCACACAGCTTCTCCTACAGAGCTTGGGTACTCGTTCAACTACAGAGTTGTGGTGTTCTATTAAACGAACTGTAAGGATCAACTATGTTATTGATGTTATGAGATGTCTCCCAACACTAGTTATACCTAAGCTGTTGTCTATGCCATTGCCCCGATAATTATTACCAATTATTACAAAATAGTTACAGGCTGTCATTTTAGAACTCTGCTGGGGGTTAAACAGAAAGTATCCGAGGTCAGACTCTGGGATAGAGTTCAGTTGGTAGATTGTTCACCTAGCACAAAGTTCTGGGGTTCTATCCCCAGCATTAGGAATGAATAAATAGATACATTTTATTGGTTGACAATTAAAATGCTGTGAAGCATGCCTGTAAACCCAACATTCAGGAGGTATAGGAAGAAGAATTGGGAGTTCCAGGCCAGTTTGGGCTACATGAGACTGTCTCAAAAAACAAAAACAAAAACAAAACCCAAAGCTAACCATAGCGATATACTCCAAGCCGGTCCCCACTACTTGTTGGTACTTGGAGCACGCACGGTGTTTCTCTCTTTTCACAGGGTAGATGTTTTACTTTTGTCTTCCCATTTCCTTTTGGTCTTACAGATTTAGGCCTCTCCATTAACCTTCTGAGTTGTCCCCATCTCTGTGCGGCTTTAGGTTCCCCACTGTCACCTGCCCTTCACAACAAGGGACACAATTTTTAAGAACCCTCCTACCTCCACTTTTACAAATCCTTGATGATGGAATTCAGTTCTTCTTTTTATTAAAAACATTAAGATTTAACCAATCCAGGCTAAATTAAAATCATCGCATCAGTTTACCACCTGTACTGGGGCTGAGGTTTTTAGCTAAGGTCCAGTGTGGCTAGAAGAATCCATCTGTTCCAGTGGTAGCTCTCTCGTACTCACAGCACGTGGTCAGCTTTCGGGACAATGAACATTCCAATGTTCTGGCCCACGGCAGGGGGACAAACTCTTGGAGGAACCAAAACAGGGAAATTTCTAGATATACCCCATCATGCCCGCTTTCACACCCATTGTGTGCACCTCAGATGCCACTTCCTGACCGGGCAGGAACAGAAATCAACGCACAAATGTCAGACGGACCATGGCGGCTACCGGGTGCCTCTCTGAGAAAAGTCTAGACTCTAAGATTAATCAAACCAACGACACCCCAAAGAGCACAGTGGTCAGGTGAAGAGTGGCCAGCCATGCTGAGGGAAGGCCATGGACCTGGTACGGTTAGACACTGACTGTGATTAACTGAGGGGGGGGGAGGGGCCAGTACTCCTTACCCACTTAGAAGAGAATTCTCCTGAGACCAGCAACAAGAGGACTTTGGTGATTCTCTTATCCACTCCAAGTGGATGAAAAGTTGCCTGAGGGTCCTTGTTTCCAAGGATGTCCAGTGTCTGGTCTGTCATTCGTTACTCCACATTCATACACACCATTTTTTGTTTTTTGTTTTTTGTTTTTTTTTTTTTTTTAAGAGCTTACCACCAATTCTTTCTTCTTGGTCACGTGGGGTAAGAAGTGGCTGTCTGTCGACAGGAGGCCACTGAAGAGAACTCTTTAAAAGTGTGATTAGGACGCTGACCTTAGCTCTCTACCACTGATGGCTTCTGGGCGGGGTGCAGTGGGGGGGGGGAGACTCAGTTCTTTTTGAGGGGGCAGGCCACTGAGAGTTTGATCATGGGAGGATATTGATAACGGTTCTGTTCCTCTTTCTTTTCTTTTAACTTTTCTTTTCATTTTTAATTTTAGGGGGAGGGCGGCACAAGGGTGGGGAGCAAACATGGAAGGATTGGGAAGTGAGTGTGATCAGGATGCAAGATGTGAGACTCCCTGAGAATCAGTAACAGCAAGAGTTACCACCGCCCGGAGGCGGTTCTCAAGCCCTTGGGGGGTTAGAGGAACCTTTTACAGGGCACACAAGATCACTGGAAGAAAGACACGTTTACATTATGATTCATAACAGAATCAAAGTTACCATCATGAAGTAGCAACAAAAATAAAGTTTATGGTTGGGGGTGGGTGGGTGTCACCACAACATGAGGAACTATCTTAGAGGGTCCCAGGATTAGGAAGGCCGAGGACCTTAAATGCCATAGATGGAAGAAGGTCTTTTCTCTGTCAAACCAGTCTCTCAGAAGGGAGGGCAGCCCTGGGCTGCTGTGGTCCTTAGTGCAATGGCACCTGGTTTTGTTTGTTCGTTTGTTTGTTTTTTGTTTTTTTTGTTTGTTTGGTTGGTTGTTTTTTGTTTTTGTTTTTGTTTTTTTTTTTGTTTTTTTTTTGTTTTTTTTTTTTGAGCAATAGCTAACACATGGCCTGCTTCCACCAGAGAACAAGGAAAGAGTTTGTGTCAGATCTTGTGATTCTCTTTTGGAAGAGGTAGCTGAAGATATTAACTTTCCAAAGAGCACGTGATTGTAGCAGATGAGCCATTCAAGCTAAAAATATAAATACACACTGCAAAAGGTCAATTAATGGCATTGCTTCATTGTAGTCTGCTGAGTTAACCAGAAAATGTGATTCTAATGAGTGATTTTTGCTGTGCTTTGTGGCTTGGATAAGCTGGCCAATGACTAAAACCTGGGTCCTTGAATAAAACCACCCTGATCTAAGGTATGTGTTTGCATAGTGAGGAAAAGGAACTTGAGCGTGTGTGCTTGTTTCTCTGCATTGGTGAGTTAATCACAAACAGCAACCTAATGTACAACCTGTGTTCAGTTGAATTTCCATGACTTACTTTGCATGTGAAAGGCACGGTTATTATGCAAAATGTGAAATCAAGTATCTATTTGCAGTAACGATCACTTATTGAAACCCTTCACCTAATAAGGGAGTTGTCTGGTTGATATTGCCTCATAGAGGGAATAAATCAAGTTTGTCTACTATTTCTTATTTGTAGTCAGAAAGAGAGAACATCTTTATCATGGGCGTTCCTTCTCAGAAAAACATAGTAAATAGCAGACTAGGCGGTTGAGACTTGCTCAGATTCACATGACCTTGTAATTTCGCTATGGTATTGGTCAGTTAATTCCGAGGTGCCTTCTACTAATTAGCTTGGTTCTTTTTATATGTTTAAGAATAAGCCTGCACGATGGACTGGGGGACCCTGCACACCGTCATCGGTGGCGTGAACAAGCACTCTACCAGCATAGGGAAGGTGTGGATCACGGTCATCTTTATTTTCCGAGTCATGATCCTCGTGGTGGCTGCCCAGGAAGTATGGGGTGATGAGCAGGAGGACTTTGTCTGCAACACTCTGCAGCCAGGGTGCAAGAATGTCTGCTATGACCATTTCTTCCCGGTGTCTCACATCCGGCTCTGGGCCCTGCAGCTGATCTTTGTATCCACCCCAGCCCTGCTGGTGGCCATGCATGTGGCCTACTACAGACATGAAACTGCCCGAAAGTTTATACGTGGGGAGAAGAGGAACGAGTTTAAAGACCTGGAGGACATCAAACGGCAGAAGGTGCGCATCGAGGGCTCCCTGTGGTGGACGTACACCAGCAGCATTTTCTTCCGCATCATCTTCGAAGCCGCCTTCATGTATGTGTTCTACTTCCTCTACAATGGGTACCACCTGCCCTGGGTACTGAAATGTGGCATTGACCCCTGCCCCAATCTCGTGGACTGCTTCATTTCGAGGCCAACCGAGAAAACGGTTTTCACTGTTTTTATGATTTCCGCATCCGTGATTTGTATGCTGCTCAATGTGGCCGAGTTGTGTTACCTGCTGCTTAAATTGTGCTTTAGGAGATCCAAAAGAACGCAGGCACAGAAAAACCACCCCAACCATGCCCTGAAAGAGAGCAAGCAGAATGAAATGAATGAGCTGATCTCAGATAGCGGCCAGAATGCAATCACAAGTTTCCCAAGTTAAGCCCTTCAAGGTCAAGTGTAGGCGAGCCCTTCTGAGCATTGTACCCTCTTTGTAGACAACATTGATCTGACAACTCCTCTGCTAGGTCAAGAGTTTGTCTATAAGTGACTCATAGAAAGTAGATACTTGAGTTCAATTATTGTAGGACACCTGAGCTGTTCACACACAATGTAAGTCAAAATTGTGGTCTATCTCTGAAAACCAAGCCCTCATGACAACTGGGCCTTGAAGTCACTTGGATGAGTCCTATGTGAACTGTATGACTTAGTATTTCCTGAATCCTTCTATAACTTGTTTATAAAGAACAATTTATCTAGAAATTAATAGTTTTATCAGTAAGATATTTTTATAGGAATGAATATTTTAGTTCTGACTTTGAATTTATATAAAGTATTTTTTTAATGACTGGCCTTCCTTACCTGAAAAAAAAAATACACCAAGTTAGCTTTACAAGTGCACCCCAAGTATCTAAAGTTTGAACTTGTAAAGGGTCTAGCATATTACAAATATTGTTTTTACTCTGTCTGAGGACAGTTTAATGAGCTAGTGTGTGCTCTTAAGGTGGGATGTGTTCATTGGACAATATACATTGCCATTTGCTGAATATGAATGGAATCGAAGGAAGTGGGACCCTTCTTAAAATTAGCCTTTCCACCTATGGTGAACAGTGCAGACATGAATATGATCACGGCAATAAAGCTTAACCCTGTTGCTTCAGCTTCTGTGTACTCTGTGCGTTTCTGTTCCTTCCAGGCCCCATACCATCGGCACTAAAGATGCAATGTGTTAGTAAGTTTTTTTTTCCTGGAGAGGTAGCAGTTACTATAGGTACTGGACCAACAGAGTCTGAGTGAGGTTAGCTCCCTCAGCTTGGAGAGAGATGCGCATGGAACTCTGGGAAATGTCTTCTCTGTCAGTTCAACCATGATGGTGGGTACCTTAGGACACAGCAGAGGCAAGAAGAGGTCAGCATTGGCTAGTAGTGAATGGGTTTTAGGCTAGCCTGGGCTACATATTAAGACCCTGTGTGGGAAAAAAAAATACTTTTTTAAAGACAAGAGGGAAGAAGTCTTATACAAATATCTTGGTCCATTTTGTGATGTTGTAACAAAATGCCAGAGACTGTGTGTGACTTGGAGGTTTCTAGCATTGCTGAACACTGAGGGCCTCCTAGGTTGTCATGACATGGCGGACAGCTTCTTGGTGGGAGTGGGTGTGAGAGGGAGGGATCATATGCAAGGCAGAGAGAGATAGTGAGTCAGGGGATGTGTCACGTTGCTTATCACAACCTAGGGGTTCCCACAGACCAGCACTCACCCCTTCTACGGGCATGCCCCATGACCTAAATGCCTTCCAGTAGGCTCTTCCTCTCTCAGGTTCTGCCGTCAACTTCACCCACTAAGTACTGTTGCGCAACCCTCTCAGACAACACCAGCAGGTAGCAGCGTCAGACAAACTGACCTTGCAGGACTTGCCACCCAAGCCCTCAGGTCCACAGCGACTGAGCAAAGCACCTGTACCCCACACCCAGGGATGGGGAAATGTCATTCTCCCCAGGGATTTCCAGATCGGACACACAGGCTTCCCGGTAGGCATGAGCGAGCCAGTGCAGATGGTCGCTCTTGAGAATAATGAAATAGGAACACAATCTCTCTGCCAGAGGGAATGTTAGCATGTTGCTCAATGCTTCACCGTCCCAAATGACGTCTACTGGAGGACACGTAGTCAATGACGAGCTAACGCAGGAGTTCTGACACTCTGATTCCTAAGAGACCTGCATCAGAGCTTCTCTCTAGAAGAACAAAGGGTCAATCCTTGGAGTCCCCACAGGGTAAAGCAAATCCCAGACATTCCATCTATAAACAAGCTAGTGCCAATTTAGAAAGCAGAAACTAACCTTTCAAAACACCACGGTTCCATCATTGTGCTGAATAAGATCGTCAGCCTTTATAATCCCTGATTCTCCTCTGCTGTCCCTTTCTTTCGAATGGGTATCAAATAAAACCCAAAAGGATGAGGGGGGACTTCAGGGACAGACATTGCAGCCTTGGGCACAATCCCAGTCTGTCTGGAATGGCTTCCTTGCTCTTGAGACCACCTTTCTACTAAGGACAGACGGTCCCTCCTCCCTTCCTCCCTCCCTCCTCCCCCTCTCTCTACCTTTGAGGTATGATTAATACACAGGGATCTGCATGTAGCTAATATATCTATTTTGATGAGCTTTGAACTCTATGAATACCTGGGATTCCACCACCAATTCAAGGTAATATGTGATCTGTCTCTCTCAAAAGTCCCCTGCTGTCCCTTTATTTTTGTGCAAACAGAACAAATCAAATGTGCTATCCACAATCTGCACAAATGCTGGAGGGCACTTTATCACCTTCTCAACTGTAGACACACTGTGCCACAAGTCTCGGGTAGAGCTTAAAAGTCTATGATTGCTGGAACTTTATACCAATTAAACTATCAATAGTGTCCTCAAGCCCCAGCCCGGCCCTGGACACCACTCTGTATTCTTTGCTTCTATGAGACAATTTTAGCCACCTCATAGAAGGACAGAAGTGTAATTACTTGGCATGTGTCCTTCTGTTTCACTGAGGGTAGCGTTCCTCGGATTTGCCCATGTTGTAGCCTAAAATACGTTATCTTCCTTTTAAGGTAAATAGTATTCCATTACATATATGTGTGTGCATGTACATATATATATATATATATATATATTTTCTACATATATACTTTTCTTCATTGATGTGCCAAGACTATGACCAGACATCACCTGACATCTCAGAGGATGCCTATTTCAACATAGCAAATAAAACACACAGGTGCTGGACAGTCTGTGGAAAACCTGGAACCACTGCATTGCTGAAGGGTGAGAGACACTATAGCTGCCACAGAAAACAGTTCTGGGCTTCCACTAAATACTGAAAACAGATCTACTGTCTGGCCCAGCAGCCATATTAGAATGTGCACTTCTGAGTACACACCTGACACGGTGGCAGGATGTCCAAGTTACATTTGCACACTCATGTGCACAGCACCACCCTCCCGGAATCCAGGGATGGAAACAGTCCCTCCTCGGTCTTCAGCACCTTCCTCTCAAATTCCTCCCTGCTCCTCAACCTCACTAGAATCCCTTTCCTCGGGCCACTGTATCTCCTCACTGTTCTGAGAGCCACGCCCTGTTTCTCAGCACTCTCCATGGAACCAAAGCCATTATCAGCAAAGACCTGAACATCAACTCTAAGGACTTTTTCTCAGCTCTTAGCTGCTACAACTTTTAAATCTTTTCCTGGGACCTGGCGTGCCCCACCTGCAACTGTGCCTCTCTCTTCTGCTAACTTTTCTTCCTGTCTCCTAGAGGTGAAGTGACCATGAAGAACATCCCTTTCCTCCCTCCCACTCTTCCATGGCAGCAGCATCTATCTGCATCTGGTATTTGCCCTGCAGGGTAAAAAGTTCAATAACTTGTCCAAGGTCACTAAGATAGTGAACATCAAAGATTCACACCAAGTGTGCCTGCAAAGTCTGGAGCCTAACCTGCCCTACAGCTACCTGAGCAGCCCAAATGTCTCAGAGACAGAGGCCAGAGGTCAGAGGATCTGTTCAAGGTCATCCTCAGCTACATGAGTTCAAATCCAGCCTAGGCTACTTTGCCTCAAAGAGAACAAAAACAGAACCCACATGTCTACCCCATGTGGTGTGGGACCTACTGCTGGCTAACCACTTTTCTAAACCACCCCACCTGCTTCTCCCTTATTCTGTATAGCCCTGAGGAAAGCCTCAGATACATTTCACTTGTATCTTAGACTGGATCTTTTAGAAATAGGAAATCAAGCCATAAAATGACAACGTTCCCCCACTCCTAAAAGTCACTGCAGGGCAGTTTTTACATCCCAGTTTTATTTGGTGCGCACATTTATGAGTCTTCTTGTGGGTGCTTTTGCCCCTTTCTAACAACCCCCTCTTCCTCTGGAAATCTTCGCTTGTCCTTAGCACAGCTGGGGCTTCTTTTTAAATTCATGTTTGCATAATCTAACCTTCCTGTCCTTAGACTTCCAACCCATTTGTGTCACTAAATTGGAATTTTTCTTATTAGATGGCATGTAACCGAGTCAATTTAAAGTTCATTCTGTCAGTCCATCTTTTAATTTACACTTAAACCAGTTATGCCCCACTTAAACCAGTTATGCCCAATAACCTCATTGGTACTTTATGGCTGAAGCCTGACTTTGCTTTTTTCTTTTTTTCTTATTTTTATGTCTGCCTTCCTGTGGTCTGCTTATGTCCTTTAGAATCTCACTTTGACTTATCTAGTCCTTCTGTATATATCTTAAAATCACTTTAAAAAAACTTTCTACATATTTTATCGTTCGTATAAACGGTGTCACCATTTTGCCAGTTTGAGTGACATACAGAAATGCCACCTCCCGGGCTGGAGAGATGGCTCAGCGGTTGAGAGCTCTGACTGCTCTTCCTAAGGTCCTGAGTTCAAGTCCCAGCAACCACATGATGGCTCACAACCATCCGTAATGAGATCTGACTCCTTCTGGAGTGTCTGAAGACAACTACAGTGTATTTACATATAATAAATAAATAAATCTTTAAAAAATGTAAAAAGGAGGAGGAGGAAGAGGAGGAGCAGGAGGAGGAGGAGGAGGGGGAGGAGGAGAAAAGAAGAAGAAGACGACGACGAAGAAGACGAAGA
>NC_034597.1:48203556-48211143 GCF_900095145.1 Mus pahari | reverse complement strand
CCCAGTCTATCCCCTCCCCTTCTCCATTGATGAACCCTTTCATTATTTCTTCTGTGTTTAGAGCCATGCCAGACAGTATTATTGTTTGGCTGAGTTATCCAACATAATTCAGGAGACACAAGAAGAGCCGTTAGTGCTTCCTCGTGTATTTGATTACTTGGTGAAGACTTTCTCTGTCTTTCCTTTCTATGTGAGAACTTCACTTGGTCATTACTTGCTGCTGTTTATGACCAGACTACACTATGTAGACCAAGCTGAACTGGATCTTGCTATCCAGTCCAGGCCACCCTTAAACTGAGTCCTCCCACATTGGTCTCTGAGGTGCTCAGATCACAGGCATGCGCTCCACGCCGCTTTACCCTTCATAACCCCTTTCCTAAAGATGAACTCCCTCTGCTGCCTCTTCATTCAAAAAGGATTTTGTTTTGTTTTGTTCTTTTAGATAGGATTTCAGTGTGTACCCAGGCTATACTCAAACACCATCTTTTTGTCCCCAATTTCTAATTCCAAGTGTGTCTGGCACTTGGAGGCATTGTTTGCTGAAAAAAAGGAATTCTGTGTTGATTCTGCATCCCTGTCACCTCCACTAGGAACCCCTCGGCTTGCCTGCTCCCCTCACCCCTGCCTCATCCGGTAAATTGTATCCCTCCTGATTCTCCCAAGGTTCTTTTCTCCTGGTCTTTACTTCAAGCAAAAATGATGTAAGTAGTTTAGTAAGTTTAATAAGTTTAATTGTGATGTCTTGGCTCCATCTCTTTGGGTTTATTCTGCTCAGCTTTCACTTCTCGGCTCTGAGGCTAGTTCTCTTGCAAAATTTGCAGAGTGTTCAGCAAATATTGTTTCTATGTACTCTTTCAGTCCTGCTTTTGATACAGAAACATTGGAACATCTCTTGGATGAGGGTTCCTGGAACTTTTTTTTTTTTTTTTTTTTTTTTTTGTGGTTTTTCGAGACAGGGTTTCTCTGTGTAACCCTGGCTGTCCTGGAACTCACTCTGTAGACTAGGCTGGCCTCGAACTCAGAAATCTGCCTGCCTCTACCTCTGCCTCCCAAGTGCTGGGATTAAAGGCATATGCCACCACGCCCGGCTCCTGGAACTCTTTTTCCCCAGTCTGAATTCTCCCCCTTTTCAAACAGACTGTCGTCTACTCCCCCAGCCCCCTGATCTCAATCTTGTACTCACCTGCTTCTGGGCTGCCCACTGGGCTTTCTATTTGCTCTGGTTTTCTGTAGTTTCTGACTTCTCCACTTGGTTTTCCTTTACATCATGTTTACGGTGCTGTGGATCGAATGGATATCTCATACACATGGTGCCCATACGCTACCCTGAACCCCCTCACCAGCCCTGGAATCGCCCATTTTTCCACGGAGGGTTTCTATTCTCTCATTTGTTTCAGACACGTTTGTAATTGTTCACAGAAGCATTCTTATTATAGTTGCTTAAACTCTTTTGGTTTGTGGATACGTAGTGTGTGTGTGTGTGTGTGTGTGTTTATGTGTGTTTGCACATATGTGTGCAGGGGTATATGCATATGTGTGTGGTGGCCAGTAGTTGGTTCCATTTAATCCCTCTCCATCTTAACTTGGAGGCAGACTCTCTCATGGAACCTGGAGCTCACTGTTGCTTCTAAGCTGGCTACTCAGCGAGGCCCAGCGATCTGTCCCAGCCTCCCCAGCCCTGGAATTACAGACACAGGTCACCATGCCTGGCTTTTTACAGGAGTGCTGGAGATTAAATACAGCCCTATTGATGATGATGATGATGGTTATTCATACTGAAATCTTCTTGTTCTTGGTATGACAAGAGGATGAGTACCAAATGTATTTAGAGAATATGTGGGTTTCACTAAAATTTGTTATTTGAGTCAATGTTCCCCGAGATCTCACTAAAGGCAAAGGCAGGCGGCCCCTGGACGCTGTCATTTGAAAGGAAAGTATAGAGCTTGCACTTGCTGTCAGCATTCTGTCTAAGCTCCGCCCCACGGTTACCTGGCAACAGCCAGGTATGCCTGACTCACTATAAAAAGGGACTACTCGCCCCCTCCACTCTCATCCCCTTGCTCTTGCCTTCCAGTTCCCATTCTGTCTTCTTGCCCCTTCTCCCCTCCATTCTCTTCCTTTCTGCCACCCCTCCATGTGCTCATGGCCTGCCTCTTCTCCTCCTCCTCCTCCTCTTTTCTTCTTCTTCTTCTTCTTCTTCTTCTTCTTCTTCTTCTTCTTCTTCTTCTTCTTCTTCTTCTTCTTCTTCTTCTTCTTCTTCTTCTTCTTNTTCTTCTTCTTCTTCTTCTTCTTCTTCTTCTTCTTCTTCTTCTTCTTCTTCTTCTTCTTCTTCTTCTTCTTCTTCTTCTTTCTCTCTCTCTCTCTCTCCCTCTCTTTCTCTCTCTCTCTCTCTCTCTCTCTCTCTCTCTCTCTCTCTCTCTCTTTCTTTGCCTCTACTACCCTCTCAACTCTCCGCATGCCCTGAATAAACTCTATTCTATACTATACCATTGTCCCTCAAGGGAAAGGGATGTCTCAACATGGGCCTGCAGAGGCTCCTCCTTCCCCCATACCTCATCACACACCCACCAAAACATATCCCCTCTCTCTTTATCTTTTTATAAACATATCACTTGCCTCCACTTACAACCAAGGTATGAGGGAACTTCTTATTGCTGAGGAGACAGAACTAGAGTTCCACCTCCTACTGGGACCCAACAGCCTGGTGGGGAGACCACCAAGGCCCCCACAGGGTTAGGAAAGCAATCCCTTAGTCCAGACAGACACCATGACATGGAGCAGAGAGACCTGGTTGCAGTTGGGATGAAAGCCTAGCTCCTACACAGGCTTCCCTGACACACCCTTGGTGGAGAGAGCGCTCTCTACAGTCTCATCAAGATGGTCTGGCCTCCCTGGCTGGGCTGGGGCCTTTTTTGGAGTAAGGGGTTGAAGTTCAGTAGCAGTCTCTAGACTGTTTGTCTCACTAGGAGTCAGTTTTCCTGGTCAGAAAAGACCTTTCTGAAGTTATTTCTAAGTAGTTAATTAGGGGTTGCAGGGAGGGGGGGTTAGTGGCTTCGTGTGCACCCATGGGTGTTTTGGGTCATTGGATTTCCTCTCTGGTGATCTCTTACATCTGCACTGAAAAGGTTCCCCAGCTTCCAGTGTCTTCTGTTCTCAAAAGCCACTTGCTTGCCCTTGCCTCTGGGCATTGCAGAAACTCTCTCTAAACCTCTAGTGCTCCTGGCCTGTCTTCTCAGCCCGTCCTCTGGACCAGTTCAAAGTCTGCACGGTGGCAGATTTTTCCCTCTGCCATAGGCAAGCCCACTCCTCCACACTCTCCCTTCCAGCCTGCTCCTAGACTATGTAAGCTTTCTGGAGTCTCCCTGCTACTTCAGGGGTCCTCCTCTTGAGGTGCGGGGGATGGTGGTGGCAGAGCTGCTCATTTGTCCCCCGACATGCGTCACATAGTGAGAACCCATAAACGTGTGTTGGATTGATCAGCAGCCAGAATACCAATGCTTTCGTTCCCAACTTTTTGGCTGGCTGTTGGATAGGGACAAAGGCTCATTAGCTTCCTAACCCTTACGGTAGGGGCTCCAAAACCAGTAAACAGCTTCGTGCCTGCCAGCACTGCGGTTGCCATGGTTTCTCACACCCCCTAGGACTACTAGGTGAATGCTGATTGACAAACCCGGGACTGGCCAAGGCCTTTTCAGGCTGGCTTGGGGGGTTGGGGGTTGGTGCTGTAAAGAACGCCTTGCAACCCTTCAGAGGGCAGGGCGCAGTGGGAGAGCTGGGGCTTGACAGCCAAGAATCTGTTTAAAGATAATAACCAGGAACAGAGACTCCGTCATTCATCATCCTCTGAAACGTGAAGGTACTCGTTAGCCTAGATCATTTCTACTATGATTTATTACACAGGCAATAAAATCACCTTTCTCACTTTTCCAAATATTTTTGTGTATTTATGCACTCAGAATTTATGTGGTATTTTGACTTTTGGTTAGCGGGAGCTATTTAACTGTTTACAGTGTTACTTCCAGGTGCCACCGAGAGGCTAGTCTACTATTCAAAATTCATTTGTAAAAATATTTTTATTTATTTTTCTTTCCTTTTTTTTCTAAAATAACCCTACGGGATATATATATATATATATATATATATATATATATATATATCCCCAGTTTAGGGGTTTTTATGGGATTCCAGAGTGGTGTGAGTCTGTTTGTTTTGTCCTATTCCGATATGTTAGTTTTTGTTTTATCTTGTTACATTATATATTATTTTATCCCTTAGAAGCCTGTTGGGGGTGGATCCAGCTAGGAGGGAGGTGTAGAGGAGCTGGGAGGAGTAGAGGGAGGGGAAACCATAATCAGGACATATTATTTGAGGAAAAAAATCTATTTTCAATAAAAGAAAAAATCTTTTAAAAAAATCAATACTAGAGATTGGTCATTGGAGTCCATTCAATGTCCCATGCTCAGAAAGGGGGAGGGTAAACTGAACTTGTGGCTCATACCTGTAATCCTAGCACTGAGGAGGCTGAGGCAGGGGCATCAGGATTGGGCTAGAGAGTAAGTTCCAGACTAACCTGGGCAAGAAAAGGGGGGAAGAGAAACCCAGAGGGGAATGCATGTTGCTTTGGGAGCCTCTGAATAGCCTCAGGAGAGGGAAGTGTCTTAGCAGTCAAGAGAGGAGTCTAGAGAGTGAAATCATATCTCAAAGCATTAGTATTTGAGTCAGAGATTATCGTGACTAAAAAGGTATCCCAACTTCTCACCCATGGACCAGATGCACAGGACTTGTGACTTTCTCTGGGGAAGGGTCCAGGTCTTAAGGGTCCTCCAAGGCACCTCTTTCAAAACTGTCCTGGCTTAGCTGAAGTGGCTCTGATAGAATATGGTGGACTCCAAGGCTCGGAAACAGTGGCGCTCTAGTTCCCGAAGCTAAGTGGTCCAAGATGAGGCACCCACAGATATCCACCGGTGTCCAGTGGGGAACCCTCTCTTCTGTCAGACAGTGATGTTTGCCTGTATCCTCACGGACATGAGGGATGGGATGAGCTCTCTCTGCTCTCTTAGGAGGATTCCGTTCCACTCCATCGCTTCCTAAAACTTCACATGGAGCAGGATTTCAACAGGTGAAATCCAGTCACCAGATCACAAGAGTCATATGCACACAGATGCAGGGTGGAGGTTCCCAGGTCTAAGCTCAGGACATCTAATCTCACAGCCCAGACCTTCTCAAGCTCCTTAGGCCGTCCTCGTGCTTGTTCTAAATAGAGCAAGACACCTACAATTCCCAGCAAGTTCCATAAAAGAGCTGCCTCTCTGAAATATCCACACTGGAAATGTGTCTTGTTCAGCCACAAGGTAATAAATACAACTGTTCAACACAAAAATGGCTCAGGTCTTTACAGCCTAGTGGGCTCAAAGCAGTAGTTTGGTTTTTCACAACCTGTCCCCTTCAAGGAGAAAGGCTGGGAGTGACCCACCAATCCCCTAGCAGACCCCCACCCCTACCCCATGGCTACCAAGAATGTCTCCATCCTTAAGCTGGTGATCAAGCTCCAGAGGTCAGGAAGTCATCCTTTCCAGCGTCCTGCACCTGTTCTCTTCCAGAACGAGGCCACACCTCAGTCCTCTGCTGAGTCCCCTGGGTCTCCTTTATCCAGTTATTTTACTCCACTCTGTGTCCTTTGCTGCCCTGGCCCTTCATGGCTTCTATGACAGCAGCCTGCTTTGTTTTTAGGGCTATCTTCTTTCTCTCTCTCTCTCAGAATGTTCTCTTATCTCCTCGGGTACCACAAAAGGTCAGGAGGCAGACTCATCCCCAGGTGAGAACCAAGTGTCCCCATTTGCTCTGTGCCTTCCCTCTCGTTCTTTGAATGAAAGGTCTCCTTGCAGTCAGTCTCCCCTCCCAGGCAAGGGCGGGGAGAGAGCTCTGGCTTCCTTCTAACCAGGATCCCCTCCCTTATACCAAGGGACCTTTTCCTCAGGAGGTCACCATGCTGCTGTACCAGGAGTTCTCCACCCCGCATGGAAGATGTGTACAACCTCAGCTCCTGAGGAACAGGTACAGATAGCCAGGTTGTTCTGCCTATGGTCACCAAGTTGACAAGGGGAAGGACCAGAGACTGACAAGAGGAAGAGATGCGGTGACAGCCTGCCTTGGTTGTCTCATCAAAGACATTCCAAGGTGTTGTTTACGGTTTTTTGTCCTCAAATATTACATCGAGGTGTACTGACCTGGGGAGAAGCACCCTGCTAGGTGACTCGGAGCCCGCCCAGGGACACTTTCTTTCCTAGTCTGAGTGTTTATGACTGTCTCCTGATCTGTTATCAAAAGTCCATCGGTATTTCTTGCCTTTGGATCCTGTGACACCAATGTAAACACTTTTATCTTTACTACCAGTTTATACCAACACCGAGTTTCATTTGTTCTTTGTGGGAAGCTTCTTAAGGTAGAAATGTAGGAGATCAACTTTAAGTTGTCTTCCGTTCTAGACACACACATGTAATTCTCTCTCTGTCTGTATTACTTAGAGCGTAGCCTACGATTTTTATCTTTAAGTTTTTACTTTTATCCATTTGAAATATGAATCTCAGCTATTCTGTAGACTCAGGCAAAGGATTCCAAGACCAAGGCCAGTCTGGGCAACACTGTGGGATTTTTGACTCAAAACAAAATAAGATAAAAATAAAGTATATTACATTTCTCTTATAATTAATTTTTATTCATATGTTGTTTAATTCCCAAACATTTGGTAACTTCTAGGTACATAATTATCAAATTTGGTTCTATAAACACACATAAAGTTTCCCTTCTTTATAATTTATTGAGGCTTGTTTTATGATTCAGAATCTTTGGGGGTAACAGATGATGTCTGTGGGAGACAGTTATGCATAGATAAGTTTATGGGGATGGGACTCATGATGTTCCACAAATATTAATGATAAAGTTTAGTTCTTCTATGTCCTTAATAATTTTGTGAACATTTTCTATGAATTCTGTTAGTATATAAATACTAAGTTGTCATTTTCCCCTTTAGTATTTTCGATTTTTATTCTTATGTTTTACAACTCCGGTATGCAGTGATTCCACAGTCAATATGGATGTCTTCTTGATGAAATAAATGGCCCTTTGCTCATTTGCAGTGCCTTTTCAATTCTTCTCGCTTTATTTTGAGGTGTGTTTTGTGATACAGCACTCCGGCTTCCTTTTGACTTGGGTTGACATTAGGCTTGTTTTCCACCCTGTTCATTTCCACGCATCTGCGGATCTGCTTCTACTTCCTGTTCTTCCTCTCGATTGTGGGTTTCATTTTCCTGCTTCTTTACATACTTTACAATCGTTTACCAAATGGTGGATATCGGATATAAAACGCGTCAAGGGTGTTTTACCGCTTGTTTGCAGTGAACATAAGGCCTTTTCTTTCTGTCAGAAGTTAGAATGAGACCCTCAGCAGTCAAATTTCAAGATGAAGGCAGAGCTGAGGCTGAGTCAGACTGAAGATGTGAGCATGGGACCGAAGCCTGATGGGAACCACACCCTTGGCTCCTACCCCAAGCTCACTATTCCCTCCCTCCCTCCCTCCCTCCCTCCCTC
>NC_034597.1:48182350-48201016 GCF_900095145.1 Mus pahari | reverse complement strand
AGGGAGGGAGGGAGGGAGGGAGGGAGGGGATGGGATGGGATGGGGACGAGAAAGACCTAGCCAGACATTGCTATTGTTCTCAGCTCAGAATAGGGAATCACGGAGAAAGAGGTCTAGTAATAGACCAGATGTCCTTACCCAACCTGAATAAAGTGCTTAAGCTGCCCACCCACAATACATCTTGCCAGCTGGGAACCTGCTGGAATTTCCAGCTGTGAACTTAAGGCACAGCAGAGATGATATTTAGACATTTAGAGTCCCCATGTCTCCTCTGTGATAGAAGTCTCTTCACGGGCAATCACTGTGATAGATCTTGTCACTCGGGAAAGGAACACACGGTGGCTTTCCGAATTTGCTTGTAGAAGAGACTGACAGCAAGAAGAAGGGCACTTTACACCGGAACTGGTAGTCCATATGTGCAAATATCTCACAAAGCATTACTTGCCCTTGTTAAGAGCAATACATTCTGATAGTCTCTTCTTTTTGTTTCATGCCTGCTTAAGGAAGAAGAGGGGGATAGGAAAGAGGAATGGGGAGAGGGTAAGAAGAAATAAATTTATTTCCCAGCTCACTCCGGAGATCAAGAGGACAACACTAAACTAGAAAACTATAAAGTAAGATTTTTCTCCCAGTACAGGGCCTCGGAGCGAGTCTTAACAGTGCCATCTACTGTGCATATTGGATATTGCAAGCATTTGGAGTTTTTGTTTTGCTTTGTTTTGTTTTGTGGCCCTGAGATTTATTCCCCCCCCCCCCTTTTCCTTTAAGGACATTTCCCCACTAAAGCAGAAATTCTTCCCAAACAGTTTAAGGAGAGTTTTAAGAGAATAACTACCACATAAGTTCTATTCTGAATCTTAAGACCAAATATTACATATTCAGTCCTCGAAAGGAATTTGCAGGTGGCAGACACACTGTAACTAGGACCTTGGGAACAAAAGGCTAGCCATAGTCATTGGTTCCATAGGTAACCATAGTTCAGTAGGAAACAAACCTTAAATTCAGACCACAGTAGACAAATGTTTAACACTGAATTACTATTGTCTATCAAATATAACAAAGAACCAACAATCCATTATCAATCCTGACTATAATTTTTTATAAGTTTTGTTTTGTTTTGTTTGTTTGTTTTGGAGTTCCATCCCACACTTCACTCCAAAAACAATTAAAAATAACATAGGGGACAATACCATTCTCACAAAAATTAGAATACAGAAATCCCATTGACTCCTCTGTGGATAATGGAGAGTTTCCATGCTGACTGGCCATGGTAATACACAGAATTTAATATTCAGTAGGAAAGAATGTTTCCTGCTGGCCAGCAGAGGCAGCTATCGTTGCTTCATTTCAGAGTAATCTGTGTGTGCATTTGATACAAGCATGTTTAAAAGAATCTCTGTAATTCTTCCATGGTCGGCTTAAATAACCACCGAAGAGGCACAGCAATGTGCCCGCAAGAGCCCCTGTTCATCCAGACATGGCATTGGGACTGGCCTCTTCCACCGTGTGTATGTATGCAGCTGAAACACAGCCACTTTGGTTTCCCCAGAACACCTTATGTGTTAAAACTTAAAAAAATAAAAAGTAAACATCGGAGGAAACCTTGTCACTTACAGCAGGCTGGGGAGTGAATAGAGACACCCGGTCAGAGGTACAGCCTGCTATGCCGGCACTGAAGTCGCAGGACATTAATTCACATCATCCTAAGCCATTCAGGGAGGTCAAGGCCAGCCTGGGCTGAAGAAGCTGACTCAAAACAAACAAAAGAACAGCAGAGGTTGTGAAAGCACATCCCATATAATAATCACCCATGCAGACTGGCAGGGCCCAGAGAAGCCATTTCTGCCATGACATTCCACTATCAAATGTAAGGCATTATTAACTATCCAGGGAAGCCAGAGGCCCTCAGGTTTCCAGTGGCTATTTTGGGAAGAGCTGAATAGAATTTATTAATCACGCCCATAGGATTAATGGTTCAGTAGCAAACTCAGGAAAAGCGTATAGAACCTGAAGGGCTGACAACTCTTCCAGAGGCGATCGATGGGCCCATCTTGCCTGAAAACTTGTCAAGTGGAAGGACAGGGGCTCCAGACACTCGCAAGCCTTTTCTTGTTCTGAAACATTCTCTGCCATCACCTACATTTGATTTATGAGTCAGAAATGTGAGGGTTGCATTCAGAGAAACCTTCCCAGGGTTCAAGAGATGGCCCCAGAAGGGAGCAGGCAAGCAGTCATCCATCAAAATGGCAAGGTGTATAATTGTGTGTGTGTGTGTGTGTGTGTGTGTGGTACACACTCACACACAGACACACACATTTATATACATACACACACATACACACACACATATACATACATTATTTAAAAAACAACTATAGAATTAAGATACTAAATAGCCTAGACATTAGCCGTTTTACCTCGTAAGCGCTTTCAGTATCACCAGGAAAGTTCAGCTGAGCAGTAACGAACACGGGTTTATGTTCTCAGTATTGACCAGAGCAAAGCAGCCCTCACCTGTCTGGACACGTGAATGTTACAAGGCGCAGTGGTCAGAGATCCTCACTGGTTAATCATCAATAGCTGCTCACCCCTCACCGTGGTCTGGCCTTGCTGTTCCCTCCATTCACAGCCAACCTAGAAGGTGCCGTGGGATTCTGCTGAAAGCCAAGTCAAAAACCCTTCTCTATCTGGTTAGTTTCCACACACGACTGAGACAAGGGTGAGCGGGTCCACTGCGGGTCCATGAGTTCTGTTCCCATCCCGCTGTGTTCCCGCTGGCGCTGAGCTTCTCGTGGGCCCGAGTGTTGAAAACGTGGGGAGCTGCGATGAAAAGAGTCTGGTTTAGCTCCAGTGCTCACTCTACAAAGGTACCATGCAATAAGGGGTACACAGACTCTTTCTTCACAGCTGCTAATCAGATGCACGTATAGCCTCATTCCAAGAGAACCTCCACCAAACCCTCCCAGCTCTTTCCTGGCTTCCTCTGTCCCCCTGTCCTCCCCTCTCTTCCCCTCTCCTCCCTTCTCCACCCCTCTCCTCTCTTCCCCTCCCCACTCCTCCCTTCTCCCCTCTCCCCCTCTGGAGTATACACATACACAAATAAATTTAGCATTTCTTACCCTAGAGGAGCCTCTGGTCTAGTTGGGAAGAAAACATAACACAAAGAAACAAGGAGAAATGCTGGAAGAGAGGAGGAGATGAGCTATACATCCTAATATTCCCAGCACCCGTGACCATCAGCCAACACACAGCCATTATGCAAATCTGTAGAAGCAACTTAGGGTACTAGACGCTGAACCTGTAATCATAACGTGGGCACTAAACCACAGGAGAAATTGTTTAATGGAGAAAGTGAAGCAGTTCTGATCTCCAACCTATCTTTTACCGGCCAACTTCCTACAATGATTCTAGAAGCTTCTGTCATTCTCACTGAACAGGAGCTCCAATTGACTGAAAACTGTACGACCCATGAGAAGCTAAAGGTGCCAACATCCGTCCACCCCTGCCTGCTGCCATCACCTCATCACCTCTTTGATTCATTTCTAGATGTGCTCAGGCCAAGGAAGTTGTACCACCCCATCTGGCTTGGCCAGTTATTCCACACAAGCTGATTCAGCATGTCTCTCTCTCTCTGAAGGGCTGTACACAGATCCGAGGCTCTCTTCCTTAGAGACACTCCCTCTTAGATTAAGACTTACAGTTAGAAAGGAGGTGGGGGTGCAACCTTGCAAAACCTTCCTCTGCCCAAGCAAGGGCAGTCAGGTCTGCCTGCGGCAGTGAGCCAGCTTTACAGGAAAGCATGTATGTACCTCCAGCTACGGTCCTTTTCATTGAAAGCCATTCCTTGGACCAGATGGGCCTCGTCAGAGTGAATCACTGCCTCTTCACTGCGTGTAAACCTGATCTGAAGGAACTTTGTGAGGATGTGCCCTTTTCATTCCAAACCTGGACGCTCTAGGACTCGGGTTGCAAGTAGTAGGGTGAAGCTAGCTATCCTAAGCATCCTGAAGCGTAGCTTGCTCTTGTGAATGTCCACCTTAATGTCACTTGCCTCTCAAAACTATCCGGACAGCCAAGCAATGTGAACACCGAGCCCTCATAACCCATAGACAGATTGGCGGAGAGGTAGACGCCTGCTGCCCAGGGTCTTCCCAGCAGCCTGGACTCCAAGAGGGATAGGCTTGCCTAACCTCTTCTGCTCTTTCCCCACTTCCGCATCCCTCGCCCCCCCCCCAGCAGAATCTGGGCGCCCCCTCCTTGCAATGCTCTCAGTTGTGGAAAAGAGGACACAGAAAGCGGGGTGGGCGGGGGGGCACAGGCAGAGAACCCTCCAGAGACTGTGACAAGTCCACTTCCAGGCCAGTCCTGGAGACGCACCTCTACATCTCTTTCTGTCCTAGCCACTGGAACTCTGTTCAAAGTGATCGAATTAAATCGGGAATTCAAGGAAATAGAAGTCAGAATTTGGCCAGCCCTGGAGGCGCCCTCTGTTAGTCTGCCTTGAATCCTAGATGCCTCCACTCGCTCACTGCACTGCGGGTCCTCTACGGGAGAGGAGTCTCCTGTGCGCTACTGGAAGCTGCAAAGCTGCAGGCCAACATAAAACTGTACCGTCCGTTTATCTAACGCGCGCGCGCGCGCGCGCGCGCACACACACACACACACACACACAGAGTATATATAGTATATTACTACAGCGAAGCTTCGAACGTAACAGCACACTTTCCACTAGTGAGAGTAGTAAGAGCGACATCAACTCTCTTTCAACATCACCCACTCCCCCAAAAGCGAGTAGCTGGGACTTGGAGCTTTGCGACCTGCGTCCTGGGTGAAGACACAGGGTCTACCAGCTCTGTTCAGGCTGCGCTCGGGACAGGACACTGGAAGGGCCTTGAGCTCAAAGAGAGCTGGGGGTGGGGTGGGGCGGAGTGGGGTGGGGAGTGACCTAGGCTCCAGGAGAGCTCGCGACTCGGCGGGCCCTGACGGCTCTGGGTGCCCGGAGAGCCCCGCCCGTGGCGCTGGGGGTGGCGGGCTACTAGGAGCCGCCTCCTCGGCAACTTTCTCAATCGCTCCAGGGTGAGAGAGGCGGGGTGAGGGCTTTGGTTAAAAGGCGCCGTGGCCAACAGGTGTCCAGGATCGCAGCGCGCGGCGCGCTCCGCTCTCCCAACCCGCAGCCAGTCGGCGGCGCTCCAGCCCACTGAGCGCAGCCTCCACCGGGACCCGAGGCGAACAGCACAGGATCAGCCGGCGACCCACTTCGGACCAACCCACAATCGGCCCCGGGACCCACTTCAGACCTGTTCCTTACGGGGGACAGCGCCTCGCCGCTTCCCGCCACCCAGCGCTGCACGCTCCTCGGGACACAGGTGCGACCGCCAATCCTCGCCACCGAGTCACACTGGTGTAGCCCGCCCTCGATCGCAACGCCCCACGGTGGCTGGGGCGCGAGACTCAGCCCGTAGGGACGCGTGAGGTGCGAAGAGGGGTGCGGGCCGCTGCGGTCCTGGGAAACCGAGGCCGGGACGTGCTGCGCGGTCCCCACGGGCCACCGCCACCCGTGCATAGGGACACGAGCCGTAAACGCGTTTCTGCGGCTGGAGTCGCCTGGCCCGGCTCGGGGTTGGAGTCGGCGGCTCTCGCCGCCTCACACAGCGTGAGCCGGGAGGTCCCGCACAGTGCGGGGTGGGGAGGGACGTGGGGGCCAGGCAGTTCCGCGCACGACTGCGACGTGTTGCCAGTGTTCCTTCGCTAGAATTTTCCCGAGGCCTCCTGGCTGCGTTGTCTGCCGCCATTGAAAAGTGTTTAACCGAAAGCTTAGCAGGAAAACTCGGTTTCATTTGTTAAGCAGGAGGCCTCCATGGGAAGACACTGACCTTTACCACCTAAAGCACTGGGGTGACGTGGGCGACCGTCCAAAACGCGCGTCCGTAGCCGCTCCCGCGAGCTGGGGAACCCTAGCATGCACTCGGGTGGGGATTTTGATTGCTTTTTTTTCTTTCCTTAAATGCTTTTTAAGGATTTGCGTCCAGGCGGGACGCTACAGCTGGAAGGGAAGGCACAGGTTCACAGATGGTGTGCTGCTGAGAAACTTGTCCCTTAGGACAATTGCATCAGGCCCTCAGTGCTGCCACACTGGAAGGGAAGGGAGCATAGGCCTAAATGGGACCCACTGCTCAGGTCCGCGGGACTGTCCTGAGAAGCCTGGCTCGGTCATGGCTACACTTACCCCGGAGTCCTTTGGGAACTATGGGCTAAGCCAGTGAATTATGAGAAGGGTGGAGGGTGCGGTGGGGTCAGCATCTGGAGGCGGCCCACCAGCACCCCGGAAGTATCCTTTAAGGCGAATAAGGGTCATTTGCTGTATATACTATAAACAAGGAGAAGCTCCTTCTACTCAGGAGCGAATGATTCATGGGTTCAAGGCAATCTCCAGGTGACCCATGCCAGGTAGGGACCTGCGTGTGGCCTAGTCCTAAAGCCATCCTGGAAATCACCTCCTACACCACAGTTGAATATTGACAATTTCACCTGCTGGCTTAGTACTCCTAACCCCTCTGTGAGGTCATATTTTAACTTCTCCCTCCGCTTAGGAAAACCATTTAAGACAAGTAGCTGCAATCAGATATGCTGGGACCCACAGCTATGTCCCAGCTGCTTGGTTTTCTTTTGGAGGTATTTTTCTTTCTTTCTTTTTCTTCTTGACCTTGTTTGTTCAATCTGGCCACCCTTTCCCATTTTTTTTTTTTTTTTTTTTTTTTTTTTAGTTTTGGTTCTGTTCTGTTCTGTTCTGTTCTGTTCTTGTCTCTTTTGGTGTTTATTTCTTGAGCCAGGGTCTTGCTCTGCACAAAAGTTTTCCTCAAGTCAGCACAATCCTCCTGCCTCAGCCTCCTATAGAGTTCTGCTATAATAGATGCATACCCCCCCCACCTCCCCACGCCATGTTGTGCTAACTCCAGCTGCGTGGATTTAGAAGCCAACCTGGGTAACACAAGAAACTCAAACTCAGCAAACACTTAAGTAATTTTATAAACAAGTGCAAAGTTTACGCAGAAATTGAGTTTTTTTTTTTTTCCTGTGTTGATAATAATTGGGCTAATCTGCGGATGCTATAGGCAGGCAAAGGTACATGCCCTAGGGACCCTCCAGCTCTGTATTTTGGGTCAGGTGTGATGTTTAGTTCAATGTCCTGATCTCCACTCAGCAGAAGGGGCAGGAAGAACAGAAGGTCTAATTCCAATCAGATTGTTTTGTTAAGCTTGGAACACTGTTGCTTTTCAATCCTTCTGCTGTTGGGGGGCAGACCACATGGAGCTGAGAGGCTGTTCAGAGGACAACCAGCATCCCTAGGGGCCTCCCTCTGACAGGCTAGGTATAAATGGGTCAGGGCTGAACCCGCCCAGCCTGTTGTGCTTCTGCTTTCCAAGTTGGATAGGACTTGATGCTTTGCCGGTATACGTCAGTATCCCTTAACTCCCATGCCCCTGGCCCTATCTCCTCTGCCCACGGCAGAGCTGAGTGGGTTCCAGCAAGTGGGTTCCCTGGTGCTCTGCCACAGCCACTAGGGGCAAGGAGGGACTTCTCTCTGCGTTTGCTGCGAGTCCACTGCGAAACAGGATGTAACTTGCTAAGCAGGAGGGTAGGGTGCTTTTAAGAAAGAGCAAGAGTATTCTTTACAGCTTGGAAGGGGTGGAAGCAAGTGAGTCAGGACAGCGGGGAGGATGGGATTAATCAAAAGAGGGATTGATTGTGACAGACCAGGTGTAGCCATGAGTCAGTGAGGAAGGTTCCTGCCCTGGGATGAAATAGATGATGGTCATTGGCTTATGGAGGCTCATCTAGGACACAGACAATATATAGACACTGTGTTACCCAGGCAGGGTACACTGTGGTGCCACCCAAGGCAAAACCCCCATCAGGTGGCTCCTTGGACCAGCAACTGGAAACCGCTGAGCTAATTTCCCGTCATTTTTCATCATATATTTATTTTAGAATCACTTCAAGGTTAAAACCATAGTCCACAGTGCAACCCTCACTTGCAACACATCTCAAAACAGACACGGATCGTTAGCCAAACAGTCCCAACCTGAGAGTGGGGCTACCAGCCTGCATGTGAAGACCTAAAATGCGGAGACTTGTTTCCGTGCTGTTGTTGTTTGTGTTGTGCTGTTTGTTTGTCTGTTTTTGTCCCTTTTTTGGTTTTCTTTTTTCTTTTTTTCTTCTTTTTTTCCCTGTTCCTCTCACACAGAAGGTGGAAGCAGCAGGGCTTGTAGAGAGAGGTTAAGCTGAGGAATCTCAAATGTAAATACAAACCATTAGTAATGACATAGCGCTCTTGCCTCCCAAGCCCATGAATATTAAAATAGTTTAAAGAAGTGGCCTCAGCCAAGAAACTACTGGGAAACAACATGGGGTCCTGTGGGATTTCACAAATTCTGCCATACGAGCCGGGCAGCCCTGGCTCTACGGTGAGGTTGGCCCAGGCTTTTTTCTGTCACTGTGATACACTGCAAACCTTGTCGCTACTGACACAGCCCACTGGGTGACCTGTATGGAAATTTGAACATATGGGGACAGGCTTAGCCAGGACTCGGTTTTGCCCTATATAGTAACGAGTACTCTGCTTTGGTGCACCCCATACCCACATCTTTATTATGTGCTAAAGACTAGGTGAATTAACTCAGGTTAAAAAAAAACAACAAAAAAAAACCTTTTTTTTTTTGAGAACTGTACAAAGAAATATGTTGGAGATGGTTTGGGAGCCACACACTTAACCCTATGGCAAAGTAAATTGTGTTGTCACCGATCAGCATCCTAGAGGAGGCTGTGGAGTTTGTCCAGGAAGACAGTTGAGAATACGTGCCCAGAACCAGAGATTAGGACCCACTTTCTGGCCAAACCGATGATACCTGTTTTTTATGTTTGTCTTCTCCAGTGCCAACCACCCAGAGGACAAGATGGATTGGGGCACTCTCCAGAGCATCCTCGGGGGTGTCAACAAACACTCCACCAGCATTGGGAAGATCTGGCTCACGGTCCTCTTCATCTTCCGCATCATGATCCTCGTGGTGGCCGCGAAGGAGGTGTGGGGAGACGAGCAAGCCGATTTCGTCTGCAACACTCTCCAGCCTGGCTGCAAGAACGTCTGCTACGACCACTACTTCCCCATCTCTCACATCCGGCTCTGGGCTCTGCAGCTGATCATGGTGTCCACGCCAGCCCTCCTGGTGGCTATGCACGTGGCCTACCGGAGACATGAAAAGAAGCGGAAGTTCATGAAGGGAGAGATAAAGAACGAGTTTAAGGACATCGAAGAGATCAAAACCCAGAAGGTCCGCATTGAAGGGTCCCTGTGGTGGACCTACACCACCAGCATCTTCTTCCGGGTCATCTTTGAAGCCGTCTTCATGTACGTCTTTTACATCATGTACAATGGCTTCTTCATGCAGCGTTTGGTGAAGTGCAACGCTTGGCCCTGCCCCAATACAGTGGACTGCTTCATTTCCAGGCCCACAGAAAAGACTGTCTTCACCGTGTTCATGATTTCTGTGTCTGGAATTTGCATCCTGCTAAATATCACAGAGCTGTGCTATTTGTTCATTAGGTATTGCTCAGGAAAGTCCAAAAGACCAGTCTAATGCATTGCCTGGCTGCTAGAGCAACGATGGAGGGAGAAGCCGAGGCAACCCACGCTTAGTCGCTTAGTCGCCAGAGCTCAGCCACCAGCAGTTCCCAAGACAAGCATTCCCATCTTAAAGGCCACCATTTGAAGTCCCCGTAGGCTTCCCATGAAACTCCAGAAGCCTCCGTGGGCCTCCCTTCCCCCAAAGCTTCCAAACAAAGGCCCAATTCTATGCCTGTATTAATGGGTTCTAAAGTTAGTTCCACTGAGACCCCGTGCTGGTAGCAACCAAGCTTGGAGGATACATTCACAGTTTAAACAAAGGGATCTCACATTGTTTCTCTTCTTCTGAGGGCAGGAGAGAGGAGCCCAGTCCTGAGGAAGGTGCCACTGGGAAAGTTCCTCCCGCGTGGTACCCTCCCCCAAGTTACCCCTAGCTGAAGGTAAAGCATCTCCATACTGTTATTTGCTTTGATAGTTTATGTCTGCAACAATGGACAAAAAGCTATTTTAATGCTTCAAGCGCTGTGTACATTTTTTTTTTAAATGAAAACCTTAAAATAAGATAGGCTCTTTTGTTCCTAGAATGATCTGGAAAGCATTATACATTCCCCCTAGTTCAGAGGTTCAGTGTGTGAAGTGAGCATGGTGTGTAACCAGATCTCACAGGGTCTTTAAAAGGAAACCTGCAGTGTGGCTGAGGGCCCACCTATTGTATTCACCACTGGTGTGCTGGGCTCAGGGCTACAACCCTACTGCCTGTCACAAGTGAGACAAACTGGAAGCGTCTCATGCTGGCTTCTGACAAGAAGAGGCCTCAATTAAAATAGTCAACTGTAATTTTGTGTAAGAGACAGATAGGATATGCCAACAACGGGCAAGCGCCATGAGCCTAACTCAGCCCCACCCCACCCCACCCCTAACCCCCACCAGTTTGTCTACTCTGTAGCTGTGGGATGTTGCAGTCAGCATCAGAAGATAGTGCGACTTCATGCATTTGCTTGGGAATTTCACTGCCATGGGACAATTCAATGGTGCAGAAACCAAATGGGGTGGTTTTCAAAGAACCAATGAAACGTCTAGACTCCCAGTCCTGTTGATTAAAACTAAGTTTTTCTACTTTTGAAAGTGTGTTTGCCTTCCTCTTCAGCATTGCCTTCTTAACTGGAAACAGAAATGTGGATATTTGGAAGAAATAGAAGAAACTAGTTTAGGTCAATATATAACCTTTCTAGGGCAAGTTGAACCATTACCATTATGCCTTATGTGTTTCCTACAAGATGACAGTCAACAAATCCAACAGGGGACACTTCTTTCTGCCAAGAATGTCATTGGAAAGCCATTTTGTAACAATAAATAAGAGTTGTGGTTTCATGCTTGTCACTGATATAATTTTGTAAACCCCTAAATGTCCTTTATTAAAATATGATTATTTTGTATACTTTAAAATTAAATAAGGTTTTTAATAGAATACCAAACTTTAACGTGACCAATGGTAAGTTTTTCTGGCTTTTGTTTGCTTCTTGTCTTTGAAACAGGGCCTCACTCTGTCACCAGGCTGGCCTAGAACTCTCAGAAATCTGCCTGCCTCTGCCTCCCAAGGCCTGAGATTAAAGGTGCACATCACCATGCCCAGCTATACTAATTTGTATATACATATATTTCATAGTTTATATCTTAAAGCATCCCAGAAGTATGCTCACATGTTACAACATGTTCTGGGATTCTGCCTCAGTTACAAAAAATATCCTGTGACTAGAAAACTTGATAAAGAGAGAGGGAACAGACCACTGCTGCCCAAGCCCATGCACTCTAAGAGGTTCTGTGAGCCCCATCCTAAGGGCTGTAAGGTCTGAGAGTCAGAGCGCAGCAGGAGCACGCTGAGTCCTGGTGACAGGATCAGTTCCATTTCTAGAAGAAGCAGAGGAACTCACAGCTTACACGGTCCTTAGGCTCAGTGTGCAATCAGTGCTAAAACACCTGTGTCCATGTGTGAGCCCCCATATTGGAACACCAGTGTCACAGGAAAAAAAAAAAAAAACTCTTTATATTTAAAAATTAAAACATCCTCCACTGTGAAGACTACACTTTGAGAACTGCCCTCTGCAGAAGTTTCCAAGACTTTGTGTGTGTGTGTGTGTCTGGAAGCATGTGGCCCATGTTCTTTATGTTTCCTCCATGTCTATTCCCATGGGACGTCCCTTGCCAGGCAAGCCTGTCCTGGGTAAATGACTGCCTATACGTATCTCTCTCCTGGGTGGTACCTACACTTTCATCCTTTAAAGTACAAGCTTCACACTGAGGCTGTCAAAGCATTTTAAACATCAATGGTACTATTTATTTTTTAGGGAGGACCATACAACCTACCTTGAAAGGGATAAAACTCAGCCCACGTCCACTCAGACAGTAGAAGAAGTGGATAGTCTCTCCCACCTGCCAGGGTGCCCTGGACGTACCCTGTTAAAAGAATGCACAGCTTTTTAAATGGCTAGTTCCACTCCTACACATTATGAAGATTATTACTCTTAAGGTATTAAAGAACAGGGCCAAAATAATTACAAACCGCCAACAACCACTTCATAGGACTGACGGAGAGGGCTGGCCACAGGCTTGACCTCTGGAATATGATCATCCTGAAACTAGTAGATGGCAGTTTGTGAGGAGACGAAGCCTTGGTGTGAGTGAACTCTGAAGGTTACAGATGATGCCCCCTCAACGTGGGTGGCATTCACTGACAAAGGAAATTCGGTGCTCCCTGTGGAGAGACAGGCCACTGCTAGTCCAAGTGGAACAACAGAGTGTTCTATAGGTTTCCCTGGACCTAAGCTGTCTCAGGTGCCACTGTTCTAACCAGGTGACACCAGGGAACAGCCTGCAAATGCTGAATGGGTGGCCATGTGTGGAAGGGGGCCCCGTGCTTACCCTGGCCTAGGCACTCCACCTTACAGTGGGCTCCCTGAATAGTTCCCACCCTTAGGAAAATCAATGGGGCGATTTACACAGACCCTCTCCTCCACCTAGGGCAGTAGAATGATATTACCATTAACATGCCATCTCTTTCCCACTCAGTGGACCCTGAGTGACATGGTGAATGTCTCCTGCAAAGCTCAATTAACTGGAAGCTTGAGAACGGGCAGGTTGACACTAAAATAAACATAACACAATGACCTCAGAGACCAGCCATGTCAGCAGGGGAAGGAGGGCTGGGTGCAGTCACAGAAGCACAGTAAAGATGAGTGACAGGCAGCGGTATCACTCTGTAATACCGCTGGAGAGTAAGTAGGTCAGTGCCAAAATGCTACCTACCATACACAGCCATAGGCTCCATCCCCAGCCTATGCCTAGCACACACAACCACAGGCTCCATCCCCAGCCTTAGAGAAATTAAATAAATAGAAATGTCTCGCCAAGATGGATGCGTGTATTCCCAATGCCTCAGAAGTAAAGGTAGGAGAATTTGAAGTTCAAGGTCATCCTCAGCTGCATACTTATTTCAAAGCCAGCCTGAGCTTCATGAGACTCTGCATCAAAACAGCAAAAACTAAATGACTAAATGAGTATTAATAAGTGACTAAGAAAGGGGCCAGTACAGTAAGAATGAATGTTACAGGTTTGTCCTGTCAGGGCCTCCATACTACCTAATGTGTATATCACATCTCTTGCTTCCTGTCATCCTCACTGCAACTTAAAAACCATCAAGTCATCACCTGTGGAGGGGTGGGGGAGGGGTTGTGAAGAAGACACAAATCTGGTAACTGTCAAGATCGAAGGCCAGCAAGAGTGGTCCAACCCCTCGGAGGTTATGTTGATAGACCTTGTGGAGTTACCCCTCCCACAATGAAGACTAACTCCACAGGCCCGCAACCTACATCCGTTGCAACACTGCTGGAGTCCATGGTGTAACTGCAGCCTCGCAAGAATCCGTGGTCCGTTCCTGCACATCCCTCCTGATTTTTTTCCATCGGCTGCTATCTACTGAGCACCAGCTAAGCACCAGACAAGATTAGTCCCTGGGACTGGAGCTGATAAATACAACTTGAGCCTTTGTGAAGGAGGCAGCATGTCGATAAATCCCTGTAGATCATCTCTGCAGCAGGCCAACGCCACAGCAGAAAGAGAGAGAAAGACAGCAGGGGCTGTCAGGCACCAGCATGATGCCTACAGGCTGTGTGGGACGGTCACTCTTAGAAGAAACCTAAAGGAAACAAGCAATGGAGCCACCTGCCTCAGAGAAGTAAGACAAAAAGCCGGGAATGGGTTCCAGGAAGCAGGTGCACGTCAGGAGATGATGAGGCCAAAAATGGAGGTGGCCTGACCAACATGAGACAAAGCGGCCACCAGGAATATCTATGCCCCTGAGTGTGTTCTGTGCTGTGCCTACAGCAACCTCCTTACCACCCTGCTCTGTGCCCAGCCTTACTCCGCTCTCACTTGGAAACTCAAAGGCAGCTCTGTTCTCTAGGAGGGCGCTCTGCAGATAACTGAGGAAAGAGACAAGCTCAACCCAGCCTTGTTTCTCCGGCTGCATCCACTTGTCACATGAAGCGACTGCTGTATACTGCCCTAGTAAATACCAGCTGGTTTAAGCTCCCCCCACCCCAGGATGACTGGAACACAACTCCAATCCTCAGGCTGTGATTGTGGTCAGGAATTCCCTCCCCAAATCCTCCTGGTGCAGGAATTCCCTCCCCAAAGCCTCCTGGTGCACCGGTGACTCGCTGAAGGGAGATGACAGCCACGAGGAGCCTTGTGCTCAGTGTGATGCTGTGTGGTGCTGAGGCAGAACCACGCCCCAGGGATGCTCTTCTAGACACGGTACTGCTGTCTAATTTCAATCCTTTAACAGCACCATCTCCTTCAGTCTCTTTTAAGTGAAAAGGTGCTGATGTTACTTATGTAACTGTTAATATAGAGGCTTTTTATTTCTAATTAAATCACTCAGAGGTGTATGCAGTCAGGAGTGGAATTCAGCCTCATTTCATCTCTTGTCCAGAAGTCTCAGTTATCCATATCTCTCCATGAATTCCTCACTTATCCATAACTCTCCATGAATCCTTCCAGTCTCTTCCTATGCAGTCGGATTCACAGCCCCAACAATGTTCAGTTTGGGTAATGCCTTACTTCACGACGGTGTCAGAGTGCATACTCTGAATTCAAGTGTGGACCGTAGGGCACTGTTTGCCTGATTCTCTTTTTCCTGGGCAATAGTAGCGACTGGAGCTCCTAATCGGCCTCAAGATCCTGATGGGGAACCGCAGCACTCTTCAGTGTGCTGTGGAATTGAGCTAAAATGCTCAGTGAAGGGAGTGGATTAATAGAATTTTCTTTTTGTTTTGTTCTGTTTTGATTTTTCAATACAGGGTTTCTTTGTAGTCCTGGCTGACCTGGAACTCACTCTGTAGACCATGCTGGCTTTGAACTTAGAGATTTGCCTGCCTCTGCCTCCCAAGTGCTGGGATCAAAGACTTCTGCCACCACTGCCTAGTGATCAATTGAATTTTTACTTCAGCTTCAACTTCAATCTTCAACTTGCAATGAGATTTTAGCATATAAGCCTGCATTAGTTAAGGACCACCTGTGTGTATGTATACACATGAGTATATAACAAAAATCCACAATGGTTTTTATTCACATTTCTACATTTTCTCACATTCATTTATTTAGCCTGTGTTTAAGGAAGGTGGGCAAGTACTATGATGTATGTAGAGGTCAAAGGACAACTTGGAGAAGTCAGTTCTCCACCATGTAGGTACCAGGGATCGAACTCAGATCTTTCGCCTTGAATGCAAGTACTTTTACCAGATGAGCCATATTCCTGCCCTTTGCTTCCATTTCTAACGTCAGTTTTTCTATGACAGCCCCTACTTAGTGACATGTCTTGGAACTCCTCCTAGATTAGTGTATTTAAGTATCTTTTCCTTGCACAATAACCACCTCCTTGCTGAGGGACAGTTACACTGTTACCCAGTTTTCACAAAAACTACCTTCCCCTTCCCTAACAAACACATTTCCTGTGTGAAGAGCTTTTAGCCTGTCCATCCCCCGTCCTTCCAGACCTAGAACCCTGTCTTCTGTTTATTAGCAATTCCTTTAGATTGTAGAGCATCTCTCAGTTTAATAAGCGTGATTTTTCGTGGTTACTTAAGCCAATAAAAGTGTTAAAGACTCTCTTCAGCACTGTATGGGTTCACTTACCTGCAAGGTTTGAGTTTGGACTTTTAAGGATAAATGAACTTAGTGACATTAGTTTTCAGGCTTCTGTGATGATATGAAGAGATTATGACATTTTATCAAGCAATTTGGAAAAAAAAAAAAAACAAAACCAACCCGTAATCATGCCTGCCATCTCATGAGCCGTTTAGAAAGGGCCGATTATTGAGATCTTCCTGTGATCTCGAAGACGAAGATGGGTGTGGGAGACGCCATGTTGGTGGGAGAAGTGGCTACTGCTGTACCAAGAGCAGCAGAGCGCAGCGACAGGAGTACCAAAGCCTACAACAGCTCGGGCGGGAGGTCGCACGGTTTGGGTTTGGGTTGGCTTTTGTGGGCCCTCAAGAACAACGTCACGATAGCTAAATCATGAAAAGACCAATAACTTTCTGGGAAGATCTGAGACCTGTGGTTAGTTTAGTCTTTTGTTTTGTTTTTTTGTTTTTTTTGTGTGTGTGTATGTGCGTTTTTTGTTTGTTTGTTTGTTTCTGTGAAACGCTCAATAACTTGCCAAGGACTCATTTCGCTAGTTGTTATCATTTATAACTGGCTGAGGGGTTTCTTCGAAGCCCTTACCCTCCCCCCAGTAGAACCTGCAGTCAGGTAGAATACCTCTCTCTGCTGCCACCTGCAGTCCATCGTGGATAATTGCAGGGTGTCGCCTCTGCAATTCCCTTGAGCATCAAGACATTCCTCAGCCTGAACATTGCCTGTGGGGAGGTGGGAGTGGGGGTGGGGGGGAGTGTGTGTGTGTGGGAGAGAGAGAGGGGGAGGGGGAGGGAGGGAGGGAGGGAGGGAGAGAGAGAGAGTGACAGACAGACAGAGACAGAGAGACAGAGACAGAGACAGAGACAGAGAGACTGTAGAAGAGAGCTTGCAGTTCATACACGATATTTCCTCACAAATGGGGCAGAGAGGATCCTAGCCACCTCGTGTGGCCTTGCAGCTGTACTTTGCCTTACATAGTTTCAATTGTTGGCTCTTCGTCTGGCTTCGTCTATCATAACTGCAATGAAGTCGGGTGACTTCTTTCTCAACACTCTTCTGTGCAGGGACATTCCTTTTCTGACGTCATTAGGTAACATCAAGGTGGGACATCAGAATTCCTTGATTTTTCTGCCTCGTGTTTCTTTGTTTGTGGTAGGGAATGCAAGTCAGGGCCTCATGCACACCATGCAAGTGGTCTGCCCTGAGAGACACCCAGGCTCCTATATATTCTTAAGGACAGAGGTCACCGTTCAAACAATTGCAAGCCTTTCACAAATGTGACACTTATTCCTCAAAACCTCAAAAAAAATGAGTTGAGAAAAATTCTAAATCATCATAGCTCAAGAAAGCATTTTTCCCACCTACCAAACCTTTTACAAAAGGAAAAAGCAAACCCGGTTGAAGGGATTTGTAAACTCCTTTCAGAACATCATTACTGACACCTACCAAGATGCCCACCAGCAAAGTATGCTCAGTTCACAGAATAGAGACTCCTTCAGCCTTAAAAAGGAGGGAGAGAATCTGACTCATGTCACCTAGCCAAACCTTGAGGACATCATGCTAAGTTAAACAGGCCAGACACAAAGATACAAATATCCTGTCGTTCCAGGAGAGACCAAGACACTATAAAGACAGAATGGTTGTCAAGAATTGGAGGGAAAGAGGAGGGGGCTGTTATTGATTGATTGGTATCATTTGGCTTAGCTTGGGGGATGAGACAGTTTGGGGGACAGCTGGTAGAGTTGGTCACACAGCAATACTATAAATTGCACACTTAAAAACAGTTAAGATAGCTGGGTGGTGGTGGTGGCGGCACACGCCTTTAATTCCAGTACTTGGGAGGCAAAGACAGGTGTATCTCTGAGTTTAAGACCAGTCTGGTCTACAGATAAAGTTCTAGGACACCCAGGACTATACAGAGAAACCCTGTCTCAAAGGAAAAGAAAAAAGAAAAAAGAAAACAAACAAACAACACAGTTAAGATGACCGTTTGTTTAAATATTCTTACCACAATGTTTTAATGAGGAGAAAAAAAAAAGAATCTCTTTTGTCCACACAATACAGTGGATGGTCCACAGTGGAAGACACAACTCACTGAGATGTGCTCTGAATGCAGACGTCTTAATACTGTTGACGACTCTGGCTTGCTTTATTAGTGCTGTGCTACACCAAAATAAACTCCAAAGCTTATAGAAACTAACCGCAAGCATTAAACAAGTGAGGCAAGTTGGTACAGGTAACTGAAGCTTAGCCAGCCTTATGAAAAACAAGCGTGGTCTAGACTGTTCAAGTTCTGTAAGGGAGAAATACAGAAAACCACCCTGCCTCACACTCGGGAGGCAGCCAGAAGTGACCTTTGCTCGTCTCAAAGCTACCGACGGTATTCTTGGTAGCCTATGCCAAGTAGAATGTTGTAAATACTATTCTCAAATCATATTGACAAAGATGGGGGTCTAGCCCCAAGGCAGCTCTCCAAAGCTCCGGTTCTCCAGGTTCCTGGTTGGTTGAGCCCATGACAACTTATTTCCTGAAGCCTGTGTGGATTCGTATTTATGTCAGTGATCTTGTTTAGGAATTTTCATTTCTATCCAATTCAGAAACAGAAGTTTTAATAATCATCGCATCTTCTATAGTCATGAGAGATTACAAAGACACTTGCCACCAACTAAAACTCACTACCTGAGCTTTATACATCGGGCCCTGCCTCCTGCAAGGCTTCCTCTGACCCCCTCTCCTGCATGGGCTGCAACACATGTCTGTATATGACACACAAGTAAATAAATGTAATAAAAGAAAAATTTAAAAGTCTTCCAAAACACACTCCCAAGGTTTCCTCCCCTCCCCTCCCC
>NC_034597.1:48110249-48182182 GCF_900095145.1 Mus pahari | reverse complement strand
ACAAAGTCCCGATAGCTGCTTAGTCTGGCCTTGAACTCGTAGTCCAAATAGGTCTTGAAGATTCAGTCCTCCTGCCTCAGCCTCCCGAACAGTCAGGATATTGGCCTGTGCCACCAGGCCCCACCATCAACTAAGTTTTTAAGGGAGGCAGGAAATGGATCCGTTTTATTACTAACATTTGCTTAGTTGCTTGCTTTTTCTCTTGGCTCCTTCTTCATTCTAGGATAAGGAGAGGGGAAGACAGTCAGAGCTGAAGTTCTCAACCTGTGGGTCACGACCCCTTTGGCAGTCACATATCAGATATTTACGATTCGCAACAGTAGCAAAATTACAGTTGTGAAGTAGCAACAAAATAATTTTATGGTTGGGGGATCAACTGTGTTAAAAGGAGCATTAGGAAGGTTGGTTAGGAAGGTTGAGAACCACTGAGTCGGAAGATAAGGAGCCAGGGCAGGCCTGTGCTTATAGGACTGTGTTACAGGAGAGTTACAATGAATTCTTCTAAAAAGGAAGATATGACAAATGTACAAGATTAATTCTCGGAGTTACTTATATTCGCCCAAAGTGTTATAAGATGACATTATTGCATTTATTTACAGAACTAAGTAGAAAAACCCAGAAGGTTTGGGAGAAAGCGTAATTGAATCTCAGGATGATTTAACAGAAAAACAAACAAAATCGTGGGCTCAAATGGGCTCTAAAGTAGTTAGGAAGCCCTTTGAACTCAGGCCTGGGAACGTGTAGAGCAAAGGACAGCCCTTCAGAGTTGGCACCACGAGTCAGAGCTGGGTGGGCACTGAGGACTGATAGCTCAGACCCCCGAACAGAGAGGGTCACAGGGCATGGTGAAGTGTCTCTGTCATCCCAGCACTCCCCACATAAAAGCAGGAGGACCAAGTTCTTCTTAACTGAATAGTGAGTTTGAAGCCAGCCTAGGCCACATAGCAGAGGCAGATCACGGAGACATGCTGGAGCAATGGGAACCAGAAATGAGGTAACTGGGGTGTCTGTGTTGAGAGGTAAGACTGGGTTAAAGCAGGTTGAAAATTAGTTACCTTCAAAGGGGGGAGATAAGGCAGGCGTTAGAAGGGCTCAGCAGAAACTTATGACATATGATCAGGGCTACGGGCTGGGGGCATGGTTCAGTGGCAGAGGCCTTGATCAGCACGCAAGATGTCCTGTGTTCCACCACCAGTACTGCACAAAAACATCAGGGCCAGAAACATGCATGTGGGCGGCGTCCTCTGGGCTTCTCTCTGGGGTCATGCAGTGGACATCTCTGGATACAATCACTGAAGGAAAACGGGAGAAGAGCAGACAGGGGAGGTGGCAAGGTCTGGATTCTGAGTGAGGGTACCAGGGGCTGGGAAAGAGAAGAAAGAAAACTGAACTCTGAGCTCTCTCTATGGTCAGAAAAGGCGTGGGGATCCCATAGAGTAACATTGTGACCGCCCGAATGTTTGTAACTCTTTCGAGAGGCAAGGGACAATGGAAGGCAACCTCCGGGAGCCTGGCTGAGCCAACTCGGGTGAGTGGCAGCCTCTCTGAACTGCTAGTCCAGTCACGAGGTCTGGACTTGCACACCCCGGACCTGTCAATCATTAGTTAAAGCACAGTGAGACAGGCCATAGGCAAAGTCCAACGGAAGGCAGGTGCTGAGGGCAAGCTGGCCAGGAATGGTGTTTGGGAATCTTGTGGTCAGAGCTCAGGCAGCAGGAATGAATCCAAAGGTGAGGCTGAGAGGGCCACACTGTGGATCTAGGACGGGAGGGCGTTGGTTAAGCTGACGGACACCCTTAGTCAGCAGAACTGCAAAGCAATATCACAGGAAGCACAGCTCACAGCTCTGAGAACGGCTTACTAAAAAGACGGGACAGCAAGTGCTGAGATGTGGGCACAGCGAGACCCTTGAACAGCTTTGCTTGGAAATGTTAGCGGTCTAGCCATTGTGAAAACCATGTGGGAATACCTCAAGATGGAAAAATAACAGTACATTATGACCTCGATTGAGTACAGTCTTTTTTTGTTTGTTTGTTTGTTTTTGTTTTTTTCAAGACAGGGTTTCTCTGTGTAGCCCTGGCTGTCCTGGAACTCACTCTGTAGACCATTCTGGCCTGGAACTCAGAAATCAGCTTGCCTCTGCCTCCCAAGTGGCAACTGTAATCTTAATCTTTAAGATTACAGTCTTAAAGGATGGGAAACTGATACAGCAGACACATTTGCACTTCCATGTTGACTGTAGCTTCCATGTTGACTCTGTCCACACAGGCCAAGACATGGAATCAGCACATGGATCCACCCACAGATAAATGGATGAATGAGAATACACTATAATACACTATAATATATGGGGAGAGGGGCAGTGAGATGGTTCAGCCAGTAAGGACAGCCTGGTGCCAAGCTCGATGCCCTGGGTTCAATCCTTGGGACCCACATGGCATAAAGAAAAAACAAAACAGACTCCAACAAGTTATGCTCTGACCTCAACCTGTGTTCAGGGCATGTACAGACACACATGTACAGACACACATGTACAGACACACATGTACAGACACACATGTACAGACACACATGTACAGACACACACACACAGTTTTTAAAAGCATGTACGATGTGTATGTTTTTATGTGTCAGCTAAAAATAAGTTTTGAGGAAAGAAGTCGTAACACTTGGGAGCTGGAGATTGGAGGATTAGAATTTTAAGGTTGTCCTTAGTTACAGTGAACTCGATGGCTCTCTGGGATACATGAGACCCTGAATCAAAAACATAAATAAATGTATTAAGTTGTTTTAATTTTAAAACAGTTCTAAAATAGAAATTCTGCCCATTGGAGACACACAGATACACCTGAAGGACATCGTGTTAAATGAAATAAGCCAGATGCAGAAAGACAGTGTACGTGCAAGCTGTTTCACGAGGTTAATTTTATGAAAGTAGAAAATAAGGTAGTAGTTGTCAAATACTGGGGACACTGAGGATGGGGGAAATATAGGAAGCTGAGTCAAGAAGGCAGTGGAAGAAGGGAGTCTTGGTGGCTACTGCACAGGGTGGTGACAATCGTCTCCTTTAGTGGGACTGGGGCACAGCTTAGTGACACAGCAGTGGCTGAACACGCTCTTGACCCTAGGCTCTGGCAAAAAGACAAAAAGAGAGAAAAAGGAGGAAGGAAAGAAGAGAGGGAGGGAGGTAGGGAAGGAAGGAGAGAGAACCTTTGGAAGTAGCTGGAGAAATAAATTCTGAGTGTCCGTCCTCACCGCCAAAAAAACAAAACAACAACAACAACAACAACAACAACAACAACAACAACAAAACCCCGATAACTGAGCCAACAGAGATTCCAGTGATTTGGTTTGTATGTTTGCCTTTTGTTTTTCAAGACAGGGTTTCTCTGTGTAGCCTTGGCTGTCTTGCAACTCACTCTGTAACCTAGGCTGGCCTCGAACTCAGAGATATGCCTGCCTCTACCTCCCGTGTGCTGGCATCAAAGGCATGTGCCAGCCACCACCTCTGGGCTTCGAGTGGTCTTAATTTGATCTTTGTACTACATTTACATGTAAAGAAACAACACAGGGCTGATAAACATGTATAACATGATAAATCCTGTCAACGACAAGAACTTTCGAACATGACAGGTTTGGGGAAAAAGCCAGTGGGTGTGAATGGAAGTCTAAAAGAACCTGTGTCCTGGCCCTGCAGTGTGTGTCCAGTCTCTCCACCTACCTGGCTCTGCCCAATACTCTTGGCCCCACCTGCATCTTTACTGAGATTTTAAGGAGTGAGACCAAACATGAGACTTAGTTTATTTTTTTTCCCTCCCAAGCATCAGGGAATCTTTCTATGCACATCCTTTATGCACAGGATCCAGATCCGGGTGGGGCACCTGGCTCTCTCAGCCTTCCCTGCTCTCCACATCTCTAAGGTGAGCTGTGGAGCATCAGAACTGCTTGTGTCCACAGAGGGCTTCTCAAAGGGGATTGGGACACAGACCGGATGGAGGTCCCTGCCCCTTCCAGCCTGTCCATGCAGCCAGAAACTATGAGCGGAAGCGCTGTTATATGCTTTCCCAGAGAACTGGAAGCAGTTGAGCAGTACCCCCCACCCCTGTCAGCATCCTGATCAAAATAAGGACAGAGCCAGATGTGGCGGTGCTACTCCTGCAGTATCAGCAGCCAGAGGCTGGTGGATTGCAAGTTCAAAGCCAGACTAGGAATCCGGAGAGATGGTTTAGTGGTTATGACCTGGGTTTGGTTCCTCGCACCCACATGGTGACTCACGACTATCTGTAACTCCAGTTCCAGAGAATCTGAGCCCCTCTTCTAGCTTCCTACCACCAGGAATGCATATGGTGCACATATATGTGCATGCATACAAGACACTTACACACAAAGAATAAAAATCAGTACATTTTTGAGCCATGTTTTTGGGGGGGGGGGTGTCTCACATAATGAAACCCTGTCTAGAACTAAAAAACAATCTGAAAACTAACAGGAATGGTGACATTGGCCCCAGCAACAGCCTGGAAACATCAGCTCTGACACAAGCAGCGATCCACCCAGAGCATTAGAACAGAACATTGGAGCAATTGTTTTAGACCAAGGTCAACGGCCACCGAGGTCAGGTGACTGAACAGCAGCAGCAGCTTTGAGTACAATGCCTGGTAGTTTATTGGTGCGACCCAGACCCATACTATTAAATGTTACATTTCCTCACACCAACTTGGTGACAGGGTCCACAGAGTGGAGCTTAGGCACCAGAATGAAGGCCATGTACACAGCACCCACTTGGGATCCACCCTGGAGACAGAGGAACTGGGAGCAGTTAGAGGGGAGGACTCACTGTCCCAGGTTCAGCTTTCATGAGTGAGGTTCTAGGGCAGGGTCATGGCTGGCTGTTCTCTCCCAACATTCTAGGAGTAAATAAGCTAAGGTGTCCTTCCTACCCAGTGCCCAGATCCCTGTTGTCTAGGTGACCCTTTCTTTGGTCCCTCCTCTTCCTTTAAATGTCTTCTCTTTAGGGGACAGGAGACTTTACCACAAATCAGCACGTCGGAGGTGTGCCAAGGCTATTCAGGGTTTCCTGAACTCACTTCGCACGGTGCAAATTCTCCACAGCAGAACGAGGTCAACCGAACAGTAGCTGCCTTGCTTGCTTGCTTGCCTACACAACCAATCGAATTCTTAAGATGAAGCTCCCCAAAGCAACTCCTGCCTTAAAACAGAAAACAAAAACTGCAAAACGCCATGAGCCTCTCTTCCCAGAAAGAGTCTCCTTCCCAGAATCTAGAATGCCAGGGTTGCCACAGTGTGGGTTTGGGCTCTGACATCCCCTCTTTTCTTTAATTGGCGTTACAGTCTAATCACAGGGTATATTTAAATCCTGGATTGGACAAAAGGATGCAGAAATATTCCAGTAAGCTGTCTTTAACTTGGACAGACAGCTCTGATGGGAAAGATAGCCGGCTGAGAAACCCTGACAAGATCTTTATCACACAACAATTTGAAGAATGTATCACGAGCATCAGTGAGTGCGTCTATTTGTAACTGCTCTGACTTCTGCCTCAACCCTTTCCTTCATAGCTAAGTCCTGTGACAGCCATTTGAGTCTGGAGGTATTGGGCCCAGTTTCCAGATAAAGAAACTGAGCTCAGTGCAGCTCACTTCCCCTGAGGGAACACAACTAGCAATAATACAAAACAGCTTCTAATACTAGACAGCCACATTTACACAACCTTTTAAGTGTTCAAACTAATTTAAATGATACCAAGATAAGAAAGTGGTTGGCAGAGTCACTGACACACCACACGGGCCTCAATGAATTTAATTGTCCCTTCTCTTTGCCAATGTTGGCATCTCTAGGATGCCAATAAAGTGGGCGTGGCCCTCCCTGAGTTACAGCCAAGCAGAGGAGAGCCGGAGGGTTTGTCCAAAGAAGACATGGAACAAGCCACCAAGCTGGAATTTGAAAGACCTAAGTCTCTTGTGTGTGTGTGTGTGTGTGTGTGTGTGTGTGTGTGTTTTAAGATTCAATTGGACTGTGTGCCCTAGAAAGCTTTTCATGACTGGCAAATTATTTTAAATGTCTCTAGCATTTCACAGCGAGCATTCAAGCTTAGATATGTGCATTCCTTGAGTTCACCACACATCAGGGCATCAGGCATGGTGGTACATACCTGTAATCTCAGTACCATGGGAGGGAGAAGGAGAGCTGGAGATTCAAAGCCATCCTGGCCACACAGGAAGTGTGAGGTCTACCTGGGTTACTTGAGACCCTGTCACACACACAAAAAAATAAAAAAGTAAAAAATTAAGAAAATGATTTGATGGCACCGTGCCTGCTTAGAATATGTGAGGTTTTGGGTTTCATTGCCAATCCTGCGACAAAAATTAATTATAATATTAATTATTAATTAAGTGTTAGCAGGTGAGTGACTTCAGCTAAAGCTCCTCAGAGAAGTAGTAGTTTAGCGATCAGACAGGAAGTACAGGGTCAAGAGTACAAGTGTTTGAATTCTGAAGCACAGAGGCCAAGACAAACAGCAGGAAAATGATCTTTTACTAATCCACACACATTACTTCCTCCTCCACAGAAGCCAGACACAGGCAGCACCCCTGAGTTCCAAAGGAAAGGAGACTGTGTACTGCTTGTAAATTTGCAGCAGGCACTGGGACACCCCTCATTTCAGATGTAGGGCCCTCAAGATTCAAGGTGTGAAAGAGTGGCTCTAATTACAGGCCTTGCCAGGGTGCTCCGGCCAGTGTGGGTGATTCAGCAAGCTTCTGACTTCTCTTTGAGTTCCTGCCAAAACGAGGTCAGGACTGGTTTGTCGGAGGCTTGAGAGCCGCATCTCCCACATCTAATGAGGACGCCTAAGAGTCTCTGGGCAGGGAAGGAATGATAGCATTGCAGAGTCTGGGGAGGAGGAGCTGGAGGCAGGGGGATCACAGGCGCTCAGGCCCGAGGGGAGGGTCCTGGGCCAGCACCGACAAGCCAGGGGGTGTCAGTATGAGCTGAGAGGACAAACTGGACAAATTAGCCGGAGACCAGCCCACTGCGATGAGGATGACGTACAGAGTAAGAAAAGCGCACAAACCCTGGGCGGTGACCAGGAGAAGATATGTGTTCTAAGCTCCACTCCCACCCAGTCAAGCATTAGAGAATGTAAGATCCACGAGCTTCAACATGAAAGGAGGTGCTCCTGTCGCCTTACGCGGGATAAAACACCTTGGCCTCAGGGGAGGCCCCTCCCTGTGTGCTCTTAGTTCAAGAGAATAGCCGAACTGAGTAACACTCTATGTCTCGTCTCCTTCTGTCCGTCCCTGCCCTACTCGCCATCAACCCCCCAAACCCGCCTGCCCTCTTCATTTGGGAGATGGATTCAACCTGCAAGGCTCAATGCCCTCTACCCTGTTCTGGGTGGCACCACCTTCAAGCCCAGGGGGCGTTTAGTCTGTCCTTACAAAAGGCCAACATCGATTTTAGAAAGAGGTACTTTAGGAAGTTACCTTTCCAGCTGGCACGGTGGCACACACTTGCAATCCCAGCAGTCAGGGAGGCCAAGATAGGAGTATCACAAGTTTGTATCCAACCTGAGCTGTACGGTGGGACCCTGTCTCAAAAAATAAAATAAAATCAAAACTGAGAAAAAATGGCTCATTTGGTAAAGTGTTTCCTGTGCAAGCGTGGAGACCTGAGTTTGGATCCTCAGCACCCACATTAAAGGTGCCACATGATGTGGCACCTGTCTGCAAGCCCATCACTGGATAGTATTCCTACAGCTTGTTGATTAGCCAGCCTAGCCAATCAGTAAGCTCCAGGGTTAGTAAGAGCCAATCAGTAAGTGCCAAGGTTAGTAAGAACCAATCGGTAAGCGCCAGGGTTAGCAAAGGCCAATCAGTAAGCTTCAGGGTTAGTAAGAGCTTCTGGTTTTGGTCTTTCAATCACTGGCTTGAGCGCAGGCACACACACACACACACACACACACACACACACACACACACACACACACACACTTCACTACTACAGTCACACAAAAATAAACAATCAAATCAAATTAATATGAGATCACCTTATTCTGGCTTTTTAAATCTGAGATCTCTAAGTTTCCACCTGCTTGTTCTGCATGTTAACCTCTGTGTCATTCTGAGCTTGGGAGGTACGAGCTTAGATATGGCTTGTCCCCACCAAAATTAGTGTTGAGGCTTGGTCCCAGTGTAGAGGTGCTGAGAGGTGGTGAGGCATTTAAGAGACCACAAGGGATCTTCCATCATGAATAAATCAACATTTTTCTCCTAGGAGTGGGTTAGTGACCATAAGAGTCCACCTCCTCTGTTCTTCAGGTACTTACCACCACTCCTTCCCACCATCTATGAGAAGCATGAAGCCTACACCATAAGAGGGTAAATCTAACCTTGAACGTTCCAGCCTTCAGAACACAGAGCAAATTAAAACCTCCCTCCCTCCCTCCCTTCCTTCCTTCCTTCCTTCCTTCCTTCCTTCCTTCCTTCCTTCCTTCCTTCCTTCTTTCCTTCCTTCCTTGTTATTTGTTTTTAGGTTGGGGGTCTCACTATGAAAGCCTGGCTGACCTATAATTCAGTATGTAGATCAGGCTGGTCTCGAACTCACAGAGATCCCCTTGTCTCTGCCTCCCATGTGCTGGTATTAAAGGCGTGCCCTCCCACACATGGAGACTGCTTCTTGTTTTAGTGTATTTTGAACCAGGGTCTTCTTATATAGCTCAGGTTGGCTTGATACTCACAGCAACCGTCCTATCTCAGCCTCCCGAGTGCAGAAAATACAGCTATGCATTCTCACGCTCAGCCTTAAACTGTTTTTCTTTGTAACTCACTCAACTCAAGCATTCTACAACAGAAAGGGAACTCTGACCGAGAGGGTGCCCTGGCCACGGAACACTGGCTTGGATCCATGCAGGTGACATTCTGGATCCACAGAGTACACCCCACCCCCGCCTCACCTCTGTGTCTGTTGCATCTCTACCTACAGAACTCAGAAGCCAGAGGGTTCCTCTGTTCCAGGTGCCTAGGAAAAATTTCACAGTGATATGAATGTTCCCAAAGCAGTAGAAAAGGATACTAAGTACAGAGGAGCAAAATCCACCAAGGGAAGTCAAGCATGCTGGCAAAGTGAGCCAGCCTATCCAAAGAGCATCACATATCCTCAGGACCTGGCGCTGGCCAGGCCTCTCTCTAGTTCCTTTCCTCCCTGGGAGTTGACCCCCAGTCAGCAGACCTACTTAGAGTCCAGGGTCAGCGTTTCACAGTGACTGGCTCATTTCACCTAACGATGTCTTCAAGGTTCACCTGTATCACAATATGCATGGTCTATAAGGCTTATAGAATGATCTAGATAGCTGTATTTTCAGCTTTAAGTGAGTGGGTTTATCAGACACATAGCAAGAAAAGGTAAAAGCTAAAGGGTGAGTAGCAGACAGACAGCAAACCAAATCCAATCAAATGGACCACACAACATGCAGCAGAGACAGGAGTAGCCCACTTGAAAGAGCCAACAAAAGATGCCAGCATCAAATCGAGGTCTTACAAACATCCAGCAGAAACAGACTGCAGAAGGCCCATTGGGGCGGCTGGCTAGACTTCGCGACAGATTCCCAGGCCAGGCAGAGTGTCCTCTTGGGGGAAGGCTTCCATGTACAAAAGCAAATCAAAGCAGATAGATAATAGCATCAAATCAGGCACTTAAAACCATCCTGCAGAGACTAACAGGGGACTCAGTTAGTCAGATGGCGTTCCCAAATGGGAGGGTCCCTGGTAGTCTTCCCCATCCCCTCTATGGAGAAGTCTGGCTTCCCATTTCCAGTTCAGTATTATTACACAAACAGCAGTAACCTCTGTTGGAAACAGTTTACCTGCTAGCTGTTCTAAATGACATTTAAAAAATGATATTCTTTATGAAAGTGTCATACATTTATACAATGTATATTGATCATATCTCACTCCAGGTTTTCCTAGTGTGCCCCTACCCCATCCCACTCCCAAATTTATGTCCTCTTTTTTGAATTTTACTTTTATTGCTGCTAATAACCCCACATCTGAATTAGTGCTGCCCATATGTACACAGGTGTGTGGCCATCCACTGGGCATGGATAATCTACCTGTGGTCATGTCCCTCAAAGAGTCACTCTCCCTTCTGCGGCATCGTTCAGCTGCCAATTGGTTCTCTAATAGGCATAGGACCTCCAAGGACCCTCCTCCATCCATCCGTGCTGGAATTTTGACTGGCTTGCTCTTGTATAGGTCTCACTCAGGAAACCATGCCCTCTGTGGATTCGTGAATGCAACTACTATGTCATATCTAGAAGTCAACACTTCATAGCTCTCTACATACCAGCTCTTAAGTTCTTCCCATGACGTCTTCCATGAAGTTTCTAAGCCTTAGATGTTGGGAAGTTGATAGACCCAGCACAGATCCTCAGCTGAGCACTCAAAGTTACTTATGCATGGCACTTTGGCCTGTTATAGGTCAACCATACGATGCTTCAATACCCTTTACTGCCTGTTAATTTCCTTTATCCTTCTTATGGAGTTAGAGGGTCAGTCTGACCCAGGACAAGGAGTGTTTTGTTTTGTTTTGTTTTTTTGTTTTTGTTTTTTTGAGACAAGGTTTCTCTGTGTAGCCCTGGCTGTCCTGGAACTCACTCTGTAGACCAGGCTGGCCTTGAACTCAGAAATCCGCCTGCCTCTGCCTCCCAAGTGCTGGGATTAAAGGCGGGTGCCACCACTGCCTGGCAGGACAAGGAGTTTTGAAAGATACAAGAGATGGTCTCCTTGCTCAGAGTCTGCTTTCAAGATCTTACAAAACATACAACAGTTTACCAATATAATGTGCATTACAGTGTGTCCTGCTGGTTTAGTGTCAACTTGACACAAGCTAGAGTCAGCTGAAAGGAGGGAACCTCAAATGAGAAGATGCCTCCAAAACATCCAGCTGTAGCATTTTTCTTAATTAGTGATTAATGGGGGAGGGGCCAGCCCATTGTGGGTGGTGCCATCCCTGGGCTGGTGGTTCTGGGTTCTATAAGGAAGCAGGCTGAGCAAACCAGGGAAAGAAAGCCAGTGAGCAGCACCCTCCATGGCCTCTGCATCAGCTCCAGGTTCCTGCCCTGTTTGAGTTCCTGTCCCCACTTCCTTCAGTGCTTTGGTCATGGTGTTTCGTCACAGCAGTAGAAACACTAACAGAATCTTGAAATCCTGCCTCCCCGAGACTAGGTAAGTGGACCTACTCGACCTTTTGCTTGTGCATTCCATGTCAATGGACATTTGGTTTGCTTACATGTTAGCTGCCTTGAATAAGCTATGAACATGGGTGAGCAGATAGCATTTTGAGGCCCTGTTCTTTCTTATTCTTGTGGTTATATATGTACTGAACAATTATGTATATAACATATTTTTCTATATTTACATATTGATGAACTGAATGTTTTCTACTATTTTACCCTTGATATTCCCATAAACAGTACACAAGACTTCCTATTTGTCTTAGGATTCTGTTTCATTAGTAGGGTTTCATGTAGCTGAGGCTGGCCTTGAACTCCTGACTCACCTACCTCCACCTCCCAAACACAGGTCTGTGTCACCATGCCAGGCATAAATTCCAATTTTCTCTCATATCCAGTAACAGTGTTCATTTTTTTCTTATTTTGCCCCTAGCCATCCTCCTGAGGTACAGGTGACATCTCGCTGTCGGTTTAATTTGCCTTTCTCTGATGATTAGTGTGATGTATCTCAGTGTACTTCTTGGCCATATAGGGACCCTCTCTGGAGAAATGTCTTCTCAAATCTTTTGCCCTCTTTTCATGTGTGTGTTCACATGTATGGATATACATGGGGGACACGCAGGTGGGCATGTGGAGGCCAGGCATTGACATCAGGTGTCTTCCTTGGTATTTCTATACTTGATTTACTGACACTGAATCCAAAGCTCCAACTTAGCTGGTCTAGCTCTCCAGCTTTCCCTGGGGGCCTCCTGCCTCTGCCTCCCGAGCCCTGGGATTACAGGTGGAACCCCTGTGGGTTTCTGTGGGCACTGGGTCTCTGAACTCCAATCCTTGGGGTTGCAGGCCAACGCTTTGTCCAGTGAACCATCTCCCCAGCCCCTTTGACCATGTTATGGGATGGTTGTGCATTGTGGTGTTTTACAGTTTTAGATTCCTATCTCTCACCAGATGCATTGACCCATGCTATGGTCTCCTTTCACGGTCTACCCCCTGTGGACAGTGCCCATGAAGCACCATCCTTTTAAGTTTCACAATGTTCTCTCTGTGGTTTTTGTTCCTTTGTTTTCCACACTTTTAGTATCACATTGGAGAAATCCTTGCCAAAGAAAATGTTGTCATTTTTTTACTATGTTTCTTTTTTCAAAAAATTGTATTGTAGCTGGGCATGATGCTGCAGAGGCAGTCGGATCTCTCAGTTTGAGGCCAGCCTGGTCTAGACAGTGAGTTCTGGGCTAGCCAAGGCTACATAATAAGGACTTGTCTCAAAACAAAACAAAACGTTGTGATTCAGGCCTTTTGAACCATTTTTTTTTTTTGCATCTGAATTTCTAACATTAGTAATAACATTACTTATTCAAACTCTGTCATTTCCTCTGTGGGACACTCTTAGCACCCACCATGTGTCCTGTGACCACGTGTACAAAGGTTTCCTTCCGGGCTCTCTTCTGACCCGTTAGTCTGCGTGTCTGTTTCCATGTCAGTACCACACTATTCTGATGGCTCTGTGCTGAGTTTTGAAGTCAGCTTTGTTCTGCCTTTTCCAGACGACCCTACTAGACTTCCCTTGAGAATCTGGAGGGATTATTACACGATGAATTTTTTCAGTTTAGCCCTTTGCCTTTGCAGTTAAGCACTGTGTCCTTTCTTTCTTGGTTGTTTGTTTTGTTTTTGTACTAATTATTAGACTCAGGCCTCACTCATGGGCTCTAATACTGTCCTATATCCCTAACTCTCTTTTTCTAAATTTCATGACAAAGCCTCCTGAGGCTCCTGAGGCTGCTGGCCTTGAACTCACCTGCAGCCCACGAAGGCTTTCATCCTACAGTTCTGTCTGGGCCCTCAGTAACTTGTGCCACCAGGCAGAGCTGGCCTTCTTCCCCTTCCTCCTGGGAGTCAAACCATTCAAACTCCAGCTCCATTCCTGCCGCCACACGATTTCCACCCACTTTGAGCTGTGGCTCCACTGTTTCCTGTACCTTTTCTTACGTTTCCCCTAGACAGGATTTCTCTGTGTAGTCCTGGCCATCTTGGAGCTCATTCTGAAGAGCTGACAGATTCTTAGATCTACCTGCCTCCACCTCATGAGTGCTGGGATCAAAGGTGTGACTCCCCACAGCTGCCTTATTAGGTGGTGAGGATGATACTCGAGGTTAGTGGGTGTTGGGCAAGCATTCTATCAACTCCTCCAACACAGACTAAGACACAGCGTCCTTTCCTACTGTCACGTCTCTAAATGGAGAGCTGGGTCTCAGAATTGGTGACCCCTGACCATGGTTGTATCTTCTATTTTTTTGGTACGTGAGTGATGCTATGATGTCTTGTTCATATATGGTCACAACCCAGCGGCAATCAAATGAAGAAAAGACAGACATAAAGACAGGAAAACTTGGGCTGGTGAACTGGGCCATCTGCTGGAGAAACCACAGCATGCCAGACTCTGTGTGTTTGTTATAGAGTTGGATGGAGAGGTGGGATTGTTGCATACAGCTGAACAGGAGGTGGGGTTTATGGTATGGAATGCAACTGATCAGGAAGTCAAGTTTATGGTAACAGCTGGATCAAGGGACAAGTTTAGCTAATCTCAGTAGGAGCAGTGTCTGCAGGGGAGCAGGCTTTAGGACATAAATATCCATAAAGTTGGGGAAGAGTGTTGCTGTGGACATTTTCTGTGCATAATAATAAATCCACACGTGGATCAGAGAAAAGCTTTGATATTTCCCTCCGAGCCTCATCCTGGGGATAATGGTAAGGGGACTTTGCCATTCCTCCATGGGTTTGAGGTTCTGGGGTCCTTGACATTGCTCACGCCTGCCCTCTACAGACTGTCTTGTGATCAATAATATCTTGGTTTCAATGAAATGTGGTGCATGTTTGCTTGTGTTTACCTGTGTGGGCATGTCTCCATCATCTGTAAATCCCAAGACAGCAGGGGCCAGGGCCTTAAATCAAAATGGAAGATGTTATCTAACTTTTGACTTTGGTGCTCACTGGGTATTTGATGAATTGCTAGGAAACAATTGATGTTAATCCATATTGAATTATAAGCCAGTGAATACACTATGGTTCCTGAACTAGCACTTAGACACACCTACAGAACAATAGCTCTGCTAGATAGCATCTCCTGCTCACCAGGCCTGTGCTCCCGGGCCTGTGCTCACTGACACTAGTGGAAGGGTTTACCTTGCCTTGTTCTTCGAGGAAGAAGGATGTGAGTCCGGTCTCTGACAAAGCTCTTGTTTGCTTCCTTTTCCTTGGCAAACAATTGGCCTTTGTAAACAGAAGGCTTTTGTAAGCTGACACCCACACACTTCAGGTCTTCCATTTTGATTTGAGACAAACACGCTATGCAATGGGGACGTCACAAAGGGATCCTATGGAAAATGATGTCAGTTTTTCCCCCTGGAGACCCGATGACTTCGTCTATTAAAGAAATGCTGCCTTTCTATAATCTTTACAGTAGGTAGCTACTTATAACCAGGCTGTCCCCAAAGAGTCAAACGAAATGACTCTCTGAGGAATAAAAAAATGAAGTGTGTTCTTTTGTGCAGGTGGAACTCTAAGCTTGAGGCCAGTCTGTTCTACAGAGCGAGTTCCACAATGGCCAGGGCTACTCTGTGTGCTAGGGGCAGGGGCGGTTTTCTTGGAGGGGACTTGGAGTTCCTGGTCTGGGTTCATTTGTCAAGTGTGACTGCCCAGGGGCAGGTCGAGCCCAGTAGCATGCATTCTTAGTGGCTGGGCTAATAACAGAATGGGTGTTGCCACAGACCAAAAGGAGAGCAGGCAGGAGGCCGGCGAGCTGTTTTTCCTTTTAATCTGGTTCTTCTCCCGCACACTAAGCAGACAGCTTGATTTACAGTGGTTCCTTCAACACTTGAGGAATCTGCTGGTGATCCAGTGACGTAGCAGGTAGCTTTACAAGGAAAAGGAAATGAGATTAGTAGTTAAATATTGGGGTGCCCCTCCACCTCAGAAGAACCTAGGCTTTGTAAGCTACAATATAAATGTCACCGCAATGTCAGACTGCTCTACAGGGTCTCAGGAAAGCGGTCGGGGATTGCTTCTGACGATCGCTTACCAGGGTCCTATCCCAGAAGGCAAGCAAGAAGAGTAGGCAACCCTCTCCACTGAGGAGCCCACTCCAACCTCCGGGGGTGGGGGTGGGGTGTATACAACTGCCTCTTCCTGAGCCTGACTTATGGTCTCTCTCTGTCTCTTTCTCCTCTCTTCCTCACTCCTTCCTTTTCTCCACCCACTCTTAAATCTGCTTAAACTTCAGCTTGCTTCATTAAAGTAACTTTTTAAAAGATTCAGGACTGTGGAGATGGCTTGGTTGGGAGGGAGCCTGCCTTGCAAGCATGGGCATCTAAGCTCAGCTCCCCAGAAACCATGAAAAAAAAAAAAAAGCCAGCCACATCGCATGTAGCTGTATCCCAGTGCTGCGGGACAGGCAAAGACAGACAGGCAGATCCCTGAAGTTCATCGGCCAGGCACTCTAGCTGAGTCAACGGACTTCATGTTCAGCAAGAGACGCTCTCTCAAAAGAACTACTGTTACAAGGATGGTAAGTAACTGAGAAAAGATGTCTGATGTCAACCTCTGGCCTCCACACTCACAAGCACATATGTGAACACACACACACACATATGCACTGATTTAACAAGTACATACACTGCCTAACACACATGCATGCAAACAGGCAACTTTATAAGTGAAAATAATGAGGTCCAGTTTCCAGCAGTCTCTATGGGCCTGGCACTGTACATATTGTACAGTGCATATGTACATATTGTACATATTGTACTGTACATATTGAGTCCTATGAGGGCATGTTCACCTCCATTCATAGTGTGAGAGACTGGGGTCCATGAGGTGACGTCACTTGCCCAATGGCAGAGAACTAATAAGAAAAGACCTGTGACTTAAACTCAGACATCCAGTTCATATTATCCTGAAGAATCCATCTATGGCTCACCTGACAGTCCTTGGGAGGAAATATTGACAAGATCTGGTGTGCAGAGGGTTGTCCTGATCTCTCTGTGTTCACCCATCCTCAGTGTCTGGAATGGAGCAGGAGAAGAATAATCCTGGGGTGGGGTGGGGTGGGGTGGGGCAGATGTATCAGCAGCAAGCACAAGAACAGAGCTGAAGGAAGCAAGAGCACAGGATTCAGCCCTCTCATCGTGGTTTCTGGATCTGTGAATTCAACCCACTGCAGATCCCAAACTCAGAATCAAAACTACATCTGTACTGACCATGTGCAGGCTGTTTCCTCAGTTTTGTTCCTTAGATGAGAGAGTACCACCTCTCTGGCGCGTATGTTGTGTTAGACATCGTGAACCATCTGCAGGGAAGACTCCTGGAGTACACAAGAAGGTGCTATTGAACACTCTTCAATTTAACAGAAGGGATTTGAGAACCCCCATCAACATCAGTATCCATGGGGAAAGAACTGGATAACATGGCGAAAATATAGAAACAGAAGACTAGAAGTGAACAAGTCAAAAGGATCAGAGAAAGCAGTTCCTAAACACAGTATGGCGATGAGTTTCTCTTCAACAGTGAATAATGCAAGCAACGATGCCTCTGAGCCAAGCACAGGCTTGGGAGGCCCCATCTACCTCCTATCCTGTGTTTCTTAGAGGGGTAAAGTTGCTGCAGGCACTAAATCCAGGGCTCACCCATTACTAACAGCCTTCTTTGAAGCCATGGGTCGAGTCAGCTCCACTTACAGAGCCTTAGGCCTCCCAAGCAGGTGACTCACCAGTTTAGCCCTCTCCTCCCGTGCACATTACAGGACATGGCCCGCTAACATGGTGCATCCCTGCTGGGACATGCTGAGGATGTCCCCCCCACACACACATACATTACGCGCACACACACACACACCTATACAAACGCACATATACACAATAAAGAAACAAAGTTATAGAAATTAAAGCAAGTAGTAAATTAAAACAAAAGCCTTTGTAAACACATCTGAGATGGATATTAATGGGGTTCCTACCTCAGGGAAGACTTCAGAGCTGAAGGAGATGACATGCTAAAACTTCCTCACTTAAATTTACCACTGAGGAAGGCAGTCCTTCAGGTTGGAATCCTCCCAGGTAAGTCTCCAAAGTACAGAGCTAGACCAGACCCGAGCCCCCTCTGTTTGTAGGCAGGCAGTCTTGTACCACATCACAGCAAGATTCCATAAGATAATTGTGGAGCTAAAAATCCCTACAGCTGGGCTGGTGAGATGGCTCAGTGGGTAAGAGCACCCGACTGCTCTTCCAAAGGTCTGGAGTTCAAATCCCAGCAACCACATGGTGGCTCATAACCATCCGTAACAAGATCTGACACCCTCTTCTGGAGTATCTGAAGACAGCTACAGTGTACTTACATATAATAAATAAATAAATCTTTAAAAAAAAAATCCCTACAGCTAAGAATTGCTATGATAGCTTTCCTATGCCTAGATGTGTTCACAAACACAAACATGGACCACCCTACGATGGCCCAGGAAAGCTAGCAATCCATATAGCCCGGGTGTGAGACCATCCATTCTGTGAGATTTGCACAATGAAGGAACTGCCTGAAGGCCTGTTTCTCAGATAGTGTCCTTCTCAGCCTGCACGCATATGGCCAGTGCCAAGCAGGCTTGGGGCAATTCATGGCAATGCCCTGGCTGTGCCCTTACCAGCTGCTTGGCCTTGGGCCAGTTGCAGTAGACTTTCTGAGCTTTTATTTCCTTAATGGGAAGCCAGGGATCCTGTAACCTGAGTGACTTTATTGAGGGTTGAATGAGTTCATGTATGTGAACGTCTCTAGCCAGTGCTGGGGAGGAAAGCCCTCATCAGGTACATAGTCACTGAGCCTTTTTCTCTGAAGCAGAGGCTGCCTACATAGCTTTGTGGAAGGTAGGAGAAGGGCTTTTGGGTTTATTTGTTTGTTTGTTCCCTTTTGTTTTTGGTAGAAAACTTACTGGCCTTGAATTTACAGCAATCCCGCCTCAGTCTTCTAAATGTGGAGATTATGGGCATGCAACTACCAGGTCCACTTTGACTACATGGGTCTTATTAAGATAAAAGGTGTCTGTGAACTCATAATTTATAATGCAGAGTGTTACTCCTTCTGTGGAGAGAGATCAGCACAGCTCAACACCACGGATGCCTTGAGTACAGGAAGTGGGGCCTCTCCCAACCCCAGCCCCAAGTCTTAGATGGCCAGATGTTCGATTAATAATTGGGCAGGTTACAAATGTGCTATTAAAGACATTTATATCCCCAAAGAAACCAGACACTGTGCCCTGTCAATTAGTCTAAGTAGTTAATGAACAGTGCTATCTACACTGCTTTTAAAAAACTCAAGCAGGAGAGTTTTACATGTTGTAAACTTTGGTTCTTAAAGATTCATTAAATTCTGTCCTAACAAGATCAAACACAAGCTTGCTGTATTACTCTTGAGTTGTCACACTGAGGTAGGACAGACACAGTCAACAAATGTGGATTGAATTTTCATCCCCCACACAAAGCAGATTCACTCAGAGAAGCAATTCCGGTTCCTACCACCAGGGGACGCCACACACAAACACATTTTCACTCTAGTGGCTCTCTTATCACCCAGGTTCTGGGCACCAGCCACAGAGTCAGGCTCACTGTGTATCTTCAGGCTCAAAATGCTGCCAGAACATAGAGAGGTGACCCAGCTGAGAATCCCTGTCTAGTCAGTTTGTCAGTATATGCATATATCTACTCTCAAATTACCCTAAATGCAGTCTTTGTTAAAGTCAAACAAGAAGCAAACTTTTACAACCAACTATTAAACCATATGGTTATTGTATTGGTTGTCACCTAGAAATGTGTAATATGACAGGTACAAGGTCTTTCTGGTATTTGCATGATATCAAGTAAATAGTTTGCACATATATAATGATTAATCGTCTTCCTCATTTAAAGCACAAAGTCCTTGTGATTTTAAGCACATCCACACTGCAACTGCCACCCCACCTTGTTCCCAGAGAGAAATTCCACATCCACTTCTAACTCTCCTGCCTCTGCTCCCCAGTCCTGGAAGCCACCGTTTTACTCTCTGTCTTTATGATTTTTTTTTTTTTTCTGTTGGTTTTTTTAAAGACAGAGTCTCCTGTAACCCTAGGACTCCTGATCTTTCTTGATTCTGCTTCTCAAGTGCTAAAGTTACAGAGAATGTCCTATGGCCTGCTCCCCCACCCCACTCCCCACTCCCCTACCCCCACCCTACCCCCACAGTCATACACTATAGCCAGAGATGACTTCCAACTTCAGCAGTCCTTTCCTTGTGTTTCTCAGGTGCTGGGATCGTAGGCATGAAACACCATGCCTCTTTTCAATTTGACAGCTCTCACCAGCTCTAATAAAATGGATTGTGTCTTAGTTAGGGTTTTACTTCTGTGGACAGACACCATGACTAAGGCAACTCTTGTAAGGACAACATTTGGGGGCTGGCTTACAGGTTCAGAGGTTCAGTCCATTATTACCAAGGTGGGAGCAGGGCAGCATCCAGGCAGGCATGGTATTGGCAGAGCTGAGAGTTCTACATCATCATCTGAAGGCTGCTAGTGGAAGACTGCCTTCCAGGCAGCTAGGATGAGGGCCTTAAAGCCCATGCCCAGCTGGGCAGTGATGGTGCATGCCTTTAATCCCAGCACTTGGGAGGCAGAGGTAGGCAGACTCCTGAGTTCAAGGCCAGCCTGGTCTACAGAGTGAGTTCCAGGACAGCCAGGGCTACACAGAGAAACCCTGTCTCGAAAAACCAAAACCAAAACCGGAAAAAAAAAAAAAAAAAAAAAAGCCCATGCTCACAGCGACACACCTACTCCAAGGCCACACCTTCTAATAGAGCCACTCCCTGGGCATATATAAACCAGAACAGATTGTGATACTATTCATTACTGTTAAACTTGCCTTGTTTCAATTGGCATGTCTTCAAAGTGCATATACACTGTATATTCCCATTCCTTCCTTTTGAAGGCCAACAGTATTCCACTGTAGGCATGAACCTCAACTATGAATCCATCACCCACCAGGGATACTTGGATCGCTTCTACTTTTTGACTATTGAATAATTTTATACACCGAGTGTGCAAGTGTTTGTTGGAGCTATATATTTTGTATCTATAGTTCTAATGAAAAGTTGTAAATTATCATTACCACTATATAATAATTCCAGTATAAACAACAATAAAGCTCGTATGGAGACCACAAGTCATCTGTTGTTCCTGTGATTAAAAACAAAACAAAACGTAGAAACTATCCCGGTACTGTTAGGAGAATAAAAAATACAGAAAAACTCTGTCCTAGTTAGGGTTTTATTGCTGTGAAGAGACACCATGACCAAGGTAACTCTTACAAAGGCAAGCATTTAATTGGGGCTGGGTTAAAGGGTCGGAGGTTCAGTCCATTATCATCAGTGTAGGAAGCATGGCAGTGTCCAGGCAGACAGGATGCTGGAAGAGCCAAGCCTTCTACATCTTGATCCAAAGGCAGCCATGAGGAGACTGAATGTGTCACACATGTAAGACCTCAGAGCCCTGCCTCCACAGTGACACACTTCCTCTAACAAGGCCACACCTCCAATAAGGCCACCTCTCCTAGTAGTGCCACTCCTTATAGCCAAACATTCAAACACATAAATCTATGGAGTCCAAACCTATTCTGTAGGGCAAGCGGGCCGTGCCACCAGACAGGCATATGAGCCAGTGAGGTTGAGTGAGTGCAAATCCTGTGAATCTCAGAGCTTTGAGAATAGCAGGAGTAGAGCTGCTTCCTTCCTGTGTCTACACCTGCTCTGGAACCATGACACCCAACTGAGAGAATCACAGGCAGGCAGGCAGTCAGTCAGTCAAGTCAGTCATGTAATGTAGCACCTGGAGTCCTCCCCCATGCAAATAGAGCATCATTAACATCTCAAACTCTTAATAGAAAACATCTACCCAAATCCCATCCCACTCCCCAAGGTTCACATCGTGTCTGCCCACATGGGATAAAGCACACAGCTATTTCACAGAGTAGTTAGTTATCTTTCCTGATCCGTAACACCTGGGGAAGAGTTCTCTCTCCCAAAGCAATTATCGCTGGAGCTTGGACCTCCTGGCTGACCAGGCTCTCCCTGCCAGCAGGGGCTCACATCAGGGTAGCAGCTGACCCCACCTGTGCTGCTGCTGCTGTTGCCCTGGAACCCCAGCTACCTGCTGGAGCAGGCCACCATTGCTGTAACACTCCTGGCATTCCCAGCTACACTGGAGGTCTGTGGAACCTATTTGTCCCCAGCTCTGCTTCACTCCTCCTTGGTCTGTTGAACAAAAATATCTGATGCCCCAGAGGGAGGAGGCTGGACAGTGGACCACACCATTCAAACCACCACAGGCACTGATATGAATACTTGGTCACTAGGAAATGGCACTATATGAAAGAATTAGTAGGTGTGGCCATACTGGAATAACTGTGTCACTGGGGTGGGTTTTGAGGTTTCAAATGCCCAAGCCAAGCCCAGAGACCCTCTCTTCCTGCAGCCTGCAGATCTGGATGTACCAGCAGCATGCCTGTCTGCATGCCACCCTGCTTCTCCCCATAATAAAAATGGACTAAACCTCTGAACTGTAAGCCAGTCCCAATTAAGTGTTTAATAGAGATGCTGTGGTCATAGTGTCTCTTTACAGCAATAGAACACTGGCTAAGACAGCCGCTAAAGTCCTTAAAACCTAGATTAACATGTCAGCCATGATGGTGTGCAGGCCTGTAATCACAGCACTCAGGGAGTGAGGAGAGAAAGACCAGAACAGTCAGTGTAAGCCAGACTGAGAAACTTGAGACTGTCTTAAAATGAAAAATAAAAACCCTAAGTCACACAACCCGGGCACAGTGCACATCTGCAGCCCCGAGTTCCAGAGGGGACAGGCTTCACAAGTCTTTACAGCTTCAATGTCTTTGGAATGAGTTAAATTCAAGTCTGAACAGAAGTGAATTCTTCCAGAAAGGGGAGCACATGACTAACCCAAGAAGATCCAAACTTTTACAAGACAATGCAGGTTTCTCTGTCGAGACTATAAAATGACCAGAGACCTGAATTTTGCTTTATTCCTGAAATAAATCCATCACCAATAAAAGTTAATTTGTTACCATTTTCAAAATTCATTCAATTATTATTTTTTATTAAATATCCTTTGCTGTCCTATCTCCCGTCTAGACCCTGGTGAGCCAGAAGGAGCGGGAAGGTCTGTGGACACTGAGTTGGGTGTGACATGGACAGGGACCTTATTCTGTTGTGCTGTTGTGTGACTTGTTGTCTTGGCCATCCTGTAAAAGCCCACTCAGAAGCCAGACAGAAACCGGGAGCTACGAAGCAGCAGCAGCAGCGACGACGCATGCGCTCTTCACACCCAATGCTGCCCTTCAAATTCCACTTGGTCCCTTATGCTGATGCTCAGGTATGCTGGCCTACTCAGGCAGGACAAAGAATGGTAGGTACCAAGTGGGTTGCAAGTTCCGCGAGAGGATGCCGGATGCAGGAGCCTGTGTACCCAAGGAGGGACCTCCAAAGGATGTAAAGACATGAGGCATATGCCAGGAAAAGAGTGGTACAACAGGTTGGGCAGTGATGAGGTCATGGTGTGGTAGCAGGGACAATGGCCTGGGGTAGAATGCTCAAGTAAAGGGCACTACACAAGTGAAGGAAGCCTCCTTGTCTGAGCAGGCAGAGCCTAGCCCCAGGAGGAGTGCAGGGTGCAGGAGCAGCAGAGACATGGAAAAAGAAGTCTGGGTGCCCTCGGCCCCCCTGGGGACCCGGCTGGACCGACTGGAGGTCTGTGGCTCCCAGATCCTGGGACACCCCAAGTCTGGGAAGTTGGGTCTCCAGAACTTGGGGAATAACTGACTTTCTTTCAAGACTGCTGAAGATCCAGGCAAGCGTTTGCTTTCCTTGATAAATGAATGGCTAAGGCTGGGCTGTGTCTCTGCGTGGGAGGGGGAGGGCACGTGCCCTGTGGCTGCTCAGGTAAAGTCAGTTTAGCTGTCTTCCATCCCCAGGCAGTGGCTTTAGGTTGTCCAAGGTCTCAAGCCATGACAACATTAGTTAGAATCATGTGGGTTCACCTACTTTCTTTTGAGAAACTTTTTTTTTTTTTAAATTCTTAAGCCATGACACAATGTATTGGTCTGTATACATACATACATATATGTTGGTGCTAGCGTGTTAAGAATACCTATGTTCAGTGGTAAATCACATCCCCATTTTGCAGCAATCCTGTCATTAGGAGACTTGGAGGTGACAGTAAAATGGCTGTGATTGGCCACTATTTACCTTCTGTCCATGCCACACACTGGCGACTGGAATTCACCCTCCTGCTTGGCCACCTGGGTTCATTTGTGAAAGGCTCTTTAGCACCCTAGTTTTCCTTTCATCAACATGCCTCCAAATATGCTATTTAACGATGTTTGTTTACAATCAGCCTGGAAGTGAGTTATACACAGGCTCTTACCTAGAATTTGAAACAATGGTGATTCACAATCAGTGTAAATCAATGCATCCATGCAGTGGAGTAAGGAGCGCTTCTTTTCATTATGTCAGTGTGTTCAGAGTAAACATGGCACAAAATCTCCTGGCTCAGCAGTCTGGCACCTGCTGTCAGAAGCATGAAATGAAGGCAGTTAGTTCACTGTCCCTCTAGTGTGAAAGTCATTCACTAAACGGTCCTATGGGAAACAGAGGGAGACAACTCTTCCCCATGATGACTACAGCTTGCTTTTTAAAAATTGTACTGCAGTTCAGAAAGTGGGGCATGAGAAGTCCCATGTCACTTAAAATTACTGATTTTTTTTTTACATTATTCAATTGTTCAAACACAGATGGAAATACACTCATATGAACAAACCACTGTTTACTAAATGCCGGTTAGTAGGGTTTGGCCCTGTGACTCTGCTAGTAGACTTCTTGGTCTTTTACAGAAGTCACTAATAGATTCGAAAAGCAATTTAGTAACTGGCAGGAGAAACCAGGGAGGAAGGAGGAGGAAGAAGAGGAAGGCCCTGTAGAGAGGAGGCTCAGGATGCTGCATATGGGTCCTGGGGGCTGCTGCATTCTCTTGTCAATTGGACTGTCTTAGCCAGCTGTTTTTTTTTTTTTTTTTCTAGCTTAATACATAGCCCTATGGAAACGATGACTCTGGGCTGATTTCCAGTGAGAGTATTTGTGCGGATTTTCAGTATCTCAAGAAGCACGGTGTAGGATTGGCATTGCCCTTCTCCAAAACAAAGCAGTAAAAATATTCATTTCTAAATGAGCAGATTTTTATTACTTGCAAAATAAAATCAGCTCTCGGTGCAGACAGGTGTGAGGCTGCACCCGTGGCTCCAGTTTCCAGGGAGGCTTGAGGCTAAGGATCACACCAGCCCGGGAGTTCAAAACCAGCCTGCACACCACAGTAAGACTTGTCTTTAAGAGATATAATCTGGAGAGGAGCTCACTCAGTGAAGTGCTTACCTCAAGGGCACGAGGACACAGGCTCAATCCCTAGACCCATGTGAGAATGCTGGGCATAGCATGGGGAAATTCCAGTGTTGGGGAGACAGACACAGGGATCTCTGGGTATCATTGGCCAGCCAGTCTTGTCTATCTAGTGAGCTCAAGGCCAATGAGAGATCCTGTCTCAAAGGAGGTGAATGACATTCCTGAGAGTGACACCTGACATATGTGTGTGTGTGTGTGTGTGTGTGTGTGTGTGTGTTTGTGTGTGTGTTCTGAGGCTAAGTTGGTGAGCACATTTTTTACTATAACTCCTAAATTCTTTTATTGAAAAAAAAATGATAAAAGGTTTCAATGCTATTGTTGCAAGCACAATACCAAAAGTACTGTGCCGAAAGTACCCTTCCTTCCAGAGTTAGTGGTGTTGGATGCTGTCATAGTTAGGTTTCTGTTGCTGTGATAAAACACCACGAGCAATTCAGGGAAGAAAGGGTTTGTTTGGCTTATATAGCCCATGTCATTGTCCTGTGAAGGAAGCCAAGGCAGGAACCCAGCGGTAAGAACCGAAGCAGAGGCCATGGAGGAATGCTGCTAACAGCTTGCTCCCATGGCTTGCTCAGCCTGCTTTCTCACAGAACCCAGGACCACCCACTGTGGGATGGGCCCTCCTACATCAAACACTAATTTTACAAGCCAACCTTATGGGGCATTTTTGCAACTGTGGTTCCTTCTCAGATGACTATTTTATGTGATGTTGACATAAAACTCGTCAGCACAGAGGGTTTAAAGCAGTATGTACTCTAAAGGACTTTAATGGTGTAACCTGTGCTCTCTGACCCATGCAGAAAGTTTAGAGACAGAATAAGCAGCCAAGCAATAGTAAAGAAGCCATCCTGGAGAAGGCATGGAGAACAACCAACCGTGGGCAGGAAGGAGATCGGCTACGCTATGGGCAGGAGCAGCTTGGTTTTTCACCAGCAATGGGGCCAGGGGCAGAGCTGGTTTTCCCCTTTACCTCAGAGAAGTTCCATGGGGCCAGCAACATAAACCTTTGTAAGGATGTCTGGATTCTCGTTCCCCTTCAGCAAGACAACTCATGGTCTAAGACTGCCTGCTACCTGTTAATTCTTGCAAGGGTGTACTGTTCTAACTCAGATTCAGGTAAGAAAGAGAAAAAGGAAGGACCTTTAAAATGGTTTTGGTCTGGAGAGCAGAGACACTATTAGAAGAATGGGGGAGGGGATGGGAACTCACCCTGTTACTGGGATTCTTGTTTGAGTTGTTGAATTTAATTGGCTTACTGCTTGAGTCTGTTCTGAGCCTTGGGTAGAATGTTTTTCTCAGTACCAGTGATCCCCCAGTACCAGTGACCCCCCAGTACCAGTGACTCCCCCCTCCCCCCACTTCCACTCATCTTGACTCTGTTTCTTCCCTTCGTACTTAATAACCTCTGCAGGCAAACATACAAACTACTCAAGGGAAACTGCAGCCCAGGAATTAATCATGTTCTTAATGTTTGAATTTCATAAACAGACATTTTACAACTTAGATACATATAAGATTAAAGAGAATGTAGAAGAAAATGAGAAAGGTAAAAATTATTTAAATATTTTTGATCAGTTCAAATGAACACTGGGCTTACGTCATGCCCTCTCCTCCTTCTCTGCCCATGACCCCCCCCCCCATTCCCTTTCAAAGTCAGACTTCACACACTGCTCATACACAGGTGTGTTTAGGGCTGATATTTAGGATTGGCTAACCTATCAGGAAACCTGACCTTGGGGGACTTTTTTTTTTTTTTTTTTTAATCTAACTGGCAACAAAGCTAGGTTATGCTAAGAGAGAAGAAACAACCAGGACTGGATGTGGAGCCCAGTGCTTTGTAACAGTAAAACAGAACTATCCCAGATTCATATGATAACAAAAGGAAAAGTAGGGAAAGGGAAGGGAGAAAGAAGAAGAAGGAAAAAAAAAAAAGCTTTCAAAGCCTCGAGGAGCTGCGACAGTTTGTTTTGGGTTCAGATAGCAGAAACAATAGTAGAAGAAGAGCACCTTGCATCCCTCCACCGGCCGGTTGGCACTCTGACCCAAGGGAAACAGCCAGTTGAGGGAGTCCAGCCTCAGCTGCCCACTTTTCTTCAGTAATGTTCCGGCACCCTGTCTTCCCACACGGAGTACGTAACAGCTGCTGCTCACAGGCCAAACAGGGAATGGAGATGCTACAACCCGAGGGCTCTCCAACCAGGCAGGCGAGTTCAGTCACAGACATCAGCACGGGAAGGGACTAGAAAACCAGAGGGAAATTCTTAGCTGCAGGATGGGAAAAATGAGTTTTCTCACCCCGTGTTGACTCAGCCAGAATGGCTGGGGTGGAATCAGGTGTTTCTGCTCTTCTTCCTCTTCAAAGAATCCAAATAAAAACCTACATAGATTAGCCACAGCAGCAAGGGAAGGTTATTTGAGGCAAATAAAAGGCCTACCCAGGACAATCAATCACACAGGATCCAAGAGCACAGAAGTACCATAGTTCTGAGCAGCTGCTAGGTGTATGGGAGGGGGAGGGGCTGGCCACTCAGGGTGTCGTTCGCAGTGTTTTGAGTAACAGATATAATCTCGATATAATTGTTTTCTTCTACTGCATGGGTCCCTTCCCATAATTCATCTGACTTTGGTCATATGCTTGCCAAATTATGTCTTGGCAGAAGACAGTAAAAGTAGTAAATAGGGATTTACCTGAAGGTGCAGTTTTTCTTACTGGGTTTGCATTCAAAACCAGTCTGGGACAGATTGTTCTTTCCATTTCTTGCTCAGATACATTGGTAATACATTTACAAGAAGGGAATATTGATTGCTGACAAGGGAAGGAGAGATCTATTCTAGTGATCAGAGAAGGGAGTTTGTGTATCCTGATGCAGATAGGGGTCCTGTGTTGTTACCAGGTAGCTAGGTGCATTGTTGGGGGCTGGTACATAAGACATACAGGCAATGGACCTAAGCTGCCTAGTAAATTCTTATAAGAAGAGGGGTGTGCATAGACCCCAAACCAAGTGGGGTCTCAGGTTACCCAAGCCTAGTGACAAGTAGGCCCTCAGGTTACCCAAGCCTAGTGACAAGTAGGCCCTCAGGTTACCCAAGCCCAGTACAGAGTCAAGATGAGGCAGACTCACCGACAGTAGCCACAGCTGGAATGGAAAAGGCTCAGCAGAGCAGCATTCTTTGAATTCATAATCTCAGTATACAAGGTTAGAACATTCAGAGAGGTGTTAGAATTATGCCAAATACCCTGCAAGTGTCTTTGAACTTTTTCCCAATTATAGCGACTATCATTGTAAATTCTAGAAGTAACACAAATCCATTGGTATTTAGCATGACACTGGAGTTGGCTTCTTACTCTTAAACGCTGAACCTCCTCTCCAGTAATTTGAATAGTATCATTAAATGCATCAATCTGTTGTTCCAAACACCTATCTAAATCTTCTTGAATACTCAGAGCATTAATAACATTTTTTGCTAAATGATTAACAAACGTATCTGTCTTAACTTCTTGTGTCAAAGCAGTTACTGAAGCAGTGGTGCTAGCTATTAATGTAATTAAAGTTGCTATACCAGCAATAATCAAGCCCACTACCCTCTTGCTTCTGCTTAAAGCAGGACTCACTTCTTTCAGTGTCTACAAGCTTTTTTAATAATACCAAGGACCTGTCATACTCACAGGCAATAAAACAAAAGCTGGTTGATAGACCACCATAACAGACATGTCAGATTTCAACACATTAACACAGTTAGAAAGTGTACAAGCAATACAACTCACATTAAATACTGTAGAAGAAACAAAAGTAATTTAAACATGACCAATTAATAAAAGATTAGGAGCCTTAACACATGCACCAACTCTTGTTCAAAATCTGGATCCTGTCCTAATTTTATCCACTGCAAATGTAACTTCATACAAGGCCTTTGTGAATTTTTAAATATGTCTTTGAAAGTGTCCAGAACCAGTCTTCCAAATGAAGACTGTTATTTCCAATATTGGATTGATTTCTAGAGCAGTCCATGATGGAGTCAGAATAACTGGTCACATTAAAGGAAAGAGAAGGGCTGGCAAGATGGTTTAGCGGGTCAGAACACTGGCTATTCTTCCAAAGGACCTGAGTTCAAATCTCAGCAACCACATGGTGTATCACAACCACCGTAATGTGATCTGATGCCCTCTTCTAGTGTGTATCCAGGCAGCTACAGTGTACCTATTTATAATAATAAATAAATCTTTGGGCTGGTGTGAACAGGGACTGAGTGAGCAGGGCTGACTGGAGTGAGCAGAGGTCCTAAAATTCAATTCCCAACAATCACATGAAGGCTCACAACCATCTGTACAGCTACAGTGTACATAAAATAAATAAATCCTTTTAAAAAATTAAAAAATAAAGATAAGAGTCATTATAATTCCTCTCTTTGATTAATCTTTCTAAGTTAGTTTCCACAGTCTCTGACTCACAAGGCCTAAAAACTTGAAGCAAGTCAGTTTGTCCAATCTGGAATATAGGCAAGCAAAGGTGGGTCAGGAAAATATGTCCAATTCAGCTTTCCTGTCACCTTTGTCGGGGCACTCAGCAAGCTCACAGGTCAGCATCATTCTTTGTCCCAACATCAGCAATCACTGTGGCAGACAGCATGCTCCTTCATCATCCTGCAGAAAAAAACACAAACATGCCCTCTTCCTCATATTAAATACCTGATCGGGATCATGCCATATGTGAATCTTTCCATTTTATCTAGGCATGAGTATGCCTAGTTGTAGGGTGCCATAGACACTCAGCAGAGAGTTCCTTGACATCCAACTTTAAAAATTTTTTAAGATAAAAATCATGATTTAAATAATTTTGTGGTGTATGGGGATATAACTCCCCCTTTTTTATTTTTATGAAGGTATTTGACCCAGTCCTCGGGTCAGTCAATGGGGTCTGTAAGGGAGAGAGTAGGGATGGAGGGGCAAGTGACATGAAGAATGGAGACAAGACAGGCTTCTGATCTAGTCTTGTTCATTGAAAGGCAACTATGGGTATATAAACACAAGCTTGGGAGTGCAGCTGGAGACACTTAACCACAAGTTCAGGATGTGGTTGAGAACAACAGGTTGTTATCAGAGTGTGTTCAGGTGTGGTGGGCTACTTGCCAAAACACCATGCTAGGAAAACAAGTCTCTCGTCAAGGTGGAAAAGTACCAACCTATAAGTAAATAGCCCGAGATGGCTGCAGAGATGATAGCCGCTTTCTGCTAGGAGACGGCTCCCAACAACATTGTTTTAAAGCTCCACAATACCTGTTTCTCAATACTTTTTCCTTGAGGAGTATAAGGAATCCCAGTAATATGGGTAATATTAAATTGCCCAAAACATCTCAAATGCTGACTGTAATAGCCAGTTCCATTATCTGTTTTAATCTGATTTGGAACACCAAGCATAGAAAAACAATCCAGGCAATGACTAATTACATTTTTAATTGTTTCTCCTGTTAAAGCAGTCGCAACTAGAAAGCCTGAAAAGGTGTCAATAGTCGCATGACACTTTTAATTTTCCAAAGTTAGAAATATAAGTAACACCCATTTGCCATAATTGATTAGGTATAAGTCCTCAAGGATTAACACCATTCTGTGGTGCCAGAAGAACCTGAGGATGTTAAGGACAAGTCTTTACAATTTGATGTGCACAGTCTCTAGAAATACCAAATTACTGTCTCAAGCTATTACTATTTTGATGGTGTAAAGAATGAGATTGTTTGGCTAATTGTTCCTGTACGGCCTATAATCTGCCTGGTATACAAATCTGCTGTGGCATTGCCCTAAGTAAGGGGTCCAGGCAATCCAGTATGAGCTCTTAAATGTCCTATAAAGTAAGAAATAGTACTTTCTCTTAAATTGAGTTGTATTTGCATAAATAATTGCAAAATGAGAATTATCAATAGCTTTAAAAAGGAACAACTTCAAGCAATTGTAAACCATAAGCTATATATTGGCTATAATAATATACAAATTGAAAGCTTTTGAACATTTCAAAAACAGTGACTACAACACATAGTTCAATTATTTGTGCTGAGGCAGGGGGAAACTCAAAGAGAATGAACATGTGATCCAGTCACATATGCTGCTTTCCCATTAGATGAGTCATCTGTAAATACAGTAATCACACACTCTATGTGTAAATTTACAGGAAATACAAAAGCATGCATAGAGAAAAATTGTAACAACTTGTCTTTTGGATAATGATGATCAGTTTTGCCTAAAAAATTTGCACATCTAATAGGCCAAGTAACAATATTCTGCAATAACCAATTTAATTGCTGTTTGGAATAAGGAATAAATAAATAATTCCTTTTTAAAAATTTGCATATATGTGTGTGTGTGTGTGTGTGTGTGTGTGTATACTGTAGATGTCTTCAGACATACCAGAAGAGGGCATCATATCCCATCACAAATGGTTGTGAGTCCCCCATGTGGTTGCTGAGAATTGAACTCAGGACCTCTAGAAGAGCATTCAGTGCTCTTAACCCCTGAGCCTTCTTACCAGCCCCAGGAATAAACATTTCATCAGGTTCGTTCCTAAAATTCTGTCATGATTCTACCCTACAACTCTGTGTTAACACAGCAACACCTTCATAATAGGGTGTTAAAATTTTCTTCGGAGATGAAGAAAGATGAATCCACATCAACTGTTCCTTCTGCCAAAGGACTGCTATGGGTGCAAACAACCAATAACTGATCAGTCTACATAGCATACCTGTTGCTAACTAATAGCTTCCTCTACTTTTTCTGCAAAGCTATTTGTCCCTCATCAGTTAATTGTCAATGGGAATTAGGATTTGCATCCCCCTTGAGAATACCAGAGGTTTAAGTTCTCCTGTGGTAAGCTTACGGTGAGGCCTTAGGCAATTAATATCTAACAACCTTTGAAAATAATTTGAAGTAAATTATCTTTTCTTACTTGAATTTTCTGTGCCACAATTTGTTTAGGATAAACTGGTGGCACAAATATTGAAAAAGAAATTGCCTTTGAATCTTTTCTGGAGCAACAACTACTCCAAAATTTTAAAACTCATTGTATAAGAGAAAAGAATTATATTAAAATGCCATCTGAGGAGGCAGCTAATAAAATACCATCCATATAATGAATAATATACACTGAAAGATTCAAAGTCCTAACTTCTTGTATTGACCAGCGATACATTTTTTACATAATGTAGAGCTATTAGCCATTCCTTGAGGTAAAACTTTCCAATGATATCTCCTGACCTCCTCTTGTCCCTATGAGAGCTCTGGGACAGCTTGCATTCATTTTCCTTCTCTTTGGCCAAAGCATCCTGGGATAGGTGGAGAAGATTGCTTTTCTCAAATTCATTCTCTCTCTCAAGTCTAGGGACTAAACTATCTCTAATGAGGATACAAAGACTTAAAGCATCTATGAGAATTATCTTTACTTCTTTAGATTTTAGCATAACTCTAAACACATACACATAAAACACTTTACCATTACCTTGCCCCATTCCTATGGGATTTATTCATCACTGGCCCAAATCTTCTTTACTTTCCTTCAGGGGTGCTTCCAATTCCCATGGTGTCCTTCACTGTACCCTGCTTATTGGAGCTCCAACATTGAGGCGCCATCTGACCAGGCCAACTCAGTTAGTCAACAGGTTCTCCAGGCAGGAGCGAGGATTAAAAGGAAAAAGACAATTAGACAACATTGTAGCATAACCCCAGCCAGTTCTGAGGCTGAGGCAAGTTTTTCTTTTTTCCAGTCTGCTTTTATATAACTTTAAGTACATGCAAAATGGTAACATCAGTTCTGGGTCAAGAAACAAGTAAGGCAATAAATAAAATCCAGTAAACACATTTCTAGGGGCTAGCCAGGATGACCAAGACAAAAGGAATGCCACAGAAGCCTCACTGAGGCTGCTGTGAGCTTTGCAATAACTCAAATGTAAATGTTCTTTATCTGGGTGTATTTCCTGAGGCCGGGTCCAAAGTCAGATTCTGGCCTTGAGCTTACTTCTTTTGTCCTGGCCTGATATCAAATTGTCACCAAGTGTCTAGAAGCAGGTGGCCCCAAAGAGCTCTCTTCAGCTTTCAAAATTTCTCATGGATCTCATGGCTTACACCTGCTGACACCCCTTTAAATAACCACTTGACTCTTGCATCCACAGACCACTCAATTCATCCAGATGACTCCCCAGTACAACTGACAGATCCACATGATGAAGATCCACTGTGACTACAGATAACAGCTCCTGACTGAAGAATCCCTGACTGGAATGAAGTGGAATATTATACCAGATGCTTCTTTATAGAGGGATTAAGCCACCTGACCTTGGATACTTCTACTGCTTCCCTAGCTGGATCTTTACTGCATTTGGAAGCCAGCACACTGACATCTCAGTAGGGTTTCTACTGCTGTGAAAAGAAAACATAACCACATCAATTCAAGTTGAAATTCACATCATAACCAAATCAAAGGAAAACATCCAATTGCTGCTGCATTATAGTTTTAGTTTAGTCCATTGCTGTCATAACAGCATTCAGGCAGTCTTGGTGCTAGAGAAGGAGTTGAGCGTTCTACATCTGGATCCTCAGGAAGCAGACAGAGAACTTGCTTGAGCTTCTGTGACCTCAAAGTCCAACCCCTCGGGACTTCTTCCAATCAAGCCATGCCTACCCCAACAAAGCCACATCTCCTAATAATGCCACTCCCCATGGGTCATGTATTCAAACACATGAGTCTGTGGGGTCTATTCCTATTCAAACCACAACACTCCACTCCATAGCCCCATAGGCTTGTAGCCATATGATAATGCAGAAATGCATTCAGTCCAACTTCAAAAGTCCCCATTGTAGGTGTCTTAGTTTGGATTTTATTGCTGGAGGAGCCAAGAGTTCTACATTTTGATCTGAAGGCAACTAGGAGAGGACTCTCTTCCACACTGGGCAGAGCATGAGCATAGGACTTCAAAGCCCACCCCCACCATGATGTACTGTAAGAAGCCATCTAGGATAGAAGAAGGCTATTGGAGGACTTTTCTGAGATGGTCTACCATTTTTGCATGGACTGCAGTGGATGAGCTCTGGGAGGCAAGGCCTCAAGAGACTACATCCTAGGATTGATTCTTACAGCTGATATGCCTTTCCTGTCATTATTAAATTATTATAACATTTCCTGGGCATCAGCCCACCCTATTGGACAGATTTTCTGCAGATCAATGAAAATGTACTCTTTTGTAGCAATACTAAAGACAAATAGATGGTTTCTTAATTCTAAATGGTAATTCTATAGAATTCCTAAAATTATACAAGCAATTCTGAGCCCTCTGTAGTTTGAAAACTGCAATTAGGATTCTGTAAGCCTTCATGTGTCATGGGCTATTTGCACTAAGATAGAAAGAAGGCGTGAAATAGCTTTACGATGAAGGAAAACATTCTTTTAGGCTGCAAAACCATTATCTGATAACTAAAGGTCATAAAAGGGGATAAACAGTTTATTGTAGGTGCAAGGAGAGAAGATAAAATATTGACTGGGTTATCTATACAAAACTTCAATACTAATGAGACACTAGGCAGATGATTTGCCTCTTGACATAGTGTGTTACTTAGACATAAGAACGATAGTTTTTAATTTTTAATGAACCTGTGGAGCTAGTGGCAGAGAGATAACTAATCTTAATGAAAACACATGTAAACATTTTTCTTGTTACTTCTTATTCATTTATGATTTGAATCTATGTTTGAACTTGTGAACTTTTGCAAAAAGATGCTTGGAATACCATGTGATCATGTATCCTGAAAAGGTAAAAGTATTGAGAACAATGACAATAGTAGAGTCAGGTTTTTTCTTAAGATCTGTTGAAACTTAGTCCTCTTCCTTTTCTTTTACTCAGAAATGAACAGTAGAGTCTCTTCTCAAAGTTTTTGTTTCTTTCTGCTTCTTTTTCCAAACTGGCAAGGAATCAGCCTCAGGCTCATCCAGGAAGGAGCTGCAGTGGGGGAGGAATCAAAGAACCTCTTTAATTAATCCCTCATGCCCCCTCCCCACCCCTCACCCCACACCCATTTAATAATTGAGTGTCAATCCCCAGAGGCCTGCAGCTTCTGGCCTCAGAGTAATTTAGAGTCCAGACAGGTAAACATTATTTTGTAACCTTTACTCTTACAAAACCAAGTTGTGCTCTCCACTAATACTCTTCCGCCTCGGCTGCCTTCCAGAGAGAACCAGAGCTTGGGCAGGCTCCCAGAAATGCACTTTCTCCAATAAGGCCTCACCTACTCCAACAAGGCCACACCTCCTAATACTGTCACTTCCCAGGGGCCAAGCATATTCAAACCACCACACTCTACTCCCTGGCCTCCATAGGCTCGTTCACACATAAGAATCAAACTGTAGCCAGGCAGTGGTGGTGCACGCCTTTAATCCCAGCACTTGGAAGGCAGAGGCAGGTGGATTTCTGAGTTCGAGGCCAGCATGGCCTACAAAGTGAGTTCCAGGACAGCCAGGGCTACACAGAGAAACCCTGTCAAAAAAAGAAAAGAAAAGAAAAGAATCAAACTGTAAACCCTGCATCTCCATATCTGATGTCCAATACCTTTCAGCTTTGATGACTATAACACCCTTCTCTCTCTTGGGCTGGTTCCACTCCCTGTTGGCAGCTTTCCTCAGCAGATATCCCACAGCTATGGCATCTCGAACATCTTGGGGTTTCCAAGGCAACCTCTACTTTATAGCTTTTTGTTCCAATGTCTGGGGGCCACACATGATCTTCTGGGCTCCTCCAAAGGGCTTGGTTCACTTCTCCAGCTCTGCCTTGTATAGCACTCTAGGCTCTGGTTGACTCCACTCCATTGCTGCTGTTCATGTTGATCATCCCATGGTATTGGCATCTCCAATATACTGGGGTCTTTTACTACATCTAGGCTTCACCAATAGCCTCTCATAGGCTCCCTTCATGGTGCCAAGCCTCAACTTCTTATGATTCCTTTAGTCCTGGGCCATCAACTGCAACTGAGGCTGCAACTTCTCCAATGGCCTTTCCTGGACTCTCACAGTGTTAAGCCTCAGCTGCTGTCCATGACTTCTTCATGCCTTCAAAATCAGTACTGCCTGGGTGATTCTTACACATTACCAAGTACAGCTGCAGCAAGAGGTACAACCTTGGTTATCTCTGGAACACAGCTTCTTTGTGCTCTCAGAAAACACTTCCCAGAAGACGTCACCTCAATGATGCTGGTCTCATCTTAATCACCACTAATTTTTTAGCTCTAGCTAACCAGCACCAATTGTCCCAGTAACTCCTTCTTGACTCTAAAGCCAGAGTCACATGGCTGAAGCTGTCAGGCTCTGCTGCTTGCTCAGGCTGGAACATGTTCCCCTTGTTCTATTACATCTTCACCTGCTTTCCGTTTTCCAACTCCTTCACTGCCTAAGCTTCTCTGTCCTGGAACTTGCTCTATAAACTGACTTTGAACTCAGAGATCTGCCTCTGTCTCCTAAGTGCTAGGAAAAAAGGCAAGTGACTCCATGCCTGGACCTAAGCCTTTCTTTACCTTTTTACAAGATCTTAATCGATTCTGGATCAAAGGTGTGTGCCTTGGGCTGGAGAGGTGGCTCAGCGGTTAAGAGCACTGACTGCTCTTCCGGAGGTCCTGAGTTCAATTCCCAGCAACCACATGGTGGCTCACAACCATCTGTGATGGGGATCTGATGCCCTCTTCTGGTGTGTCTGAAGATAGTGACAGTGTACCCACATACGTGAAATAAATAAATCTTTAAGAAAAAAAAAAAGGGTGTGTGTCTTCCAGCCTCAAGATCTGGATCAAAAGCTTGTGTCTTACAGCCTTAAGATGTGTGCCCTCCATTTCTGGACTGTAGTTTATTCCAGATATAGGTGAAGTTGATAAATGGGAATGGCTATCATAATGGCCTACTAAATTCTGCTTAAAGCATTCAGCTGTGTTTCTAATCCAAAGTTCCAATGTCCACATTCCTCCAAATTAAAAACATGGTCAGGTCTATCACAGTGATACTCTGGTCCCTGGTACAGCTTCTGTCTTAGTTAGGGTTTCTCTTGCTGTGAAGAGACACTAGGACCATGTCAACTCATAGAGGACATTTGATTAGGGCTGGCTTACAGTTCAGAGGTTCATCCATTCTCATCATGGCAAGAAGCATGGCAGTGTCCAGGCAGACACACATGGTGCTGGAGAAGGAACTGAGAGCTCTACATCAGGATCTGCAGGCAGAGAACTGGCTCGAGCTTCTGAGACCTCAAGGTCCACTTCCTACAACCAAGCCACACCTACCCCACAAAGGCAACACTTCCTTATAGTGCTACTCCCAATGGACCAAATATTCAAACACATGAGTCTATACGGCCATTCCTATTTAGACCACCAGCGTGTTTATAAAGGAGGAACCACTTTTCCACAGGTCCTACATATCCTACTGTATCAAAGAAAGCCCAAGCACTTTTGGCTGTCTCTCCTTCTCTCCTTCTCTGCTTCTCTCTTTTTTTTTATTCCTCTTCTTCTGCAATATTGGTGACTGAATCCAGGGCCCCATTCCTCTTAAGAAAACCTGTTCTACCACTGCATTATGTCCTCACCCTATCCCCTTGTTAACCTTTTAATATTTGGGATACAGTCTCACTAAATTGCTAGGCAGACTGTGAAGTTGTGATCCACCTGCCTCAGCCTACTGAGGTGTAGCCCTATGCCGCCAATCCATCCTCCTTTCTCTTTGTCTACGGGGAGCTAGAGTCTTGTGCCATCTAACGACATTTCAATCAATAATGGACCACACTATGACAGAGGCATATGACACACCTCCTCCGTGTGTAAATACACTCACAAAGGTGAGTACTTTACCACCATACCTACGGGGTTCAGTACAGGGACCTGGTACTCAGATTTATAGTCTGGGAGCAATGAGCAATCCCACACAGACTGGATCCTGGGCCACACTATCTAGGTTTGTGAAGTTCTACTCTGTGAGGTTTACAAAAAGATAGGATTTCCTGGGGAGGCATTTCTCAGAAAGTTCCCTTCTCATGTTGCCTGAACACAGCTGGTTAAGGGCGGAGCTTAGTGGGGGCAGCGATTCATATCAGTCTCCTGGCTGTAACAGGTATTAGCTGTGTAGTCTCCAGAGGGAGCTGTCAACTTTTTGAGCCTCCATTTTCTCACTGAAAACTTCTGTGGATTTTGAAAGTGGAGCCTGAATGAGTTTATATATGTAAATGTCTCTGCCCAGTGCCTGGCCTAGCAATAGTTCATAGGATGCATGGCAACTCTGAGCTCTCTCTGAAGTGGACCTGTTTAGAAGTGGTTCTTTGGAGCAATTTCCACCTGTGTTGTCAGGAAATCAGCAGTTCAGTTCTCAGGTCAGCAGCGGCAGCCCGATCCACTCACAAACACTTCACGGATATCCAGCAGTCCAGTTCAGTAGAGCAGCAGCAGTGGCGTGACAAGCAGGAACAGCCAGCCCTCAGCACAAGTCAGCCGGAGGGACCAGGACCAACAGGAATCCTGGAGAAGTTCTTGGCTGTGCCTATTTCCGTGAAGTGAAAGTCAGTGAAGACTGGAGACCGAGAAGCTTTGCAAGGCCAGCTCTACAAGCAAGCCCCTCTCACAGCCTGTTGAGTTGCAGGGGCCGTGGGTGTGGGGGAAAGAGGGGAGTGAGAGAAAACCCGAGTCCTGCCAGAGTTCCGGTGCTCTGGGCGGGCAGATGCGGAAAACTGCTTTCCACACAGCCTCAGGTGGGTGTCTGGCTGTGTGCAGCCACAGACCCCAGTTCAGCGGGTGGTGGACAAAGGACAGTCCTAGGCACCAGGTTCTCAGCCTCAGGCATCCCAGACACTGATGGACTCGGAGGAAGAGCTGAGAACAAAATGAGGGCCCCGGGGGTGGCTCATCTGCCCTGGGGCCAAAGGGAGGAGAGGGCAGGGGGAGAGGGTGCTGGATGGTTTCCATGAGGGCAAGAGTCCTTGGTCAGGTCTGTGGCTAGAGCGCAGGAAGGCTTTCCTGCAGGAGGTTAGGTGCGGCTTGTTAAGGGAAAGCTTATCCCATTGTTCAAGCATAATTGGCCTTGATGAGCAGAGACAGTCTATGATTTTAGAGCTTTATTGTAGAAAGGCAGGGAGAAAGAGAGAAGGTAAAAAGAGAGAGGCTGGCCATGGTCATGTGGAGAGAGAGGGGAAGAGAGAGAGAGAAGGAGGGCTAGAGAGTAAGAAAGGTGAGAGCTTAAAAAGAGTGAGGAGGGGCCAAGCAGCCCCTTTTATAGTGGGCTGGGCTGTCAGGTAACTGTGGGGAGGAGCATACCTGGCTATAGTCAGATAACTGTTGGGGTGGAGTCTAGCCAGAATGCCAGGAGCTTGGGACATTGTCTTCGTGACCGATAGTCACAGAATTATGGAGTTGGGGGCTCTGTGATGTCAGGCACCTGGCTCTGGGAACGTGGCTACCTTTTCTGTCCCTTGTAGAGTTCTCTATTGGGTCGCCGGAGCAAGCCTCATTCAACCAAAATAGGCTGCCAATCACAGTCCCACACTGAGTCCTATTTATACTCTCTCCAGTCATTACATGTCCTCCAAACATCCATGGGTCTTGCCTCACCATGTCTTGCCTCAACACAGTGAGTCCATCTTAGCAAAACTCTGCTTGAGTCTGTGTCAGCTGACATCACTCTGCCAATCGGCCCGAGCCCATGAAAGCAGCAAGAAGCCGAGGCACACCACCAGAAACATTTTTAGTGAGTTTCTTTCTATAGAGTCCTGACAATGGAGCTCAATTATGCAATGTAAGGTGGACTGAAACATGCGTGTCATTACTGAAGGATCCTTCGTCACGTCCTTTCACGTGCTTGCCTTAGCAGATCATTCTTTCACCTGTGTCTGCTTCAGGAAAACATTCCTTCCCATGTTTGTCCCAGCAAAACACCACCTGACACAACTGACTTTCCAAAGAATCCTTAAGTTTCCACCTACCCCACCCCACCCCCACTTCTCTCTTTCTGGATCCCTACCCTGTAAACTGTTCCATGGCACTGCATTGACTATTCATTCTTTCTCTGTTTTGGTTTCCTAATTTTGGTCAGGGAGGTTGGGAGACAGGTCATATAAAGCCCAGTTGTGATGGATAGTGGTAATTGTTAATTTGGAAAAACCTGGAATCACTTGGGAAAAGGACCTATGCGGGGGTGGGGGTGGGATGGGGAGGATTATCTTTATTATGTTAATGGGGGTTGGAAGATCTACCCATAATGGGTGGCTCCATTCCCTAAGCAGAGGCTCCTGAATGTGTATAGTAAAGGGGAGCTGAGCATCAGCATGCAGGCTGACTACAGTTATAACAGCTTCTCCCAAGCTCCCAGGGTTGTAACTTCTCTTCCACGGTGGACTGAAAGGTGCAACTGTGAAATCTACTTCTTTTCTGGCTCTACCTCTTTCTGTGCACCACAAAGTGACACATCTCCACAAAGAGCAAAGACTCTCTGTCTGCCCAGGGAAAGTGGTGTTAGGACAGGAAATGGAGTGGCTATGGTGGGCAGGCTAAGTCTATTTTCCTTAAAAAGGATTGTTGTCTGTGCCGTGGATGGCCCATTGCCCGGCCCTACTTGTCCTTGGGGGTTGGAGGTGAGGTGGCATGGAAGCAATGCACAGACTGCGTGAGCAGGTGAGAACCACCACAGCAAACTCATCTAAACACCACTGCAAGCTCTTTTAATACCCTCCACCCGTGCCCTATGGGTCCCAAGAAAGCATCTCTTCTAAACAGTACTTCCTGGTTGGCTGACATTGTCTTGTCAGCAATCCTTGGTCTCTCAGGAAGTCCTCAATTAGGTCTTCATGCAGGAGATACCTTGCAGCTGTGTCACATTTATGTAGAGGTGCCCGAGCTGTGCCTCCTACCAAGGCTAACACTACAAAGATTGTACTGAGGCTTGCACGTGCTGAGGGAACTAAGCTATAAGGGAACGTGGACTACTGGAGAGGCAAACATTGTGATCTAGTGTTGCAGGATTTTCCCTGTCTGATCACATTAGTGCAGAGGAGGCCTATGATTGGACATGGAAAAGGGAGGCGGAGCTAACTGTGGCAGAGGCGAGCTTTGAGCTTCGCAGGAGTGAGGGAGAGGGGAGAATGGAGGCTGATGTGATGATATCACAAGGTTAGATTAATTGGGATGAAGCTTTTATCATTATCAACTGGCTCTGAAATTATTGTATTGGCATCTTGTAAATTGTGATTTTATTGATACATAAATCTGATTGGTTAACCATAATCATAAGCTTTAAGAATCTTGATTTTAGTGGAGCAGTGGTGGTGCACACCTTTAATCCCAGCACTTGGGAGGCAAAGGCAGGCGGATTTCTGAGTTCGAGGATAGCCTGGTCTACAGAGTGAATTATTCCAGGACAGCCAGAGCTATACAGAGAAACCCTGTCTCAAAAAAAAAAAAAAAGTCTTTACTGGGTATTGTGATATGCAACCTCGAGGTTGCTGGTTCCGTTTGGTTACTGAAATGTGGGACCATCAATTACAGAGGATTATAGCAGAGAGGGAACTAGTGGCTCCCGGGACAAGCGAGCCAGATGCTGCGGGGGCTGGCTGGAGAGAGTTGCCGGTGGCGGCAGGAGCTTGGGATCGTGGTACGGCCTCACAGAGAGTTGGCAGGTTCATTTTTTAATATTTCCCCGCAACAACCTGGAAGGAGAGAAGAAGAGAAAGGGCCAAGAGATCCATTTCTAAAACAACTCTGTTATGAAGACAATAAAAAGCCCACCAGCTTCTAATGAAATAAAAAAGTGCAACTGTGGGCTAGATAAACCCTTCCTGGGGCCAAGTTTGGTCCTTGGCAATACCAATTAAGAAATCACTCCACAGATTTTCCTAATCTCCCAGGAACACCAGTTCCTAGTTCCTACCATGCAGGAGCACAAGCAGGTCAAATCACAGGAACAGATGTATATTTCTGTCACTGTTTTGATCAAAGGTATGGAGGTCCATCTGGTAATGGTGCTGCTGGCAGTCTGAGGTGACACACAACATCGTATGATAGGAAATAAGAGCATTAAGGAGCTGCCGGAGAAGAAAGGTGAACTTGGAATAGAGACAGGATGGTCACCTCAAGTTGGAGCCAGCCTGATCTACATAGTGAGGTCCTGTGTCAAAATTCATGCAAAGCAAAACAAACAAAAAGTCCCCAGTATCAGCCATAGGCTCTGCCCTGGCACCCTTAGCAAACCCCAGCCACTTCCTACAGGCCCATTCCTAACCCCACATTTGAGCCNCAGCCACTTCCTACAGGCCCATTCCTAACCCCACATTTGAGCCCCAGCCACTTCCTACAGGCCCATTCCTAACCCCACATTTGAGCCCCAGCCGCTTCCTACAGGCCCATGACTAACCCCACATTTGAGCCAGGCCTGGTGGCTGATGCCTGGACTCCCGGCAATTGAGAGGCACAGCACTATAACACAATCATAGTAGTGATTTCTCTGTTTTGTTTTCACAGTACTAGAGACTGAACCCAAGGCAATCCGAAAAGCTTACCTAACCCCTTCAAGAGCTCCCCTGGGCCTTAGAGCATGTGATGTAACCTGCTCCTGCCATGGCTGATATGTTCTCTACACAGATCCTGAATGTGCTGGAGGTCAGTCAGGATGAGAAGCAAGATGTTATTTTATTTTATTTATTATTTTTTTTTTTACCACAGAAAAATCTCTGTATAATCTGGGTTGGTTTCAAACTCACAGTCATTCTTCTGCCTCAGCTTCCTAAATCCTGAGAATACAGGCTTGCACCAGCAGACCTTCTTTGACTACTGTTGTCTCATTAAGACTTACATGTGCCTATGAGTTCACTTTGTAACAAACTCTGTTGATCCTTCTGTGGAGAAAGATCACAGCTCAGCACCAGGGATGCCTTGAGTACAGGAAGTGGGGCCTCTCCCAACCCCAGCCCCAAAGTCTTAGATGACCAGATGTTTGATAAATAATTGGGCTGGTTACAAATGTGCTATTAAAGACATTTATATCCCCAAAGAAACCAGACACTGTGCCCTGTCAATTAGTCTAAGTAGTTAATGAACAGTGCTTTCTACACTGCTTTAAAAAACCTCAAGCAGGAGAGTTTTATATGTTGTAAACTTTGGTGCTTAAAGATTCATTAAATTCTGTCCTAACAAGATCAAACACAAGCTTGCTGTATTACTCTGAGCTGCCACACTGAGGTAGGACAGACACAGTCAACAAATGTGGGTTGAATTTTTATCCCCACACAAAGCAGATTCACTCAGAGAAGCAATTCCGGTTGCTACCACCAGGGGACGTCACACACAAACACATTTTCACTCTAGTGACTGAACACCCGAGGTTCTGGGCACCTGCCACAGAGCCAGGCTCACTGTGTATCTTCAGGCTCAAAATGCTGCCAGAACATAGAGAGGTGACCCAACTGAGAATCCCGGTCTAGTCAGCTTGTCTTATATGTGCATATGCATATATCTACTCTCAAATTACCCTAAATGCAGTCTTTGTTAAAAATCCAACAAGAAGCAAACTTTTACAACCAAATATTAAACCATGTAGTGATTGTATTGGTTGTCACCTAGAAAATATGTACTATGACAAGTGCAAGTCTTTTTTGTCTTTGCGTAATATAATGTAAAATGTTCATGGATATATATATATATATATATATATATATATATATAATTTACAATTAATCATCTTCATCATTTTAAGCACACAGTTCCTGTGGCTTTAAGCACATCCACACTGCAAATGCCTCCCATTCTGTTTCCAGAACTCTGCTTCCCAAACTGAAATTCCACACCCACCACTAAGTCTGCGTTCTCCACTCCATGAGTCCCAGAAACTTAATACCTTTTTTGTTTTGTTTTGTTTTGTTTTGTTTGAGACAGGATCTCAGGCAGCCCTGGCTAGCCTTGAACTCCCAATCTTTCCACCTCCACTTCCCACGTGCTGGGATGACAGGTGTGTGCTTCCATACCTTAGTCTCTATGTTTGTTTTGATTTTTTGTTTGTTTGTTTTTTTTTTTTTGAGACAGGGTTTCTCTGTATAGCCCCGGCTGTCCTGGAACTCACTCTGTAGACCAGGCTGGCCTTGAACTCAGAAATCTGCCTGCCTCTGACTCCCAAGTACTGGGATTAAAGGTGTGTGCCATCGCGCCCAGCTTGTTTTGATTTTTAAACAGAGTTTCCCCCATCTGCCTCAAGACAGCATCAAATCCCCTCCAAACCGCCTGGGTCTCAAATGCTGAGACTATATTCACCTGGCTTTAATTTGATAACATGCACTTCTTATAAGTTAAATTATACAGCATCTGTTCCTGTTCTGGCTGGCTTTTTTCATTGCCATATGATCTATCTTCATATCAATTGTACATTTATGTTCTTTTCTAAGGCCAAAGAATATTTTACAGCACTTTAAACTTCATCTGTGAGCCCATCCATCTTTCTGGGAACATCTGGATTACTTCCACCTTTCCACTCTTGAATTGTGTTATGAAGTGGGTGTGCAAATGAAATTTACAGTTACACGTTTTAAATTTATTTCCAATAAAAAGTTGTAAATCATTACTATACTTCTGACTTTACCAATACAATACTAGAATTTGTCCAAGAGGGTACAAGTCTTTTAATACTTCCGATGCTTCTGTGGGGGGAGATATCCTGGTATTTCTTGGAGAAAATAAAAACAACAGAAAAATAAAACCTTCTAGAATAATATTTCTGGATTTAAAAAGAACCGAGGCAGGTGTGCAGTGCAGACTGCCATCACGGCCCTAGGATGTCTGCAGGAGGATCCAGTCGAGGCCAGGTCCCGCTCCCGGAGACCCTGTCTAAGAGACAAAACGAAATAAAACAAAACTGCATCCATGCGTTACCAAGTCCTGCAGGAGACGGGCTTCACGTGTCTTCACACAAGCTTAGTTTTCTTTCTCATTGGAATACGCTTAAATTCAGATCCGAACAGAACGTCTGAATTCTTCAGAGTTAGCTGATTACAAACCCGAATAGAGCCAAACTTTTTAATGAAGCAATGGAGTCTTTAGGGGGACTGTAAACCAGAAACGCACATTTTCCCTTACTCGGAAAGGGAATTTGGGGATCACTTCCAAAACTGCCACCAACATTCAGTGAACTATTATTTACTAATGATCAGCTGCTGTTCAAGCCTTGCTAGACCCTAGGAAGCCAGAGGAAATGGACAAGGCCAATATTCTGTCCCTCTCGGGGTCGGTGTCCTATGACTCTCAAAGAGAGAAACTCCGAGCGTTAGACACATTAAAAGCCTCACCCCGATGCGGACAGGCTAGGCGGACCACACTCTGCCATTTCATCCCCAAGACCTTCTGGAAAAAGTTGCCCGCAGGGACATCTTCCCCAACACTTCAGGCCATGCCAAGTTTCAAGCGCCTTGGAACAAGTTATTTTAAAAAATTAGAATCCGTGGAGCTGTCAGCTAATTTGTGTCCGCCTGGAAGCAAGCTGGCGGCCGCTATTTATAGCTTGTTGCCCGCGGGGGCGTCTCTACCCGACCGGGTGAGACGGGATTCCGGCCGGGGCTCGGCCGAGGAACAAGTCTGCAACCCCGGGCGGCGACACCCGGGCGCGTCCGAGCAGCCCTCCCGACGCCCACGCGCGCGCGCAGCGCCCAGGCCGCTCTGGCAGTCGGTTGTGCCTTGCGCTCCAGCTGTCCACTCCAGCCCTATAGGACCCGGCCCTGCGGTGTCTGCGGCCGGGGAACCCCGTCCTACACCTGCGGCGGATCGACCGAGCTGAGAGAGCCAGGACGAGGAGCGCGCGTGGTGCGCACCTGGGTGCTGGTGGCGTCCGAGGATGTGGGCGCTCGAGGATGGAGCAGGTGCCAGCTTCCCCAGAAAGAACCCCACGAGGGGCGCGGGGGCGTGGCCCGCGGGCTGCGGGGAGGCGTGGCTGGCAGAGTGGGAGGTGGCGAGGGCGTGGCGTGGCGGCCTGGCAGCGGCGTGGGGGCGCCAAGTGCGGTGTGTACCGCGGCGGTGGGGATGGCGGCCGGGCCGGAGAAGCCCGGCCCTGGCGCGGGGCGCTCGTGGGAAGAAGGGGCGCCGCACGAGTGAAGAGGGAACCTCCTTTACAGAGCAGGCCGAGCCCGGCTGGGCGAGGAGCGCCGGTGCTGCCGCGGCCGAGCGGGGTAAGGCAAACTGGGAGTCCCAGGGCCATATTGGGGACCCAACAGCACCGGACGCTGCGCTGCCACCCATGGGCAAGGCCCTGTTGCTCCCCGATCTTGGGAGGCAATCTTTGGATTGTTGTGGGGTGCCCTAGGGCTGGGGAGCTGAGCCTTGGGAAACTTTGGGAAAGATTACTCTTTCTAGACTACTAAAGACCTGGGTGGAGCGCCTGCTCTCTTTAATGGACGGTCAAAGCTGGGTGGAGATGGTTTTCTCAGAGATTGTATGCCCTTGGGTTGGGGAAAACAACCAGTCCCTACCCCTAAACATTTAACCTGCAAGTGGTCGGGTACATTCGTAGTGTTTGGATTGAAGAGAAACAAGGTGGCCCCACTTTGCTCGGAAGAAACTTTTTGAAGTTTATTTTTCTTCTTAAATACTTTAGTTGTTAGTACCACTGTACGTGTGTGGAGGTGCGCACGAGGAACGACTGTACGTGTTCGGAAGAGCGCCTTTAGCTGCCTTCTACAATAATTTTTTAATTAAGAGACTTGTAGTGACATTAAATTCCAGTGGCGGGCAGCTGTTTGCTTTCTGCCCACTCTTTACATGGGTAACTAGAATTCACCCTCTTGATCAGCCGTCTTGGTTCCTGAATATTTGTGAAAGGGACTTCAGCTCTCCAGTTTTCCTTTTATCACGATGCCTCCAAAACGGGCCACTTATCAGCGGTTGTGTAAAACAGCCGGGAAGTGTATTGTGCACAGGCTCTTGCTTGGCATTCAAAACTATGACGATTTGTAACCTGTGCATCACTTCACACACTGCCCTTCTGTCGTGCTGTGAAATATATTGCAAGACAAACATGGAAAGATTAAACTGGCGTAAGGGAGGGACTTTTCTAAATATCAGTTGTGTTCAAAGTAAAGAGCTAACTTGGCACAAAGTCCCCTGGCTCAGCAGTTTGGCCTCTGTTGAGATAAGCATCAAACAGGGCAATGCTTTGCCCTGTAGTGTGAAGCAGTTTACAAAACGGTCCCACGGGGACAGACAGTGCAGTTTGCTGACCAGCACGTGGCTGGAAGTGGTCAGGCTTTCAAATGGCAGGAAACAAAAGTTGACTCTTTGTCAATAAGGAAAGAATTTTAACCAATTTTTTTTCTGAACAATACCAAAATTTTAGGGTTTTCTGTTCATTTTTCATAGCTAGATGACATATGATGGGTTTGGAACTTCCTTGCAGCCAGCCTGACTTATGTAGAAACTGGGACTACATCCTACATTGCTTGAATGCATGGCTAACAGTACATAGGACACACAGCCTTAGGATCTCCACCATTTCACAGTCCCATGAACATTAATAAACACACATTCGTATCTTGCCAGCCTGTGTGAGGACATTCAGAGGACTGAAGGGCCCCAGGAAGCCTTTCACTTATGCAGAGAGCCTGGTCCTAGGATCTGGATGTGAAGAAACCCAGCCAGACTCAGCTCTGTTTGTCCACCCATCCTTCCAGGGACTCCAGAACTAGGCAGCCAGGGTCTGTGTTGCATTTCTATCCATTTTCCCGATGTTTGCCTCTTTCATGGCCTGCAAACAAGTCTCTGGAGGCAAGGAGTCTTGTTGAGTTCACAGTGCATACAGCACTTAGCTGGCACAGGAGACACTGAATGTTTCCTGGAGAGAGAAAAGCACCCGCTGTGGCTCATGGGGCCGTAACAGCGCATGGGAGCAGTCTGCTTGTGGTTTCACCGTGGTGCAGAAAGGCAAGGAAATAATAAAATACCATCTACATTTTCATTCTTACAGAGTGGGGTAATCTCCCTCAATGGTTAATTAGATTAGCAGTCCGGAGCTGGCATTTAAAAACCTGCCACAACTTCAGAAGTGTGAAGTCGTTTTTTATACTTGTGTATTTTATTCTTTTTGTTTTGGTTTTTGAGACAGGGTCTTTAAGACAGTAGCCCTGGCTTACCTGGAACTCCCCGCATGGACAAAACTGACTTCAAACTAGCAGAGACCTGCCTGCCTTAGCCTCTGAGTGCTGTGCCACCATTTCTGGCTCATGTACCTTGTTCTTTCATTTGAAGAATTATCAGTTTATTTAGACCATTTACAAACTAATGGTACTAAGTATGAAAATTGCTCATTTTTTTTCTTCTGTCAACTCACCCCACTATCTCCATACTAAATTCCATGCTAATCTACTCATGAAAATTTATTTCTTGTTAATTTAAAAATGAGTATTTTAGCTGGGCATAGTGCCTTGTAATCCCAGCGCTCGGAAAGATTCCTCAGGATTGCCGTGAGCCTGAGGCCACCCTAGACTATGAGAGTTCCCTGACAAGTTAAGCTGAAAAAAACAACAGATATTTTGATAAGCCGTTTCTGTTTATTATAAAAGTGGACAATAGCATCCTATAACCATTGAGGTACGGGATTTGTTCACTAAGAGTAGAAATATTTGCATTTAAAATGATGTTTCCAGTGACATGATGAACGAGGTCACTGGGCTGTCCTGAATTCCTTTTAGGGAGTCTGCATACATGTGTGTCTGGCATGTGAGTCACAGCACACACGGAGTAAGAGGACCAGGCTGTTGAGTTGAGCCTGCCTTTATAAGGCTGATCTAACTTTTTGCTGAGTCCATCGATTGAACATGAGCGATTACGCTTGTTCAGCGGGAGTTTTACCTGGCGAGCCATTTCACCAGCCCCTGGGAATTTTGATGGAAGTGTCCCTTTAGCCACTCTCGCTGGTGAAAGCTTATAGTGTACTGTGACCTGTCTGCCTTAACACGAGTGTTCAAGTGTGCAGACTGTGATAGGATGCAAAGGGCAATGTCTGGAACCTGAACAATCTGCCTACTGCTTCCCCTTGAAGACACGTGGAAGCGGAGTGTGACCACGTGGAAGCGGAGTGTGACCAAGAGTTGCAGGTCAGGTTCCTTGCTGACATTGGCACTATGGGCTGTGCAGCCTTGGGCAAATCTCAATGCCCTCTCTGGGCTGCCACTTTCTGGGCTGTAAATGAGGAAGATAAATGAGACATTTCCAGGTTCTTAGCGCCATGGCTTTTCCAGTATTCCAGGTGCAGCAGGTCAGACTCCAGATGACATCACTCCGGCTATACAGAGAAATTACCTTTTAATTGCTTACAAGATCAGTGCTAGAAAAGCCAATCGGGCTGCATTTTAGGCATACCAAGAGCCTGCTGAGATCTCTAGTATATTAATCCCATGATTTCCTTTACTGTAATATATCCTTGCCCAAACCATCCCTTAGAAAGTAGAGTGTTGGTGAGTCTCATTTCACTCGAAGGTGATTACTTTTTCATTATTCAGTTATTACGCTTGGAGGAAGAAGTTGAAGTGAGTCCTTCAAAATTAACAAGTGATGTTTAGTGAAATGTTTTGCTAAGTGGCGATTCTCTTGGGTTTCATGGACCTTTCACAGAAGTCATTTAAAAGACTGGCAATGTGATGTAGTAACTAGCACAGGAAGTTGGAGAGTTGGCCAGGGTAGGAGATGGAGGCCCTGGGTGTCAAAGGCCCCAGTGTGATGCATGGCAGCAAGCCTTGGAGGTGTGGCCAGCTGCTAGCATTTTGTTGATGTTAGAACTTTGTAGAAAAGGCCACTTAAAGCTGATTCCCAGAGACAATATTTCTCTTGTTCAAGTATCTCAAGAAGAAAGAATTCAATTTAAAAAGTAAGTGTATTGTTAACTTGCCTTTCTTCAATACAAAGCAGTAAAGACCTTTATTTTTATTTTTAAACATGTTCTTTAGATTTTTGCTTAAATATGTGCATTATAGATGCTTGCCTGGTACCCTTGGAGGTCAGAAGAGGGCATCAGATGCCCTGGCATTGGAGTTATGGGTGTGAGCCACCATGTGGGTGCTGGGAGCCTTTGAAACTACCATCCTCTGAAGAGCAACAAGCACTTGTAACCACTGAGCCATCTCCCCAGTCCCAAGACCTTTATAATCGAACGAGCACTTGTTGCTACTACTTACAAATCAAAATTAGCTCGCTCTGGTGTCTCTGCAGTCCCAGCTGCCAGGGCGGCTGAGGTAGAGGATTGTTCCAGCACAGGAGTTCAGAGTCAGGCTAAACAGCGTCATCTAGTCCAGGGCTTGCCTTGCAGGCGTGAGGAGAGGATTTAATACCTAGACCCTATGTATCAATGCCAAGCAGGAGCTTGGAGAGGTGGCTCAGCAGGTAAAAGCATTTGCTGTGCAGGCCTGAGAGCCCACATAAAAAGCTGGGTGAGGCCATGAGCATGCCCATGCCCTGTCAGGGATAGAACAGGGGGGAGTCCCTGGCGCTTGCTCCAGGTTCAGAGGGAGACCCTGACTCCAGAAAGTAAAGTGGTCAACGAGAAAACAAGACACATAGCCACCTAGTGTCTCTCTGCATGCTCTGATGTATGTCTACCCCCTCCCATAAATACATAACTAAACACCAAAAAAAAAAAAAAATTAATTAAAAAAAAAGGTTCAGCATGGTGTCACACACTTGTGCTCCTAGTGGTGGAGAAATGGACAGGAGATACTCGAGCCTCCTTGCTGAGCACTACCAGTGAGAGACTGTGTCTCCAAAGGGGTGACACCCAAGGTTGTCCTCTGGGACACACATACACACAGTCATAACAAAATAAGGTTAAAAGCAGTTCTCACTAGGCTTTCAAATTCCAATAGGTCAAAAATGGAAATGGATTCACTGTTTCCTCTGAGAGACGAAGTGTTCATGCCAGGATTCGGTACTTAGTCGGGTGTTTGGTGGTGGTGGTGGTGGGGAAGCATCTGCTCAAGAGCATCAACTCCTCTGGTCATCAGAGAAATGAATAAGACCCCGCCGTGGCAGAAGTCTAAGAAACAAGATGAGGGCACAGTTGGTACACACCCTTACGAGCGCATCCTATGCAGTTATTTCATAAGTAATCCATACGGGTTAGAAGTACAGCTTCAGGGCCAGGATGGAGCTCAGTGGTCGTGTGCTTGGCTGGAGTACACTCAATGTTGGGGATGATCCCCACCATGAGGGGAGGAGAGACAAATTGTGTATACATGAATTTAAAGCAATATAACTTGGGTATGATCGCGTCTTTCTGGAGCTTTATTCTTCAGTGTTAGAGTGATATCATGACAGTGATGGGGAGATGGATTGGGATTGAAATGTGGGCAGAGAACTGTTTATGCTTTCACTATATCATGGATTCTTGGAGAAAGTGATCTTTCCCTGAAGAGCATGAGAGTATTTAAAATTAAGTAAACATTAGTGGCAGCCGTCAGAAGGCAGGAGCAGGAGAATTGGCACAAGTTCAAGTCCACCATGGCCCACAGAGCAAGACCTTGTCTCAATAAATACACTAAGGGGCTGGAAACCTGGCTCCATACTTAAGAGCTTGTGCTGTTCCTGCAGAGGACCAGAGTTCAGTTCCCAGCACCCATGTTAGGCACAGCCACCTGTAATTCTAGTTCCAGGACACTTGAAGCCTTCTTCTGGCACCCACTGGCACCTGTACACACACACACACACACACACACACACTTGCGCACACACACACTTTTTTAAAAAAACTTTAAAAAATTAGTATAAGTTTAAATAAATAAATTTCTAACTATATAAAAATTAGTATAAGTTTGATAAATAATATGTATTTTTTCCACTTAAAATAAGGGCTAGAAAGCTGGAGAGATGGCTCAGTGGTTAGGAGCACTGACTGCTCTTCCAGAGGACCTGAGTTCAACTCCCAGCTCCTGGCCATCTGTAATGGTATCCGATGTCCTCTTCTGGTGTGTCTGAAGACAGCTACAATGTACTCACATATATCAAATAAATAAATCTTAAAAAACAACAAACAAATAAATGGCAGTAGCCTGCTAGTGGGGTGACTGCTCCCCAACCACTAACAATGCTTTCCAAAAGGGGGGTAGCTGAGCTAGAAACCACTGAAACTAGTAATAAATACATTTACACTAAAGGATGCCCTTTTATGTATACTTTACAGTAATATTGGTAAATAGTAAAACTAGCACCTACCCATTCTTTTTAAGCATACGAAAACAAACAAAAACAGGTATGGAAGACTGAGCATTTTAAAATATAAACTTTAATACAGGTACCACTGGATTTAGTATTTTTTGTTTTTCGGGTTTTTTGTTTTCTGTTTTTGTTTTGGTTTGTTTGGCTTTTTGCTTGCTTGTTCATTTTGGTTGGTTGGTTGTTTTTTTTTGTTTGTTTTTTTTTTTTTTTTTTGGTTTGGTTTGGTTTGGTTTGGTTTTGAAACAGGGTCTCACTATGTAACCTTGGCTGGCCTGGAACTCACTCTGTAGACCAGGCTGGGCTTGAACTAACAGAGATCTGTCTGCCTCTGTCCCCCAATTGCTGGGATTAAAGGTGTGCGCCACCATGGCATGTCTTAGAAACCGTAAGCTAACATGACAGCTAATTTGTTAACAAACTTAAAATGTACAGGAAGCGGAAATTTTTCTGAAAGACAAAGCTTACTTGAGATACAGCAATGCTGCACATCTAGAGCTGTTAATGAAGTGGGAATCCACCGAAATCTTCTTGCATCATCCTCAGAGAAAGACACTTGTTCTAGATGCCTAAGAGACTTTCTTACACGAGATGTTTCAGAGAATTTCACCTTTTGGGCTTAATAACTTATATGTCAACATATAATGATATTACAGAAATTGGTCCACCTGAGGCATGAATAAATAAATCTAAAGTAAAATGATAGAATAAGAGTGTTCTTGACGATTACTTGTAAGTCATGATGCGGACACCCTGAAAGTACTATGATCACCAGCTAGAACTCAAATATATTCAGAAAGAAAAAAACCACTGTATGAAATCCAGTGCTGAGGACGTAGGAAACCAAGGGAGGCATGGAATCTGTAGCCAGCCAGGGACAGATGCTGCCTTAGCCTGATAAAATAAAGACAGATGTGTACCAGCCAGGCTAGTGTATGCCTGTGGTCCCAGCATGTAGAACATAAAAGCAGGAGGATCCAACGTTCCGAGCTAGCCTCAACTATATAGTGAGTTCAAGGTCAGCCTGAACTACATGAGACCATGTCCCAAAAAATTATAAAAGAAATCAAAACACTATTCACACATTAGAAGCATTTGTGCTGAATTCAGAAACAAGAGTGGATGTCACCATGTTACCTTGTCTATTTGGTCCGAAACAACATGGAAAAGAAATAACAAGAAGGTGGGTATTGTGTTTCATGGTTGTGATTCCAGCACTCCGAAGCACAGGACTAGAGAGATGGCTCAGCAGCTCAGAACACTGGTTGCTCTTCCCAAAGACCCAGGTTCAGTTTGCAACACCCACATGACAGCTCACTACTGTCTGTAACTCCAGTCCCAGGGGATCTGACATCCTCTTCTGGCCTCCTTGAATACCAGGCATAAACATGGTACACAGGCAAACATGCAAAATATATATATATATATATATATATATATATATATATATATATATATATATAAACAAGTGGAGGGGAAGGGTTGAGGCAGGAGAATAACAAGCTGCAGGTGAATCTCAGAGTTAGGTAGTCTCAAGCAAACAGGAAGAATTAGGAAGGGCAACCATCTATGTTTAATAGCGGATATGTTAAGTCTGCATAGCTACTTAGTAAACCCAGAGGGATCTCCTGTTAGCTCTGTTTAGGACTTCCTAACAGACTGTTGGATACAAGATTAGTACATGACAAGAATAACCAGGCTGCGTGTAAAAGTGCTTGCCAGTCACCTAAAACCCTGGGTAACATCCCCAGCGCTGCCCAAAACAAACTAACAGCCTATGTTCCCAAGTGCTAATGATAACCAAGCAGGAAAATTTAAAACTATTTAGAACACACACACACACACACACACACACACACACACACACAGTAGAACAGTGTACTACTTATTTCTTAAATATCTAGAAATAAACCCAATAAAATAAGGGCAAGCTCTTCTAGGTCAAGATCCAAAGCATTGGATGGTCATCAAAGAATTTGTGTCAACAGAGAACGGCTGTGCTTGCTGTGGAGGAATGACATGGTGAGGAACTGAATTCAGTTAAAAAAAATGTAATGAGTTTGAAATCATAGTTAAGATTTTTATGGAACTGACATTTTGCATTCAAATTTCGTACTGAAGAAATAAAGTCCAAAAATAAGTCAAGACACATTTGGAGAACAAGTCTGAGAGTGTTGGGCCATGTATGAGGTATAGCCGACCCTAGCTATCCACTGGCGATGGGATCCAGGACCCACACGCCTTTATGAAGGAAGTCCGTGATGCTCAGATCCTACATGTGAGATGTGCCATGTTGCCTAGACACACATCCTCCCATGAGCTTTGAACTATCTCTGGGGGACTTCCAGTGCCCAACCCATATCAATGCGCTGTAAAGAGGTGCCATAGTGTATAACCTGGAGAATCATGACGAGAATGTCTGTATATTATAGAGACAATTTATGAACTGTTTCTGTAGAAGGCCAACTGTACTGTCTCAAGGACGAAAGCTGGAAAAAAGTATGTAAGGGATGTAAGAAGTTAATAGTAAAGTCTTTCCATTTTCCATGACTAGCAAGTTTACTACAGTAGCACATTTATATCTGGTTCATATTTGTGAAAAGGTCAGTCCACCAGTTCCCTTGGAATGATCAGCAAAAAGTATTTCCTGAACCACCCCTCTCTCTCTCTCAAACCCAGGCAGACATTACTATCTGAAAATAGAACTCTGGATTATAGGACCCTTAAAATTCCACTCAGTGGTATGCCAGGCCATCACACACACTTCATACCCAACTGCTCTCTCTAACCCTTCCCCAGTTATATTAGCTCTACAATATTATTGTAAAAGAAAATAAAGAATGCTACACATTCAGTCTTTCAACTCTGATACCATTCTGTGGTCTTAGGAAGTTTTGTGCTTCCTAAGGCTGGAGAATTGGTGCAGTGGTTAGAGCCACTGTTGCCCTTGCAGAGGGTCCAGGCTCAACTCGCAGCATCCACATCTGTAACTCTGGTCCCAGGGAACCTGACACCTTCTTAGAACCTTCGGGAGCATCATACATGCACTTGATGTGCACACATGCATACAAAACATTCACATGCACACACAACAATAAACAAATCTTTTTAAAAACCATCTAAGGCAGTCAGCTGCCTGGCGGGTCCCCTGTTCTTGCTCTGTAGACATCAGTGAGCCCCAGACTCAGATGTCAGCCACCTTTCTTCTGCCCCTGATCGATCTACATTTACTCTGAATTTTTCTTATTTATTTATTTATTTATTTATTTATTTATTTATTTATTTAAGATAGGGTCTTTCTCTCCATATATCCCAGGGTGGTGGGGAACTTTTAATCTCCTTTAGTCTCTAAAGTGCTGCGGTTATAGGAGTGTGACACCACACCCAGCTTGGAGGTTTTAAATACCTTCTGCTTGGTGACAACTCCCAGATGGGACCTCAAGCTTGGACACTTGCCCACCTAAGGCGTTTCAAACATCTTGTGTCTCAAATAGAATCCACAGTTACCATGGTCTCCCCTATTGACCCTCCTCTGATGGCCCACCTTGGAAAAGAGCATATCTGTTCTTTTAGTTGGAGTTCTGAGCTCTGTTGTCCTCCTCAGCCCCTGTCTGGTCCATTGCAGTCCTCCTCATGTCTCATTATCATGATCAGGCAGGCTCAGCTGTCTCACCACCTGTCCTGTTGGGAGTGGCCTCTTTAGATGGCACAATTTGGGGGGGGGGTCCTCTGAAAGAGGCCCTCTATGCTTCTGTGCTCCCCTCTAGGATATTCAGGACACAGAGACAGGGGCATGTCCCAGGAATGTTCTGGACAAAATGTGTCACTTCCGTTCAATCCCTCAAAGGTCTTTCCATAAATGAGAACCAGGTACCTGTCCCTCCTGCTGCAGCCTGGCTCCTCCTGGCTTTCTGCCTCGTCCCATCCTCCATGCCTGGGAGGGATGCTCTGTCACTCCCTGGAGTGCTCTACGCTGCAGTTGAGTCCCTCTGTTTGGTTTTCATAATCATGTCCCCACCTTAGGTGTCTCCTCTTGCCCTCGGGCCATGCGGACCCCTGTTTCCAACTTCTGTTTGTGGCAGTTTGACTTGTGCTATGGGGACAGGTCCAGTCCCTCAGCCCTGAGAGGCCCAGAGTAGAGCAGCAGTGGCAGCGGCGGCGGCAGCAGCAGCTGTCTCTCCAGGCTGTACTCTACCCTTGGCCGCAGCCTCTGGCTATGAGGAGAAGCAGGTGGGACCTTGCTTCCTCCCTGTGAGTTCTCAGCAAACTCATCCGCTTGGGAGCTGAGGTTTGACCTCACTGACAGAGTCTTGTCTACACTTGAGGGAAGGTTTCTTCCCTCACTTGCCCCCTCCACTGCTGCTGGGAAAGAAGACTCCTTCTGTCTTTACCCTCGATGCTCCTATTAACTTCGCCCTCTGATGTCCTGTATCCATGGCCTCTGTGGCTTGAAAACACCTCCGATGGGGCCCTGACCCTCTCTGTGACTGAGCTGACTCCTCCTTTAATTATGGGTTTATTAAGTAAGTGCCCTTTCCCACTGCCCCATTTATCCCCGCCTACTGCTTTGTAACTCCATGATTAGACTCTCCATCCCTACCTTCCTGCTAGTCTGGTCATCTGAGGACTGTTGGTAGCCTACTTCTTCTGAGATTAAAGGGTCTTGGCTTCATCCATGTTGAACACTCTTTAAACATGTTGACACAGAGTTCATCAAAGCCCTCTGCTGGCCCTTAGTGCTGCGCTGGCTTCTGAATCAGGAGTGGTATTCCTCAGTGTCCCTTTGCCCTCAAGCCCCTCCCAGATTACTGTGCCACCTGCTAGTCCCACTTTGACTTTAGACACTGCAGGAGATGCCTGACCACTCCTAAGCTACTATGTCCCCAGCTACGCAGGAACTGAGGCAGGAGAATTATGAGTTTGAAGTCAGTGTGGGCTACAGAGTGAAGCCTAGTCTTTAAGCAAAAAGGGAAACAAGAACAGAAACAGAAACAGAAACAGAAACAGAAAAGGAGAGAGGAAGAGAAGAAAAGGGCAAGAAGTTTGTGAAATAACTTTCTACAAAATTGAAGGGAAATGAGGACAAGGAACAGAATGGAGGAAAGAAAGACTGTTTCTCAGCACAGACTCCAAGAATTTAATATCCAAAATGCACTGACTTCTCTGGAGACCCTCATATGGCCTACAGCCAAGACACAGCACCCAGAACTTCTGGGTTTCATCTTCAGTGAGTCTTTGTGTCTTCCCTGCCTTACCCAATCCAGTATCACCTTCCCACAAACAGGTCACAGGCCCATCGAAGGGCACCGTTCTTTGCATGTCCTTGGGTCTGACATGGACATATACACACTGGACACAGCAATAGTTCTGCAGTGTCCCCAGTCTTCAGTCCCGGTTGCCTGGAGTGTTCCACAGCACACGGCTGTACCTGAAATCTGCTCAGCAATGTGGGTGCAATGTCGATAAAGCAGCTGGATTTACAGAGTTGGGGGGGACACCCGGTCACCACTTTCTAACCCCAGATATGGTGCCATCATACCAGGTCACACCTGTCCCATGTCCGTGGCTCTGCTGTCTTCTGTCAAGAATCAGCACTTCAAATCTCAGCTCTATTTCTGTGGCCTCCCCCCCCACCGACCCCCAGTTTTCCCTCACCGCTCATTTGAGTACTGACCACCCATTTCCCTCTCTACACATAGTTGGGTGTGATGGTCTGCCGCTGTGGTTGCAGACCTGGAAGCTGAAGTAGGCAGAGGCCGCTAGGTGCTTGTCAGCAGAGGCTACAGCAGACCAGCAAAACAGAACAGAATGCAAACCAACAATGGTAAAAGCAAAACAAAAGGGCAGCGGAGAGGGGGCTCGGCAGTGAAGAGCGTTTGTTGCATTTGCAGAGGACCAGGGTTCAGTCCCCAGCAACTCTGTAGTGGCTCACAACCATCTGTAACTCCAGTTCCCGGGGATTGGATGCCCTCCTCTGGCCTCTTTGGGTGCCAGGCATGTAGCTAAGAGGTACAAATTAAGTCAGGGTTTCTATTGCTGTGATGAAACGCCATGACCAGAAGCAACTTGGGGAGGGCAGGAACCTGGAGGCAGGAGCTGATGCAGAGGCTGTGGAAGAATGCTCCTTACTGGCTTGCTCAGCCTGCTTTCTTATAGACTCCGAGACCAACTGCCCAGGGGTGGCACCACCCACAGTGAGCTGCCCCCCCCCATCAATCACTAATTAAGAAAATGCTCTAAAGGTTTGCCTGCAGCCTGATCTTACAGAGGCATTTTCTGAGTTGATGGTCTCTCCTTTCAGATGAGATTCTAGCTTGTATCAAGCTAACACACACACACACACACTCCACTCATTCACATAAAATAAATTTTTAAAAGATCCATTTTCTTTCCTTCTTTCTCTTGTTTTGCTTTGTGTATTTCTTTTTGTCTCTCTCTCTCTCCTTTTGTTTTTGAACTTAGACCCTCCTGAATCCAACATCCTGAATGCAGGATTTCAGGGCATTGCAGATGTGTGCCACCTTACCTTGCAGAAACAGATTTTTTAAAAAAAAAGATGTGCTATGTCTTAAACTGTCCAACAAATCTGTGCACCAGGAATGAGCCCCCGGCTCCACCTGTTGTAGAATAGCCACCATTGATCTGACGGGAAAAACAAGACCTCCCAAAGGCCCCAGTGAAAGTTTCATAACTTGCAAAGAACTAGAGCTGCAAAGCACCATGAAAGCAGCCCAAGGACTGGAAACTGAAGGCCTGGTGGTGCTCAGCGGTCTAAGGATAAGGGCTGCTGTTGTGGGCAGCAGGTAGTAGCAGTATAGTTAACAACTCAGGTTCCTCAGGCTAGCCTCAGATTCACTAACCCAGGTTAGAACTCAACTTCTGATATTCCTGCCTCCAGTTCCCAGGTCCTGGGATTGTGTACATGTACCCAAACCTTCAGGTTGTGTTTTGTTTTGTTTTTCAATTAAGATGTACCGAGTAGACCAGGTGCCATTTTAGAGAGATAAACACTACACCCAGGCAGTATGTAGCCCTACTACCCACCTAACCCTATCGCAGATCAGTTCCTTCCACCTGTTCTGACAACTGCCACAGGTTGATTTTGTCATAGCGTGACTACACAGCTTAGGTATACAAACTAAAGCAAGCATGTCATCCCCAGGTGATGCAATCTTTCTGGGCCTTGTCGGTCTGCAGTCTGTCAGTCACCAACAGTGTTGCTATATAGCATGTGACTGTTTAAAGTGCTGTTATAACACTGGGTACAGTATCCTGTCATTAAGCTGTAAGCACCTCACAGAGTTAAGCAGTTCCTGTCCATGAAGAGAATACACTTGGGCCACCTTCCATAACAATCAGCCACATTTTACTATACCTGAGGCACACTACTCACAGTGTTAGTCTCAAGAGTGTGGTGCTGACATCAGTTGAGTGACAGAGAGGTAACAAGAGAGGCTGGGGTCCCACAGTCCCCCTCCAGGGGCCTGCACATGTTTACACGAGGACTATCCAGCAAGTCCCCTCTTTGGCACAGGGACAGCAGGGCTCATCATGGCCTTTGTTCATCATCCACGCCTTTCAGGACTGGTGGTAAGCCTCTAGGACTTCATCTCCCAACAGCCTTTGTGGTTTGTCTGCTCATCACAGGTACAGTTAAAGGTGAGGGAGGGAGGGAGCAATAGAGGGCAATCAGCTGACTTATTTCAAAAACCATAGCTTCAGAAAACAAGAGGCAGGGCCATAAGTCTTTTGCATGTTTCTGTCTTGATGTTTTAAGTCAGGATCTTACCCCAATTCTGGCTGACTTGGACATTACAATGTAGCCCAAGCTGGTCTCAAACTCATGGCAATCCTCCTACAGTCTCCCAAGTGCTAGGATTACAGGCAAGAGCCACTCTGTCCAGCTTGATTTGGTTTTGTTTTTATACACGTGTGCACACGTTTGTGCATGTTCATGTGTGTGCAGATATGCTTACTCATGTGCACATGGTTGCATACTCTTGTGTCAATGTGGTCCAAGGTGATTTGTAGTGTGTGGAGACCAAAGGCTAACCGTGGCATCATCCTTAGAAATGGCATTTACTTTCTTTGAGCCAGCTACAGCCCGCTGGTCAGGCTAGACCCATGGGTTCTGGGGATGGAACTCAGGTCCTCATATTTACAAGGCAAGCCCCTTACCGACTGAGCTAGAGCAGTCGCCTCAGGTCTTCCTTATTTTGTGAGACCAAGTCTCTCAGTGTACCCAGACTGACCTCAGTCTGCTGGGTTCTAAGGTGACTGTTCTGTGCCATCACATCTGGCAACGGCTGTGAATTCTGTGGTTACGAACGTGACTTATTGTTATGGAAAAGAAAGAGAGGAAGCACCCTGTTATCAGAAACCATAACTCCGTCAGTGTGGCTCCTTCCTTCTCTTGAGTGCAGGTCTGAGTATGCGTGAAGTGACAGCATCAGACTGTGTCTGTCATTTATCATTACAGCAGCAGTGTTTCTTTGTGTCTTTAATATGCTTAAACTTATATTTCATTAGTATTAATATATGTTTCAGTAGTTAGGAATCATGTGAATTTTATTTTTCAGTAATTATAAATGAACCATAATTTTTCATTTATGCCTGGCCTTACTCAGATAAGAAAAAAAATGTAGCTGGAACCAATAGTGGGTTTTCTTCTGATTATGAAAAATCTGGAAGCAGCTGGCAAGGTTGATTTAGCAGCCCTGGCTTGTGACGGTGATAACCTTGGGACTTTCTTGACTCTTCCATTGGGCTTACTGACTAATGCTTACAAGGTGGTGGCCCATCTCCACATATCTTAGGGTTTCCATTGCTATGAAGAGATACCATGACCACAGCAACTCCTATGAAGGACAACATTTAATTGAAATTGGCTTACAGTTTCAGAAGTTGAGTCCATCATCATCATGGTGGGAAGCATAGAGGCATGCAGGCAGATGTGCTGCTGAAGAAGGAACTGAGAGTTCTACATCTGGATCCACAGGCAGCAGGACGAGACTGGATTCCACAGAGGGTTTAGCCCACCCCTACAGTGACGCGCTTCCCCCAACAAGGCACACCTACTCACAAGGCCACACCTAATAGTGCCACTCCCTGTGGGTCAACCATTCAAATACACCAGACTGTGAGGGTCATTGCTATTCAAAGCACCATGCCAGGCGTCATGTCTGTGCTCAGGGGAGGAAGAGGAACCACCTGCACACAGAACAGTCTTTTCGTAGAGAGTCAGCCTTGGTTGGAATGACACTCAGCAGTTAAGAACATGAGCTGTTCATGCAGGGTCCTGAGTTCAGTTCTCAGCACTGGTGGCACTGGGCCAGTAGCTCACGGTAGCATGGATTATTGCTACACCTCCAGGGTGTCTGTATACCTTCTTCTGAACTGTATAGGCACCTGCACACACTCACACAGCACACACATACACGCATAATTAAAATAAAGCAAATTGTTTAAAAAAGAAAAGCAAAAAGTTCCAAGATGTTTCCCAGAAGAATTCTTAAACTTTGTGCACAGATTTTAGTCCCCTCCGATGGGATCAGCCCTGCCCCCCTCCCATGACCTAAGGACTTGAATTAGGCTCCACCTCTTAAAGGTCCCACCCTAATGTATGAACCTTATGAAACCCTGATAAGGGGCCTTCCTGATAGTCTTGGGCAGGTGAGTACCCTTCTTCAAGGGACAGCTCTGAGGGATGAGTAGGTCAGAGGGAGCTGGAATGGTTCTCTGGCATCTCTCAGGCAGGGGAGTGGCTGCTTCCTATACAGCGATTTAAGTCTTTGAAGTGCAATGCTTTACCCTCTAAAAACATTTAGAGCAGTGCTTGTCACAACAGGGACAGGGAATGTGGGATTTGTCAAGAGAAAGATTTCAGTTTTGATCTTAACATGATAAGCAGAACATTGGAGGTGTGCAATATTTAGCTGTTTCTTTATACTGCTAGTAAGTGAAGCTTTATTTAATTCCAAGCCTGTTCTTAAAGATTAGCACTGAGGCTGGAATATTGAGGGCTGGAGAGAGGGCTCAGCTATCAAGAACATGTGTTGCTCTTGAAGAGCACCTGGGTTCAGTTCCCAGCACCCACATGATGGCTCACAGCCATCTGTAACTCCAGTTCCAGGGACCTACTCAGTCCCATGACCTACAGGGTGGAAGGAGAGTCCAGACTCCTGTGAATTCTTTATGGACCTCCACTCAAATAAATAATTTTTAAAGTCTTAGATCTATTCATTTTCTTAATTTATGTGCATGAGTGTTTTGTCTACAAGCATGTCTATGTAGCATGTGAGTGCCTGGTGCCTACAAGGCCAGAGGAGTGTGTACATCAGATCTCCTGGGACAAAAGTTACAGACTCGCTGTGCGTGCACTTGGAGTCAAACATGGGTCCTTAACCACTGAGCAAACTCTCCAGTTGAAATATCCTTTTCAATTAAAAAGATTATTTAGTATTGTATTTATGTGTGCCTCTGTGTATGTGTGTACATATGTGTGTGTGTGTGTGTGTGTGTGTGTGTGTGTCTGAAGTCTTTAAGTATCTTCCATGTTGCTGATCACCTTATCTTTTCAAACCGAGTCTCTTGCTGGACACAAAGCTCTCCAATAGGCTAGGCTGTCTTGTCAGTAGCTCCAGAGATCTATGCACCTCCCTCCCAGCCCAGCACTAGAGTTCCAGACATGTACAACCAAGCCTGCCTTTTTGCATAGGCTCTGGGGATCTGAACTCAGGTCCTCCTGCTTGTGAGGCAGGCTCTGTACTCACTGATTGTCACTTAACATCTTAAAATTCCAAGGGAAGCTCTTTCTGGCTTCTGCTAGGTACTGGAATATACTTTCAGCCATGATGGGTTTCCTCACTGCAGAGGGGCCATGAGAACATGGGAGTTGTCTTTTCATTGAAGTTCAAAGGGTCTGGTCCCCTGTGAGCAGCTACGATGAAGAAACCCTTCTGATCCCCGTCCCCTGGGCCTTCTCACAGAAGGCTCACATCTTCCTCCCTCATCCCTGTGTATGGACTTATGGCTGCTTCTGCTTTCCTTTCCTTTCCTTTTTTTTTTTTTTTTTAAATTGTTGCAACAAAATACTGACAAAAGCAGTTTAAGCACAGAGTGGTTTTATTTTGGCTCCTAATTCAAAGGTATATGTGTATATATTCATTCCTCCATTGGCAGGAGCTTGAGCTGGCCCCGTTGCACCCACAGTGAGGTTGCTGCTACTTGGCCCTCTTCTTGTTTCAGCTGAGGAAGCTAGCCCATGCAATGGAGCAGCCTATATGTAGAGTGGGTCTTCTCACTCCAGATCCACATTAAAATCTCCCTGACTCTTTCCAAAGTTTTAACAAGGAAAAAATGGGTGTCCTTCTGGTGACCTGCTGTTGGTATTCTGAGAACCAGATAAAAATTTGGGTGTGGAGCTGCTCACTTGCAGTCACAACCTGGATGAAGTGGAGACAGGGGGATGCCCACACGCGCACTCACCAGCTAGCCTGGCTTACTCTGTGAAGTTCTAGGCATCGAGAGACCCGGTCTCAGACACAAGACGGAAGGATGGAAGGCGCCTGAAGGATGCTGATGCCTGAGATTGTCCTCTTACCTCCATACAGGCACTCACATACATGCATCTACATAGGGGAGCATGCGCGCACACACACATTGCAATAATAGTATAACAAAGTAAATGATCAGACATAATGGTGCGTGTCTATCATCCCAGAACTTGGAGGTAGAGGCTGGAAGACCAAGGTCATCCTCAGCTACATAGTAAGCTTGAGGCCAGCCTGGGCTGCATGAGACATTGTCTCAAAAAAAAAAAAACCTATAATCAAATAAAAATTGCCCGGGCAAGATGAGTGCACTTGTAGTCTTACCTACGAGGGAATCTAGAAATTCCCTGGCACCTGGACGTTTATTTCCCGGCGCTTCAGAAGCTCATCGAGTTGACAAGGTTAAGCATCGAGGTTAACCCTTCAGTGACCAAGCTCACAGGGAGAAGGCCTCCTGCCCACAGGCCTTGTTGGGAGTGTGCTCAGCAGCAGTGATCCACAGACGAAGCACCACCAGATGCCTTCATGAGCCCTATCCCAAGCCTCCACAGTTCACCCAAAATCCAAAAGCCCTGGGACTCTTCCCCTTGTCTTTGGCTAGTATCAAGCTAATACCTATACTGTATGGTGTGTGTGTGTGTGTGTGTGTGATTCCATAACACCAGCACAGCATTGGGGACATGCTGTGTGCCCACTGATGCTTTTGAGTGACTAGTTGTTACCGATCTTACTCTATTGGACTGGAGCCTTGGTCCCAGTAAGGTAACCATGGCCAACCAACTCTGGGTACTTCCTGAGCTGTACCATCCCAGCGTTGTATCCAGTTTGGGCTTCTACGGTGACCACAGAGATTGCACACATGATAGGTGAAGTGATTTTTGGTGGTCTGTTAATTACCAAAATGGTGACAAAATTGACCCTTCATCAGTTGTTTCCTTCTTCATGGTGGCCTTGGAGGTCTCAGTTTGATACTAGCACAGTCAGCCCTAACTCCCAGCAGACTGACCCAATTAGAAGGTTTGGCCCTTGATGGGTTTCCTTAAACAATGCAATATAACTGTGCTAATAATCTTTCTCATCACCATGACAAGAGGGCAGAAAGACAGCTGAAAGGAAGAATTCCTATTTAGCTCCTGGTTTCAGAGGGTCCAGTCCAGCCTGGGGATGGGACATGAAAGAGAAAAGTGGCTCATGCTCTTACCCACGTCCCGCTGCCTTCCTATGTTTTCGTTTTTCCCTCTGCCCAGTCCTCCAACCCATTTGGATGTTGCTGCCCACATATAGAGGTGTGTCTTGCCCTCTTGGTTCATCTCCCCTGGAAATGCACCTCAGTCACCCAGAAGTGTTTCCCATCCACCTCCCAGGTGATTCTAAATCTGGATAAATTGACAGTGAAGATTAATCACCACACCAATATGGCATTAAATGGTGTTAGGTATGATAAGTTAGCTAGAAATGGTCTGAAGTGTGTAGAAGGGTATGATAGGTTCTATGCAAGGCCAAACCGATATGCATACAGTGGTTTTTTTTACCATCTGTGAAGAGGCTGGGAGCCAGTCACCTTTGCTGAGGATACACACACACACACACACACACACACACACACACACACACACACGCGCGCGCGTATTTGCATTTGCTTTATGTTTTTAAATAAGTCCCATGTATCTCAAGCTGGTCTCAGACTTACTGTATAAGCCAAGGGTGATCTGCACCTTCTGGCCCTCCTACCTGCACCCACTAGTGCTAAGGTTAAGGTGTTTGACCACTCATCTCACTGCTTTCTAAGCTTCTTAATCCTTTTTTAAACAAAGAATGTTTAGTCAGTGTTTTTGGCAGACAATATCATCAAGTAGAATGTTATCAGTGGTTTGTTAGTTTGTTTGTTTTAAGACAGGTGTTGATATTGTAACCCTTGCTGTCCTGGAATTAGTTAAATAAACCAGATGACTGAACTTTTGGCAATCCTCCTGCCTCCTGAATAGTGCCAATGTATTTTTTTTCCCTTAAAGCTGCCATCTATTTCTGGTATGAATATTTTTTTGTAATACTTGAAACATTATGACTTTATAATAGTAGAAGAAAGTCTTCTATTTAAGCATTATAAAGAATGTTGGTATGAAGAAAAAGAAAGTGGATAATGGATGAGGTGGTAGATTAGCAAGGTGAGAGTTTAGACAGTGCTCCAGAAAGGCAGCCCTTTGCAAATGTTCTCTAATCTCATGGGAATAGAAAGCCCAGGTCAGATTTAGCCAGTCTCCTAGCTGTATGCAGAAGCATCCTGGAGAGAAAGAGACCCAGAGTTAGAGGCAGGGGGCTCATCCTCTTTCCTTCCACCCCAGTTTCTCTATCCCTGGAATGAAGGCTCAGAGGGTGGTTAAACCACTCATGACAGCAGTTGCCTACTGTGACATCTGCCGAGTCATATCGGTGATTGGTGCCCATGTCACCTACCTGGCAAGACAATGCAGGATATATAGAGTATCTGTGGGGATTGGCTCTAAGACCCCCAGAGATTCCAGAATCACCAGTGTCTAGGCCCCTTCAATAAAATGGCAGAGTATTTGCAGAGAACCTATCCCATCCCTCTCTATACTGTACATCATCTCTGGATGCATTGAAATACCGAATACAATGTAAATGTTATGGACTTGTTACCATACTGTATCGTTTGGGGATAACGATGAAAAAATGCGAACACAGAACAATTGCCACCGCCCCACATTTCAAATTCTTTAATTAGTATTATTGTGTATCTGTATGTATGATATGTGCAAGTGTACATGTGCTATGGCCAGTGTATAGGGGTCAAAGGGCAACTTTCAGAAGTCAGTTCTTCCAAGTGAATTCCCAGGATCTAACTCAGGTTGTTAGCACAGCTTTACCACTAAAGTATGATGGTGGTGGTGGTGGTGATGGTGGTGATGGTGGTGATGGTGGTGGTAGTGGTGGTGGTGGTAATAGAAATACCAGGAATTAGTTGGGGGTGGGCAGAGGGGGCAGGCTCCCTGGTTTTGGGATTACAGACATGTAGTCTACTCCAGGCTTCCACTTGTTTCAGATCTGAAGTTGGTGGGGCCAGAAGCAACACTGCCAGTGCTGCGCTGTCCTGCTCTCCCCAGTAGTAACAGTCGTGTTTCCCTTGCAGGTTAGTTGTCGGGAGCAATGGGCGACTGGAGCTTCCTGGGGCGGCTGCTGGAGAATGCGCAGGAGCACTCTACAGTCATTGGCAAAGTGTGGCTGACCGTGCTGTTCATCTTCCGAATTCTGGTGTTGGGGGCGGCAGCCGAGGAGGTGTGGGGCGACGAGCAATCGGACTTCACCTGCAACACACAGCAGCCGGGCTGTGAGAACGTCTGCTACGACCGAGCTTTCCCCATTTCGCACATCCGCTTCTGGGCGCTGCAGATCATCTTTGTGTCCACGCCCACCCTCATCTATCTGGGCCACGTGCTACACATCGTGCGCATGGAGGAGAAGAAGAAAGAGCGGGAGGAGGAGCTGCTGAGGAGAGAGAACCCTCAGCATGGCCGTGGTCGCGAGCCAATGCATACAGGGAGCCCGCGGGACCCTCCACTGCGCGATGACCGTGGTAAGGTACGCATCGCAGGTGCGCTGCTGCGGACCTACGTCTTCAACATCATCTTCAAGACGCTATTCGAAGTGGGGTTCATCGCGGGCCAGTACTTCCTATACGGCTTCCAGCTGCAGCCGCTTTACCGCTGTGACCGCTGGCCCTGCCCCAACACCGTGGACTGCTTCATCTCTAGGCCCACGGAGAAGACCATCTTTGTCATCTTCATGTTAGCTGTGGCCTGTGCGTCACTGGTGCTCAACATGCTGGAGATTTACCACCTGGGCTGGAAGAAGCTCAAGCAGGGAGTTACTAACCACTTCAACCCAGATGCCTCAGAAGCCAGGCACAAGCCCTTGGACCCCCTATCCACGGCCACCAGCTCTGGTCCGCCCAGCGTCTCCATTGGGTTCCCACCTTATTACACACACCCCGCCTGTCCCACAGTACAGGCAAAGGCCACAGGGTTTCCTGGGGCCCCACTATCACCAGCAGACTTCACAGTGGTGACCGTAAACGATGCGCAAGGCAGAAGCCACCCGGTCAAGCACTGCAATGGCCACCATCTGACAACAGAGCAGAACTGGGCCAGCCGAGTGGCAGAGCAGCAGACTCCAGCCAGCAAGCCCTCTTCAGCAGCATCCAGCTCTGATGGCCATAAGGGGCTCACTAACAGCAGTGGCAGCAGCTTACAGGAGAGTGCCTTGGTGGTGACACCAGAGGGGGAACAGGCTTTGGCCACCACAGTGGTGATGCACTCCCCACCGTTGGTCCTCCTGGACCCAGGAAGGTCCAGCAAGTCCAGCAACGGACGTGCCAGACCAGGTGACTTGGCCATTTAGCCATAGTCTTTTCCAGATACCTTTATAAACCTTCTCTTTACCCCTTAGAAACTGAAAACACTCAAAAAGCATTTCAGAGAGAGAGAGAGAGAGAGAGACAGACAGACAGACAGACAGACAGACAGACACCTGACAGTGCTGGAGTCCCCTGAGGGAAACAGTGAACAAACTGGATCAGTCTGGTTTTAATGCTTGCTGTTCTTGTCGCTGTGGGATAGGGTGGGGGTGACACCAGTGTCTGAGATCAAGGTGGGGGCGGGGCAGGGTTGTTGGCTTTTAAAGATGCTCCCAGCAATGCTTGCTCTTGTTTGGCCTCCTCCAATGGCAGTTACTATTCTGTCGAGATGAAGCAACAGGTGTTAGAAGCCCTTCAGTGGGGGGACAATTGAGTTTCCATTCCTAAGCTCTCCGGGCAGCCCAGAGAGTCACAGAGGCACTTAAACTCTATCTCTGCTTGAGACTTTTAACTTAGAGTTGAATTTCATTTTGGGATATTTGCCAACCTGTACTAAAAAAAGACTTAGAGGGAATCTATCTAGTGTCGCCTGAGCTTCTGGGATTGCCTGTGAAGTCCAGGACGTCCAACTGCAGGCTGCAGGACACAGCGACAAAGAACAGCTGTCCTCCAGTGCTGTTTCCATGGAACAAGGCCACAGGCCTTCCCGGGAGAGGCAGGTGGAGATGCAGAAAAGCCCTTCAGCGGAGGAGGAAGATGATGGTGTGGCGGGCATTGCCGTAGGTGCTCATTTATTTCTTTGATGACATTTTGTGCTTAGCCTGGATGGTGAAAGTATTTACCCCTCCCCCCCGACATATTGCCTTTCATTTAAAAAAAAAATAGTGCCGTTAAAATGACTACTGATCAGGGAGATGTTTAATTAGTTAAGATTTGACTTTTCCTTTAAAACAAATCCACCTTCCATGTCAGCCGACTAATCACTGTGAGGATGTCTAGATAATAAATTAACCACTGTGAGAATGTACGCTAGATAAAACTTGGGGGGATTCACATGTGTTTTAAGTACCTGAAGTTTTAAGTTTCTGAATCGGAGGTTCACTACTGTTATGAGGAGGAAAAATGTTTATGCAAATGAATCACTGACGACTTAAAGTACAAAATAAAACACTTCAAACTCCCGAACCTTTTATTTATTTATTTATTTTGTGACTATTTGCCTTCTAAAGTGTAAATAAAACTGTCTTGATTTTACTCGCTGTGTAAGAACGTGTGGCTGATTGTGGGGTGTCAGCTCTGTTTTCCTCTCACTTGAGCACTGTCGCTCAGGGAGGCTATTTATGTACGTGGGCTGGTCTGGGAGAGGGCAGAATTCTCTCTATAGTACATACTGCAGTCAGTGGGGCTCTGCTGTGGCTCCTCTTTATATAAACCAATGAGTAGTGGCCACGCAGGGCTTGCCTCCCTTCTTTGCCTCCACTCCAAGTCGTTCATCAAACATATGCAGCAAACATCACGTATTTCCCCATTTTGTTTCCTTTTATAGGTTAATCTGATGGTTAATTTGGGGCTGCACCCCGCACATTTTCTGTCTCCAGGGTTAAAGGGGTAGAAAGTAATTTCTGCACTCAGCCTTGCATGTGCATACGCACATAGTTCATTAGTTCATTCTGCTTGCTGGACAGAACAATGAGCAATCGCTGATGTTTAAAATACGTTGACTTTCCATACAGAGCCTGAACCACAGTTAAATCCTTTGGAAAATTCTAGATACATAAATGCTGGCTTAGCATATGGAGTCTTTAGCTTAGGGGACAGGGTGTAGCTCTTTAGAGAAAAGGGTTATGAGGGGAAACCCATGTGAAGAGCATATATATATATATATATATATATATATATATATATATATATATACACTAATAGTCGCCAAAGAGCCAATAGTCGCCAGTGACTGTGGATGCTTCCTGAGTTCTTTGCAGTCTTGGGTGGGTGGGATGCTTTTCTGCATTCTGCAAGTTGGACTAAAATACATGTTATGGTATGTAAGCCCTGTGCGCATCCACAGTTGATTTCTGGAGGAGGATTTAGTTTTCACATCTGAAGATGGGGACCGGGAGGACAGCATGAGGACCTGACCTGGGGAAGCAGCACCCGAGGTTCCTTAACAAATGGGCTGTGATGGCAGTGCCTGTAATCTGATGCTGGGGAGGCAGAGACAGGAGGTCTCTGGAGTTGGCTGGCCAGTCTAGCCACACAGACTACCTTCAGGTTCAGTGAGATACCCTGCCTTGAACAGGTGGAGAGCAGTTGAGGAAGATACATATATACTTATATAAGTATCATACTTACATATAATGTTTAATTAAACATATAATGTTTAATCTGCACAATATAACACATCCCGTGTGTGTGTGTGTGTGTGTGTGTGTGTGTTGTGTGTTAATTTTTGATTTTTCAAAACAGGATTTTTCTGTGTAGCCTTGGCTGTCCTGAAACTCGCTCTGTAAATCAGGCTGGCCTTGAACGCAGAGGTCTGCCTGTCTCTGCCTCCAGAGCACTGGGATTAAAGGTGTGCCATCATCACCTAGCTATTTATTATATCTCTTTATTTAGATCCTTTGACATCAGCTGACCATTTTTGTTGGTGGTGGTGTTTTGTTTTGTCTATAAAATCGAATCCCACAAAAGAAAAGAAAAAGAGAGGAAAGGTGGGCGTGTGTATCCTGGCTTTGGATAAGTAGGCAAAGCATAGTGAGGGGAGCTATGTGTTGCGCATATGTGGTTTGGGGCCATGGTCTCACTCTGCAGCTCAGGCTGGCCTGGACCTCATGACAATTCTGCTTCAACTTCCCAGTGCTGGAATTACAGGCATGAGCTACAGCATCTGGCTCAAAGTATTGGGTTCTTGGAGTCTTGTTGCTTTACAGCTTTACATAGGGTCTATAGCTTAGACTATTCTTGAACTCTCTATGTTAATGGTTCTCAATCTGTGTGTTGCAACATAATTAGGTTAAATTCCCAGTTAAATTACTATGCACAATAGAAATAATAATTTATTATTATTATCATTATTATTATTATTATTATTTTCAAGACAGTGTTTCTCTGTGTAGCCCTGGCTGTCCCGGAACTCACTCTGTAAACCAGGCTGGCCTCGAACTCAGATATCCAACTGCCTCTGCCTCCCAAGTGCTGGGATTAAAGGCGTGCGCCACCACTGCCCAGCATAATGATTATTTATTACTCAATGATTTGTAAATAAAATCCTTTTTCTTGAGTTTTTTGTCTTTTTTTTTTTTTTTGATTTTTGTCATTAGTCCATGGATCTTCACCGTGATAAATACAAAGACCATATAGCATGATGTAAGAGGGCAGATGTGTTCAGTGAAGAAAAATAAGTTAGTCAGGTTGTGGTGGTACAGAACTTGGGAGGCAGAGGCAGAGGCAGAGGCAGAGGCAGAGGCAGAGGCAGAGGCAGAGGCAGAGGCAGAGGCAGAGGCAGAGGCAGAGAGATCTGAGTTCGAGGCTAACCTGGTCTACAGAGTGAGTTCCAGGACAGCCAGGACTACACAGAGAAACCCTGTCTCAAAAAAAAGTCACAAGTTTGGGATAGTCCAACACACTTTAAATATGTGCAGGCATGATGCATTTCCAGTCAGGGAGGAGGGGTGAGAGTGTGGTTTGGTGGTTAGCTCTTGCCTGGCCTGCACAAGCTTCAGTGCACTGTCTCAGCACCAAAGGAGAAAGCCGGGGGGCAGGGGGGGAACCTCTCTTCCTGGATTACAGTGAAAACCTCAGGTCCACTCTGACATACAGAAAAGATGTTTTTCCCTTTACAGAGAACATGTTAGTAAGACTCTTGGGCCAGTTGGGGATTTCATGACACTAAAAAGAGTGAATTGCTTCTAGAGAGTATGATATTAGAAAGTGTTCATGTATAAATCTCAACTTTGCTCTTATCTGTCCCGCGCTACCTTCTCGCCAGCAAGAAACGACGCGGCACACAAACAGGATCCTTCTGCAGC